>NW_012102155.1:225283-226218 GCF_000951045.1 Mandrillus leucophaeus
CCAGCTACTCGGGAGGCTGAGGCAGGAGAATGGCGTAAACCCGGGAGGCGGAGCTTGCAGTGAGCTGAGATCCGGCCACTGCACTCCGGCCTGGGTGAAAGAGTGAGACTCCGTCTCAAAAAAGAAAATCCAATATAGAATTATATATATTTCATAAACTCTAAAGAGGACTTGGCGTAAAAAGGGCCAAAATTAATCATAATAAAAGCACTAGGGCTGGGCGTGGTGGCTCACACCTCTACGCCTGTAATCCCAGCACTTTGAGAGGCTGAGGTGGGCAGATCACCTTAGGTCAGTAGTTCGAGACCAGCCTGGCCAACATGGCGAAACCACGTTTCTACTAAAAGTACAAAAATTAGCCTGGCGTGGTGTCTGGTGCCTGAAATCCCAGCTACTCGGGAGGCTGAGATAGGAGAATCATTTGAGCTCAGAAAGCAGAGGTTGCAGTGAGCGCCACTACACTCTAACCTGGGCAACAGAGGAGACGGAAAAAAAAAAAAAAAGAAAGAAAGAAAAAAAAGAAAAAAGAAGGAAGAAAGGAAGAAAGAAAGAAAGAGAGAAGGAAGGAAGGAAGGGAGAGAGAGAGAGAGAGAAAGAAAGAAAGAAAAAGAAAGAAAGAAAGAAAGAAAGAAAGAAAGAAAGAAAGAAAGAAAGAAAGAGAAAGAAAGAAAGAGAAAGAATGAACTAGTATATAAAAATAAAACATATAAAACAGTCTTTCAAATGCTGTTTTAGCCTGGCATCTGGGGTCTGTAAAATCCCGTCCTCTTTAGTGTGGGCAGAACAGTGAATACAAGGACTCGCATAACTCTAAAGGGAAAGGTTAGTTCCTCCAAATATATCCTCTGTGTCTCAGATATGTAAGTGTGGTTTGGTCCAAGATGGGAAGATGTTTTCCTGATTCATTTTGTTCCCTGTGGTTTGAAGCCAAAACA
>NW_012102155.1:227608-231807 GCF_000951045.1 Mandrillus leucophaeus
GAAAAATGTATTTACCCATGTTTTTACTCCTTACATTGTTCTTTCTGCTTCTTTGATTTCCAAGATTCCTACTATTTTTCTAGTTTAGTGAACTTCCTTTAGCCCTTTTTCAGGGTCAGCTCTCTGATGCCCTAGAAAGCTGTTTTTCCTTCAAGTGAGTCTTCGTTTTTCCTTCAACTGAGAAGGCCTTGATTTTCTCTTCATTCTTGAACATATTTTCACTGGATATAAGATTCTGAGTTTAAAGTTCTTTTCTTCTGGCACTTGAAAAATGTTTGCCTTTCTTTCTGATCTTTATGGTTTCTGAAAAGAAACTGGCTGGCATCAATCTGTTTTCCCCCTATAGATAAGGTGTCATTCTCTTTTGTTACTTTCAAGATTTCACTTTTTTTGGTTTTTAGCTTTCAGAAATTTGGCTATGATGTGTCTTGGTATAGATTTCTTTTGGTTTGTACTGTCTGGGATTCATTCCACTTCTTGAATCTGCAGGTTTATATTTTTTGTCAATTTCCAAAAGTTTTTAATTTATTTCTTCAAGTATGATTTTAGCTTCACCCTTTTTCTCCTCTTCTTCAAGACTTATGATACAAATCTTGGAACTTTTCTTACAGTCTTACATGTCTATAAGAATCTATTTTTTTTTTTCTTCCACAGTGTACATTTTCTCTGCTTTTCAGATTGTATACTTTTTATTCAAGCTCTAAGTTTATTGATTATTTCCTCTGTCGCTTTCTTTCTGTTGTTGATCCCATCCATTGAGTTTCAATTTATCTTTGTACTTTACAGTCCTAACATTTCGTTTCTTCATATCTTCTCCTTATTGACTGTGGTTTTATATTTTTTGCAGAGACTTCCTATATTCTCAATTATTCATGTAATGTTTATAATTGCTCAAACATTTTTATGATAGTTATTAAGATTTTTATAATTCTGACATTTTTGTCACCTTGCTCACTGTTGATGTCTATTTTTTTATTTGTTTGGACATCTTCCTGATTTTAGGTATGATGAGTAATCTTTTATTGGAATATGGACTTTTAAAATTAAATTATGAGACTGAATCTTATTTAAACTTTCTGTTTTAGCTGGCTTCTTTTCACATTTCTCTGACAGGGGACAATTGGGTAGAGATTTGTTATTCCCACTAGACATAGAAATCCACATTCCCCATTTGGTCTCCATTTACACTAATTGGGACAATTATTACATCTGAGAGGAGTGAAGGAGGACATTCTGCCTCCTCACTACTAGGCATCCTCTGATAGCTCCCTGGGTGGGAGAGATAAGATTGCCTTGTTACTGCTCCTTACGTGGCCTCTGCTGATATTTCTGTGGTGCAGGGCAGGGTGACCTAGTTATCAGTGGGCAGATGTGAAAGTACTGATTTTCCAAGAGGCTCCCTTTGATATCACCCAAGTGGGGAAGAGGGAGAGTTCCTCATTACCACCAAGTGGGAGTGGAAGCTCAGGCTTCCCATGTGGTCTCCTCTGACACCTCAGGGAAGACGAGATTTGTTACCACGTGATGAAAATTAAAGCCCCAAATTCTCATTTAGTCTTATTTGACATCATTTCAATGGGGGAGTTGGCTGTCTCTTTATGGCCAGGAAAGAGTGTAAGTGTAGAATCCCAACTAAACCCTTGCTGTTATGGATGTGGTGGGGGTCCCCACAGTTTCTACTGTGGTTTTTGGCCAGAGTAGAAAATTTATTGTCTAAGGTTTTCCTTCTTGTTATGCTGGTCCTTTCCAAATCTTTTGTCTGCCGACAGCAGGATTTTGTTGGGGCTTTTTTTTTTTTTTTTTTTTTTTTTTTTCCCAGTGAGATGTCCAGATTGCCAGTTTCTTGGGTTCCAAGTCTGGTGTATATATAAGTTCAAAAGAAAACCTCAGCAGTGCACCCTGGTGTCATCTCTGGGTTCCTGTGGTCCCAAGCCTCTTTCCTCTCAACTTCGCAGAATTTTTCTCTTTTTTTTTTTTTTGTCCAAGGATTTTAATGGCCTTCTGTGGGAGATAGAGCGAAAAGTGTTCCGTTTTCCTGGAAGCCGTTCAGTCTTCTTTTTAAATAATAAATTCGTATTTTAAATACACTTTAAATACATATTTTTTTATAAAAAGTAGCTATTCACTGCATTTTTTTCCTTAAGAGGAATGATATCTCAAAGTACCTTTTAAGTCTTATTTTGTCTCTTTTTGGCTTCTGTCAGCACTTAGAGGAAAAATATATACTTAATAGTACTCTTGCATGTAGTATTAGTATAACTGAAAATGCATATGCACATCATGTTTCATCTGAGACTGAGATCTTCCATTTTCTTTCATTTTTAAAGAAAATCCAAGCTTATCAGATCTTGAGTTTATCACTTCTTTTTTAATAATAATATTTAAAACAACAATTTTGCAATGTGTTAATGCAGATATCTTTTATTGAATCACTCCCAAACTATCATTCCAAGTATCAGCATTTACAATGGTATAAATTTGAAAATACTTCTTATGTTACAGTCATATAGTCAATATGTATTGTTCAATTATTCCAAATTTATCTGTAAATTATTCTTGCAATAGTTAAAGTGGACAATCACATAATCACTTATTACTATTAACATAATGGCCTATCATCTGAGCTTGCAATATTTGTAGAAAGTCTGAAGAATCAAGCTTGCTAATTAATCGTATCAAGTGTTATATTAATATTAAGTAGCATTATTGCTACCTGATGGCAGTGTTTGTTTAAACAGAGGCTTGTGTCTTACTCAAAAGTTTTATTTTAAGGGACTGAACGCTCAGTATTCACTTAATTTTATTAAAGTCTTTTTTCACCTTTTAGAGTGGCAGTTCAGTTAGAGAGTAATGCATTGGCTTTGAAATTTGACAGCTCAATATACAAATCCTTTTCTGTTACTAACATATGACTTTGTACTTCTATATATAAATTTTAAAATAGTAAGATCCATGTTGTTGCATGGGTAAAGAATATGAAAGATGTATCTGCACTTCCTTGTTTATTGCAGCACTATTTATGATAGCTAAGATATGGAATCAACTTGTGTCCATCAATGGATGAATGGATAAAGAAAATGTGGTGCATATTCCATACACAAAGGAATATTATTCGGCCATAAAAATGAATAAAATCCTGCCATTTGCAACAACGTGGACGGAATCAGAGGATATTAAGTGAAATAATCAAGGCACAGAAATAATAATATCCCATATTCTTACTCATACGTGGGAAGTAAAAAATATTTGATTTTCATAGAGATAAATATTAGAGTGATGTTTTTCAGAGGCTGGTAAGGGTAGTGGGAAGGAAGAGATAAAGAGGGGTTCATTAATGGGTGCAAAAATGCAGTTAGAAAAAAACAAGATCTAGTGTTCAGAAGCATGATAGTGTGACTGTAGTTAACAATAATTCATTGTGTATTGTATATTTCAGAATACCCAAAAGAGTGGAATTGGAATGTTCTTAACACAATAAAATGATGAAGGCTTGAGGTGATGGGTGTCCAAATTACTGATTTGATCATTATACATTGTATGCTTGTATCACAATATCATATGTAACTCACAAATATGTACAACTATTAAGTATTTACAAAAGTTAAATATATTTTGAAAATTTAAAGTTCAGTGATGTGAAGTCATTTCCCGTTGAAGAATATATATTAAAGGATTATATATACAGGTATTTTTAGTGATGCTCAGCAGTGAATGCACTGACTTGATGAGAACACAAGAAACATGGATTGTTATGGAGATCTAAAACATAAAATGGAAGCACATTATTGTATTCTTTATGTATTAGTTAAAGGGCGGGCTTATGTTACTTTATGTCTTTTAAACTGAGCTTATGTCCTGATGATTTATGATGTTTCATCTATATTGACACATATTATACATTAAAAGGGTGAGAAAATGGACACAGAGAGCAAAGTTAAAACAAAAATATCCAATATAGGCCGGGCGCGGTGGCTTAAGCCTGTAATCCCATCACTTTGGGAGGCCGAGACGGGCGGATCACGAGGTCAGGAGATCGAGACCATTCTGGCTAACATGGTGAAACCCCGTCTCTACTAAAAAATAGGAAAAAAACTAGCCGGGAGAGGTGGCGGGCGCCTGTAGTCCCAGCTACTCGGGAGGCTGAGGCAGGAGAATGGCGTAAACCCGGGAGGCGGAGCTTGCAGTGAGCTGAGATCCGG
>NW_012102155.1:232747-238013 GCF_000951045.1 Mandrillus leucophaeus
CATTTTGTTCCCTGTGGTTTGAAGCCAAAACAGTGGCTCAACAGAAAAGAAACTAAAAGAAGGAAATTCATACTGGGAAAAAGTGTTGAGAATTGTCTTTATAGCTATAGCTCAAATCTGTAACTTCTGCACTTCTGTGTGGAACTCTATTCCTACATTTCTAAATGATGACTTAAAAATAGCGCCTTACCTTTGCAAGCTTTTAAAAGTGTACTGTACATCGAATTATTCATTCGTTAATTTACTATTTTAGTCAATAAACAATTGGTAATGTACATTTTCTAGATATTTTATTTGGTGGTGAGAAGACAAAGATAAATAAGACATGGAACCTGCTCCTAATAATAGAGCCTAGTAGTGCATATATATAAATATATATACGTGTGTATATATATGTGTGTGTGTATATATACACACACGTATAATCAAACTAAAAAGTATAAAATGATGTAAGTGGATTTAAAAATGCTTATAGATTTACTGACATATACTACTTCTCTCACACTGTAATATGTTCATAAATAATTTATAAATAGTAACTCCTCTACTCTGATGATTATTTTACAATGGTATCTAAGATTTTGATGTTCAGATTCTTTAATCTTAGTACATACTAACTTAAAATAGTAAAACTCACTTTAAACACCATGATTTCTATTTTATTATTTCAAGAAATATTTATTTTAGTAAAGATATGTAATCATTTAGTTATTTAATATTAGAGTTGGAGAAGATTTTGAAGAAAAACAAAATCCAGAGGACTAATCAGACCTGGCTTTTCTGAATAATAATACAATGCTCATCCCCTTAATAATGCATTAAACAAATGTTTAGTTAGTCTGTAGACATACCAATTTTGTTTTGAATAAGACAGGCTATAATACATTTCTGGCTATCATGCCTTTGAAGTACCTCTGGTTACACTGTTGTGTGTTTTGCAGTCACACTGGGTGGGCAGAACTCTAAGATAAGACTTAGGATCCCTATCCCCTAATGTGCATATCCTGTAAAATCCCATCCTCTTTAGTGTGGGCAGAACAGTGAATATGATAAGATTTCACCCACCACCCCCGCCCCCAGATTAAGTTACTGATCAATTTACTTTGAGTTCAACAGAAAGGAATTTATCATGCGTGGGCCTGACCTAATCAGAACAACCCTTTAAAAGAAGATGAAGGAGCAAACAATGATCTGCTAGTCTCAAAGATGAGCTAAGCTTCCATGTTTTGAGTGGAAGAAGCCACAGAGTAAGGACCTGAGAGAGGCCTCTGGGTGCTGAGAGCAATCCCTAGCTGATAGGTAGCAGGAAAATAGAAACCTCAGACAGACAACAGGAAAATGAATTCTGCCAGCAACCTGTGAGGTTGGAAGAAAGCCCTGAGCCTTAGATGAGATTACAGTCCTGGCTGATACCTTAACTGTAGCCTGGTAAGATCCTGAACAGAAGAGCCAGCTAATGCATAATCTTGAAGTCACACATGATGACGGCAGGAGTGAGGTAAAAATAACTATTAAGATCTAGGTGACAACGTCTTTGCTAGAGGTAGGGGGATGTAAGCAAAAAGTTTGTAGAGGTCTGTAAATAGGGAGTATATGGGCTAAACTGGGTCTCCCCTACCCTCTTGAAAATTCATATGTTGATGTCCTAACCTCCAGTACCTCCAAATGTGATTGCACTGAAGCAAGGCAACTAATGTCCTTATAAGAAGAGGACATTAGGACACAAACAGAGAAGAGAGACCACAGAAAGACTCAAGGAGAAGATGGCTATCTGTAAGCCAAGGAGTGAGGTCTCAGAAGAAACTAACACTGCCAATACCTTAATCTGACCTCTAGCTTCCAAGATTGTGAGAAAATAAATTTCTATAATTTAAGCCACCCAGTCTGGTACGTGTCATGCCAGTCTTAAAAACCTAATACAGGCAGTAAGATACCTATCAATCAAATAAGTATATTGGAATGCAAGTTTTGACCCTCAGTAGACCCTGGGTAAGCATGTCGATTCTGTTTGCCCATGCTTGCCTGTAAGCAGAATCAGTTGAAGGGATAATCATGAAGTAAGAATAGTGACTTTGGTAGGTCCCAGTTTCCTCACTTCTCAATTGTTTTGGCTATTGCAGGTGAGTCTTATCTTTCTACTGACCTTCATGGGTCATTTATTTTAGTACATTGTTGAATATAGGAGACCTTGCCCTGCTCCCTAGAGAGCATTATCATCCCATATCATCAAAATGCTTAAGCAGAACTTAGATGATTGTATAGAGAAGACAGAATAACTCTTTTAAAGTTCGATGTTTAAAATACACTACACATATTGTTTTGGGCTAACAAATAAAATTTAATGGCTTAAATTGGAGATACTATCATTTTAAAGTTTCTCACATGCTTACAAAAAATGTCTCCCAGTATCCAGTCTTTCAAATGCTGTTTCAGCTTGGCGTCTGGGGTCTGTAAAATCCCCACCTCTTTAGTGTGGGCAGAACAATGGATACAAGGACTCGCATAACTCTAAAAGGAAAGGTTAGTTCCTCCAAATATATCCTCTGTGTCTCAGATACGTAACTGTGGTTTGGTCCAAGATGGGAAGATGTTTTCCTGATTCATTTTGTTCCCTGTGGTTTGAAGCCAAAACAATGGCTCAATAGAAAAGAAACTAAAAGAAGGAAATTCATACTGGGAAAAAGTGTTGAGAATTGAAAAATCACAATGAGCCTTAAGAAAACATATGATAAGAATAAATTCTGATAGGACTAGAAGATTTTAAAAGCCTGTGTGTGTGTGTGTGTGTGTGTGTGTGTGTGTGTGATTTCACACATATTTATGCTTATGTGTGCACTGGTCATAATGTTGAATATAGTTCTTATATTCAATACCATAAGACATTCAATGTTAAAGGCTCTTTCATGTTGCAAGAGAAAGCAAATTTCTTCAATTAAAAGAAACTCATTGTCAGGATGTGCAGTAGGACCTTACATTGGAACATTTTGATTAAGGCATGAATCTATGTATAATATATGTTTTATTCTAATGGTGCACTCATAAGAACAGCAAATTTTTGAAATAGATAACCAGAAACTAGTTATATGACCTTAAACCCCATTACTGTTAGCAGCAATACAGAAAGGTTAAATGAGTAGGGAAGATGTTTTTGGTAGGAGCCACTACAATTTCAACCCTCCCCTTTCCCCCAACATATCTGAAGCCTTCTGTGATCGCAGAGTAGAGAGTTGCATCTTAATTTATAACTACACTTTGATGACAGTCAAAAGTATATGCATTCTGGAGAAGTGGTATGGAAGCTGTCGCAGAAATTTTCGTTTGAGTCATTTTTTCTATGGGGTGACTCCTGGAAGTGGAGGTTGAGAAGGTATTGGTAGTAACCAGTTTAAGGTGTCCTGTCCACATGAAGAGATTTTTCAATTAAAGAGTCAGTCAAAAAATCATCAGCAAATCCACAAAAGTGCCCCCATGTGAAAGTCAACTGTAAATATTTGTGAGGCCCAGAGAAAATAAAATGCCCTTCCCTGACTTTGAAATATCTGCTGCAACAATGGAGGGATCAGAAAAATAAAAAATAAAAAGGATTTACAAGTTAGGCAAGGAGAAACAACGATAGGTATGTAAAGAAAGAAAGACATCAACCTTTGCTGCACTGCAAGAAGCTAGTTTCAACAAGGTCTTAAACTGGGATGCAATTGAGGGAGAAGATTTAGTTTCAAATCTAGTTGGAGTCCTGGCTATTACATGTAACTAGACGTTTTCTTTTTCAATACTTCATTGTGACTACATTTGCAGTGTAAAGTGATTATAAGAATTTTTCTTATTTAAGAAGGATGAGAAAATGTATAGGACAGCCTGAGTTTGTATGCAGGGGCAGAGGAGTAGTTGTTCCCACCAAGCAGGGATGAAAACACAGTGGGACACAAAATAAAGTGACTTTTATGATTGGCTCTCCTTGAGTTCTGCTTGTTAGAATTACATAAAAGAATAAAGGAGAGCAGGGCACAGCCTTAGTGGCCACACGCTCAGGCTTCACTGAAAATGGATTGTCCTGGAGAGAACACAGCAGCTGATTTTCAGCCACGGAGGTCAGATCATCAGAAGGATGTGGCCACTGCTCCCTGACACAGTAGCTATGTCTGTACAGTTGCCGATTCTGAGCTTCCTCTCATATATATCAGAATGCAATATATTCTGATAATTAAAGAATATATATTATATGTATTTATAAAAGACCCCAAAGCGTATTATATTGATACAGTAATTATATATAATACATATAATTGCACAGAATTATATACCTATATACATCTGTAAACTTAAAAAAATAGATTGATATAATATGTTATATAAACTGTAGGCAACGCTTCACTCTACACCAGATTGCTAGAATAAGAAACAGTTTTGGAAGGCTAAAGTGTAAAATTTGACTATAGGCAGGGCAGTCGCAGTGGACACTATCCTTAGGTCAGGAATTTATGCTTGTTCCTTGCCCTGTGTCTACAAGTCTAGTTCTCAATTTCTTCATCCAAAAAAAGAAAAAATATACAGGACTTGAGTCCACAGTCCCTCAGGCCCCCAACTATTCTAACATTTAATCATCCTCATAGATCAAGTAAATGAAGCTTGTACCACACAAAACTGACAATCTGGTTTTAGGTTAATTTCACAGTTTTAAGTCTCCTTCCTCAGATTCCTACTCTAGTGATCCTGCATGATAATGGATTAACCCAATAAAGCTCTGAAGGTTAAGACTTATATAATACATATAAACTTGTTAAGGTAATATCTCTGGAAAAACTAAAAGTGTTTTCAACCTTAAGGTATTTTATGATTCTTAACTCTTCTAAAATTTCATCTTGTATGTTCCTTCTTGGTCTGGTCATAACATAGATCCTTTAAGTCAGCAGAACATGGCCTTATCTTGCCTGATGTGTAGGTAATTCCAGTTTGCAGGTGAAGACAGCTCACCTGCCTAGAGGCATCAGTCTTATTTTCAAGCAGTGATTTCTTGGTTCTATAAAATACTTTTTTGGGTTCTATTTGTACTTGACGGCTTTGCTTCCTTGTGCTGTGGAACTTTTTCTTTTTTTTTGAAACGAAGTCTGGCTCTGTCGCCCAGCCTGGAGTGCAGTGGCGCGATATCCACTCACTGCAAGCTCCGCCTCCCGGGTTCATGCCATTCTCCTGCCTCAGCCTCCCGAGTAGCTGGGACTACAGGCGCCCACCACCATGCCTGGCTAGTTTTTTGTAGTTTTAGTAGAGA
>NW_012102155.1:238877-254449 GCF_000951045.1 Mandrillus leucophaeus
TTGGGCTTCCTTAGAGAAGTTTTCCTGAAGGAAATCTTTTTTGTGTGTATATATGACATTTAGAAATGAAAGTCAAACATTAAACCTTTGGTAAGGCCCACATTCTTCTTTTGCTGTATTAGTTCATATTCAGAATATCTGAAGAACAATGTAGGCATAAAGTATATTTTAGGAAAAGATGCAAACGAGAAGGATATTTTCTTAATATAATAAAATGATTTTTGGCAACACGATGGTCAAAGTTTTTACTTATTATTAACAAAAATAGTAACTACCATTTATACTCCAAGAGTTCTTTAATCTCCATAACAAATCTGAGGTCCCTTTTTTACAGCTCTGAATCTGAGACATTAGCAACAACATCAATATAAGTCCCTTTACTTTTATGGACAACCATATTCAATTGCTATTTTTATAAGTCAAAAATGACTAAATATCACAATCTCATATGATTCCACCTAAATGATAAAGCGAGACTGTCAACAATAAATACAATCATGGAATTTCCCTATTTTTTTTTTTACAGACTAAATCTATCAGCATTTACCTGTAGTCTCATTAAGGTCACATATTACATTGAAATAGCAATTTTAATAATTTTTATAAATCAATAAATTACCTCTGTATTTCTATATTTCTTTTTTATTTTAATTTTTCAATGATTTAAATACTACTTAGGTGTGGCAGCCACTTTATGTGAAGGTCTTATTTTCTGATTATCTGAATAACTTATGATGTAGTGAATAGAAGTATAAATAGAGACAAGACACATAATTTTATTTCTACTAATGGACAGTAACCAGCCCATAACTTTTGTTTATGCTTATTAGTGATTGTTAATATACAGTTACATTAATATTTTTCGAGTTATAAGTAGAACATATGCTGCACATTTGCATCCAACAAATATTTATACAGTGTCCCAAATAAAGAATACATGATCATGCAGACTTAACTTCATATTGGAGTCATGATATGAACGTATTCATCAACTTGGGAAATATGTATTGAAATTCCAGCTCCTATGGTTGGAGAAACAAAACAAAATAAGACTTGGTTTGCACCCTTAGGGAGCTAAGGGTAAACTTCCTAGTAGAGATTTAATTTTGTGAATTATCAAATGACAGAAAATTTTGAACATTTAGAATTGTATAAACGTGAAATTAATGCCTTTTGAGAGAGTGAGCTTTTTGCCTTTGATATTTTTCTTTCTTTCATTCATGTCGTTCTTTCAACAAAATTCCAAATGAGTACCTGTAATTTGTTAGAGCACTATCTTAAACGCCAGTGAAACAACGAAAAATGCAAATTGAGCTCTATTTGTCCAGATAGGGCTCACTTTCTGGGAAACGCAGTATAATGCTGTGACAAGAATGACTTTGGAATCAAACAGATTTAAATTTG
The DNA here is from genome assembly GCF_000951045.1 of Mandrillus leucophaeus. Classification (NCBI taxonomy): domain Eukaryota; kingdom Metazoa; phylum Chordata; class Mammalia; order Primates; family Cercopithecidae; genus Mandrillus; species Mandrillus leucophaeus. The sequence continues at coordinate 240,282 of NW_012102155.1, forward strand.
AATCCTGGCTCCTCCATATATTACCCATGTGTACTTCTTGAGCCTTTATGTCCTTTCCAGTGAGATAGAAATACTACTTTATAGAGTTAGCAATTTTGAAAGAAAATATGAATGCCTTGTTTCAACCGATAAAACAGACAAACAAACAAACAAATAAACAGAATCATATTGTGATGTCCAGAATATATTTTGCTGATAGGTGACCTACCCATAACAATACAAGTAACTAGGACTAGCTGCATGCACTCTCTCATATCTTCAACTCTTCTCGCTGTATTCTATTTAATGTCCTGTTTCTCATATGCACACATTTGAATACATATATAATTCAAAATATTATTTTAAATGATATAGTACAATTGACTAAATTTTCCCTTTTGCATTTTACATTTTTATATTTTTTTAATCTTCCCTTTTGCATCAGTATACATACATCCTCTATGTGTTATATATCAGGCAACCTGTATTTGATGATATCCTTTTGATTTAATGTATTCTAGATTATACATACTTAATATCGATGTGTCTTATTCTGCCCTTTCTTGGATATAAACCCTTTGGTGAACTGAATACAGCAACTGACAACAATTATAAATTTCAATTTTTATGGAATCTTATAATTTTAAGGAAAATTAGGGGTCACTTTTACTATCATGTCTGTAAACATGTTTTTCTGCTTATCTGCACAAAATCCATCTTTTAAAATACAGTTGCTAAAAGCACGAAATAATGAGATCGTGCATATAAACTACATAGCTATTCAAACAATAATTTGTACATAGTCAGTAGCTTTAAAAACTACCAATAACTAAAGAACAAGACCAATGAAGACTTTACCATGTGCTAGGCAATGCATCTCCTGCTTTACATGTACTATCTTATTAATCAGCTTTTATTCACTTTTTTCAATTATTGCAGCAATTACATGAGACAAGCCTCATTTAAAAACCCATTATAGAGATTAAGAAGCTGAAACTAACAAAGGTTAAGATAATAGAACTAGGAAGCATTTTATGTAGGATACAATTAAATGCAGAATCCATCATAAAAATAGAGCAATTTTTCTGCTTGGATCAGCTGCTTCTAAGGCCTTTTGAAAAGCTTGGTATCAATCTTCTGCCTTCAATTATTGAAAAACAAGATGCAGTCCTGAAGTTGTAAAGAAGTCTTGTCTGAATAGACATGCATTGTGTTCGAGGGTGCTCAGAAAGTTTTTCACAGCCCCTATTCCATCTAAGATTAGGACACTGGGGAACTTATTCAAAGACCTGAGTTTCATATGCGAAATCTACAGCCCAATGAGAGCATCTCTGCCCCCACACCCCAGAAACTCTTTGTGTGTCTTTACAGTATCTGGTAAGATTGGAAAATATTCTTGTATGCAGCTTTATGATAAAGCTCTCCAGCAAGGCCTCTGAACTTAAACAAAATCTGGAAAAGCTTGTAGACAGTAAATCTTCATCATACATTTTGAAAGGGTAGGCTCTGTGGGAGAATGCTCTTCATAAAACAATAAAAACTTTTCCAGGGAGATAAAAACACATTCAGAAAATAGATATTTCACTTTCTAGCATTTGTTATAATACCAAAACTCTCCAAATAAAATCTTGCATACCATAGGACAATTATTAAAGCAGATTAAAGGAATTGGATCAAGTTGCAATCTATAACCATTATATTAATATCTCTCTAGTTCAAATGCTTTATAATGACAAAAATACATGTGCATGTGCATGTATGTATGTGTGTTTATATACATACAGGCATGCCTTATTTTATTGCAATTTCCTTTATTGTGCTTCACAGATATTTTACTTTTTTTAGAAATTGAGGGTATGTGGCAACCCTGCATCAAGTAAATCTATCAATGCCATTTTCCCAATGGCATGTGCTCTCTTCATGGCTCGGCATTACATTTTAGTAATTCTCAAAAGATTCCCAATTTTTTCATTATTATTATATCTGCTATACTGATTGGTGATCAGTAATCTTTGATGTTACTATTGTAACTGTTTTGAGGTGGCACAAACTGCATCCACATATGATGATGAACTTAATCAATAAATGTGTTTGTTCTACAGAGTGCTTCACCAACTGGCCGTGACTCGTCTCTCTTCTTCTCCTCAGGCTTCCCTATATCCCAGGACACAACAATATTAAAAATAGGCCCAGTTAGTAACCTTACAATGGCCTCTAAATGTTGAAGTGAAAGGAAGAGTTGCAAGTCTCACTTTAAATGAAAAGCTAGAAGAGCTTGGAGAGGAAGGCACATTGAAAGCTGAGAAAGGCCAAAAGCTAGAACTCTTTCCCCATTTAGCCAAGCTGTAAATGCAAAGGTTTTCCTAACCTTTGAAGCTCTTGAAGAAAATTAAATATGTTACTCCAGTGAACACATAATAATAAAGCAAGACAGCATTAATGTTGATATAGAGGAAATTATACTGGCCTGGATGGAAGAGTAAAGGAACCACAACATTCTGCTAAACCAAAGCCTAATCCAGAGCAAGACCCTCAGTTTTTAAATTTTATGAAGGCTGAGAGAACTGAAGAAGTTGCAGCAGAAAAGATTGCAGTGAACAGAGGTTGGTTTATGAAGGTTAAGGAAAGAAACCATCTCCATAACATAGAAGTGTAAGGTAAAGCTGCAAGTTCTAACTAGGAGCTGTAGCAAGTTTTTCAGAAGATCTAGCTAAGATAATTTATGAACACTAAACAAAAGATTTTCAGTGTAGACAAAAGTCTTCTATTGGTAGAAGACGCCATCTAGAAACTTCATAGTTAGAAATAAGGAAATGCTCATGCCTATGTCCTGAATGGTATTGCCTAGGTTTTCTTCTAGGGTTTTTATGGTTTTAGGTGTTATGTTTAAGTCTTTAAATCATCTTGAGTTAATTTTTGTATAAGGTGTAAGAAAGGGGTCCAGTTTCAGTTTTCTGCATATGGCTAGCAAGTTTTCCTAACACAATTTTTTAAATAGAAAATCCTTTCCCCATTGCTTGTTTTTGTCAGATTTGTCAAAGATCAGATGGTTGTAGATATGTAGTGTTATTTCTGAGGTCTCTGTTCCGTTCCATTGGTCTGTATCTCTGTTTTGGTACCAGTACCATGCTGTTTTGGTTACTGTAGCCTTGTAGTATAGTTTGAAGTCAGGTAGCATGATGCCTCCAGCTTTGTTCTTTTTGCTTAGGATTGTCTTGGCTATGTGGGCTCTTTTTTGGTTCTACATGAAATTTAAAGTAGTTTCTTTTAATTCTCTGAAGAAAATCAGCGGTAACTTGATGGGGATAGCATTGAATCTATAAATTAGTTTTGGCATTTTGACAATTTTCATGATATCGATTCTTCCTAACCATGAGCATGAAATGTTTTTCCATTTTTTGTGTCTTCTCTTATTTCCTTGAGCAGTGGTTTGTAGTTCTGCTTGAAGAGGTCCTTCACATCCCTTGTAAGTTGTATTTCTAGGTATTTTATTCTCTTTGTAGCAATTGTGAATGGGACTTCACTCATGATTTGGCTCTCTGTTTGTCTATCATTGGTGAATAGGAATGCTTGTGATTTTCGCATATTGATTTTGTATCCTGAGACTGCTGAAGTTGCTTATCAGCTTAAGGAGATTTGGGGTTGAGACAATGGGGTTTTCTAAGTATGCAATCATGTCATCCGCAGACAGAGACAATTTGACTTCCTCTCTTCCTATTTGAATACCGTTTATTTCTTTCTCTTGCCTGATTGCCCTGGCCTGAATTTCCAATACTGCGTTGAATAGGAGTGGTGAAAGAGGGCATCCTTGTCTTGTGCCAGTTTTCAAAGGGAATGCTTCCAGTTTTTGCCCATTCAGTATGATATTGGCTGTGGGTTTGTCAAAAGTAGCTCTTATTATTTTGAGATACGTTCCATCAATACCTAGCTTATTGAGAGTTTTTAGTATGAAGGGGTGTTGAATTTTGTCAAAGGCCTTTTCTGCATCTATTGAGATAATCATGTGTTTTTTGTCATTGGTTCTGTTTATGTGATGGATTACGTTTATTGATTTGCATATGTTGAACCAGCCTTGTATCCCAGGGATGAAGCTGACTTGATTGTGGTGGATAAAGTTTCTGATGTGCTACTGGATTTGGTTGGCCAGCATTTTATTGCGGATTTTCATATTGATGTTCATCAACTATATTGGCCTGAAACTTTTTCGTTGTTGTTGTGTCTCTGCCAGGTTTTGGTGTTTGGTATCAGGATGATACTAGCCTCATAAAATGAGTTAGGGAGAAGTCCTTCTTTTTCTATTGTTTGGAACAGTTTCAGAAGGAATGGTACCAACTCCTCTTTATACCTCTGGTAGAATTCGGCTGTGAATCCATCTGGTCCTGGACTTTTTTTGGTTGGTAGGCTATTAATTACTGCCTCAATTTCAGAACTTGTTATTAGTCTATTCAGGGATTCTGCTTCTTCCTGGTTTAGACTTGGGAGGGTGTATGTGTCCAGGAATTTATCAACTTCTTCTAGATTTTCTAGTTTATTTGCCTAGAGGTGTTCATAGTATTCTCTGATGGTAGTTTGTATTTCTGTGAGATCAGTGGTGATATCCCCTTTATCATTTTTAATTGCTTCTGCTTGATTCTTCTCTCTTTTCTTCTTCATTAGTCTCGCTAGCGGTCTATCTATTTCGTTGATCTTTTCAAAAAACCATCTCCTGGATTCATTGAATTTTTTGAAAGGTTTTTCATGTCTCTATCTCCTTTAGTTCTGCTGTGATCTTAGTTATTTCTCGTCTGCTTCTAGCTTTAAGCCCACTACTGAGACACGATGCTCAGGAAAAAAAAAAAAAAAAGATGTATTTTAAAGTATTATTTCTCAATGAAAATGTACATGGTCACCCAAGAGCTCTGATGGAGGTGTGCAAGGAGATTAATGTTGTTTGCATGCCTGCCAACACAGCATCCATTTTGTAGCCCATGGAACAAGGAGTAATTTTAGCTTTTAAGTCTTATTATTTAAGAAGTACATTTTGTAAGGTTATGGATGCCATAGATAGTGATTTCTCTGATGGGTTTGGGCAAATTAAATTGAAAAACTGGGGTAAAGGCCCCAGGTGGTAGGGTCTAAGTCTAGTATTGCTTTCAGGGAAGTCTTAAAACCTTGCTTTTTCTTGTACAGACCTTGCAGTAAACATTGAGAGCTCTGAACTCATAATCTATCATTTTCTTCTCCACATTCCTCTGAAAAGAAAAAACAACCACACCCATTTTTGACATAAATACCTGTATCAATCAGGGAATTAGAGCCCCTGTATTATAGGAATCAGGTACTTACTACAGAATTAAACCTTACAGAAATATAGGCGGAGCAAGGCAAATAATGGTCTGAAACAAGGATTAGAAGGAGAAGAGAAATAGTTGCTGATGCATCTTCCAGAAGCACTAGCATAGATGGACAGATCAGAACTTTCAGGAGAAGCTAACAAGCCAAGAATAGCCTACTATGACAGGTTATGAAGGATGAACACTGAAGAAGTCTATGATAATCTGTTATCTCTGGGTAGCCACTACCTGCGGGTCTGCATCCAAGCATCTGGTAGTGCATTTAAGGCTACCGAAAAACTAGCTGGACCTAGTAGAAAGGTGGGAATGACAGCCCCTGAGGCTGTCCAGCATCATATTTTACTACAGTGGCCTTCTAAGAGTAAAGTTGTGACTTTACCATTAACTTCCAAATGAAGTGAAAGTTTCTCTCTGAGCAACTCTAACCAAGAAATATGTATTTAAAAAAATAATATCTTGGAAACTGTAGTGACTCTCTTAATGAAATTAACGTAGCAGAATCCAGCATACTTGCTGCAGGCCTAAAGCAATGCATTTATGATATATTTTCTCACTCCATTTCCTCTAAATCTAAATGTAACCTTTTGCTGGCTGTTTTTGTAAAACTTTTGATAACTTTAAATTTATAGCTTAAACTCCAATAAGAAATGAGAGAGTCTATCTCCTTCAAAATCTTCAAGAAAAAAATGTTATCCCATCTTATTGTTTTGATTGGCTTGCAAGTATGTGTCTAAACCAGTCACTGTCTCTGGTGGAATGGAATATTTTGTTTGGCTTAGGGTAGTTAGTACCCACTGTTAAAACTGGTGATGACACCAATCCTATTCAAATATCAGGACCACCTGTATGTTTATACAGACAGCTGCATATTGTCTACGTAATGATGTTCTTCTGAAATTGGCTAAGAATGGAAGAGAAATAGTACTGGCTCTCTTACACTAACTGAAGAAAAATTCTCAATGCTGATGAAAGATATATCTTCACAGTCAAAGAGTGAATTTAGTAGCATGCAATATTAATGTAAACAAGCAAAGTATACATGGATATATCTTCATGAAACTTTTGGATTCCAAGTATAGAAATAAAACATTAAAAACTTCCACAGAGCATAAAACAAATTGTCTAGTCAGAGAAGAGGATTAAGTTGTCATCAGAAGTCCAAATGACTATATTAAATGTTTAAAAAAATAGAAAACAATCTTTAAAGTTTTAAGAATTTTAAACACATGCCCCCAACTAAAGTTCAAATATACAGAAAATATAAAGATATATTTGGATATGAAAGGGCTGACAAAAGTACCATCCACCATTCTGTCCAAAATTAATTACTCCAGGATGTACTGCTGCAAAATAAAAAGGATTTAAACAAGAAGATATGGGATAAATAATAATACTAAAAAATCAGTTAAAATAGGTAATTATTTATACAAAATGTAAAGAATTTTTTAAAATTGCCATCTATGTCAAAAATCTCAGAGCCTGTGCTGGGCAAGATGCAAAGAAAGATGGTCTATTGTGGCAATCTTATTTGATTTAAAGTAAATGTGCTACTTCCAGTGTGACTTGATAAAGCAGTATAGCAGGGACATCTAGAGTAGGCATTGGCTGTTTTTCAGCTGCAACTTTTACGGATCCATCTATTTTCCCTGACCACTCCTGCCCCCCTCCAAAAAAATGACTAAAATGGAATCCTTTACTTTAGCTGTATTATGTAGTGGCTAACCACTTTCTGGTTAAAAGACTGTGTCAACTGTGAAGCTGCAGAGTGACATGTATGAGACGGAGCTTTGCTGTTTACTCTTAATGCTTTATTCCGTCTTAATTCATTAGTAATTAGATAGGATTTTACCAGGTAGTGAATGCTCCTTTGATTTCTTATCATTTAATACTGCTAAGATTTAAAGTAGAAGTAATTTGGATTGTTTCGTTCCAATAAAAGATTGGCCTTTTCCCCCTTTTTCTTGTTATTATTATCCAATAGAATGGGTTTACAATCACGAGGGAAAATGTGGAATATGTACATAAAATAAGAAATAAAAATAAGCAGACAGGAATGGAAATGGTTAAGAGAATGTCATAGAACATGCTATAGAGATGGGCACTTGCTAATTGTAGTTATAGCTCTTCTTTTATTCTCAATATTAACATTCATAATTTGTGAGACTTAGCATGTGTTGACTTTAAAAGTGCCATCAGAACTGGGATAGAATAGATATTATACACTTCACTATTCTCCTGCCCCCTGTGAATACTTAAGACACTTTTCTTGCATCTAAAATGGACAGCGTTGACTTATTTCGGTAGGTTTCACATCTCCTGTAACTTTTGTCTTCATTAAGTCACAATAACTTTCTAGTTGTCTCTAGTAAAGCCTTTGCCTTAATATATTGTAGCTTCAATAAAAGTAGGAAAATCTGTGTTTAATTTAAAAACACGTATTTTATGTTTGTAGTTAATGTTCCCTATGGCATATTTAATGAAACTAATCAAGTAACCATATACTTGGGGGAAAAAAAAAAAAAGAAAGAAAATACACACAAGCAAAAATCCATTCATTCATATGATTTATTCTATAAAAATCTTTCACATGTAGGGAGAAAGAAGAATAAGAATTAAATAGCGGAAATCTCTAAATATTTATAGCTAAATCTGTATCTTGGGGGATAGCATGTAGGTTATGTTCTTTATTCTATTGAAAGATTAGTACTTTGCCAACTATTTTTTATGATTTTTTTTTGAAATGTGTCATTATTTATAGCTGATTCACTCCACTTTGAGTAAAGTGTATCTCACCTGTTCTTTAGCTTACTGTGGCAGCACGTGGGTGGAATTAAAAAAAATTCAGTATACGGAAATATATGCAGTGCCATGGTCTCCCCACTGTTTTGTACTTTTGATTATTGAAATTATGTTAAAAGAAATTGTGTTATATCACAAGTAACTTGGCATAAAAATGAAATAGTGACTTTTATTATTTTATACATAGCACACTACACATAAACTAATTGTAATAAACAATCATAGTTTCTACTTTATAAACCAGAAATATTTTATGAAGTAGCATATTAAAGAATTTGGTGAACTCCTCGAAAAACAAATGCCAAACTTAAAATTGAGGAGAGAGAGAAGCTGAAACCTGGATCTCCATGAGGAAGAAAAACACTAGTGGAAACCTGGGAAGGCACCCCAGGTAATCTCAGCAGCACAAAGCAGCTACCTAGTGCCTTTCGCACTAAGATGATTTCCTAAAGAAATGTATTTATACAGTTTTGGTGTTTCTCTGTCTCAGTTATCTATCACTGTGAAACAACTCAAAACTTAGTGACTTCAGGCAATGATGACTTATTGTTTCTCATAAGTCTGTGGGTTGGGTGGGTGTTCAGCTGGTTGGTTCTTCTGATGACTTCCTCTGGAGCATTTCTTCATCTAAAGACATTCAGAAGGTTGGCAAGGCCGAAGGATCTGAGACAGCCCTATTGAGATATGCAGGGCCTTACTGCTATTTGGCTGGCCCCTCTTTCTCTCTGTCCACATGGAATCTCCTCATACGGGGGCCCAGTCCAGCCATTGCAAATGGAGCATTCTAACAGGGCAAAGGAAGAAGCTGGGGAGCTTTACAAGGCCTAGAATTCTGAATTCATACAACGTCGCCTGCCACATTTTCTTAGTCAAAACAAGATGCAAGTTCAGTTCAGATTCAAGGTATGGTAAATTCATCCTCTTGATGGAAGGAGCTACAAAATATCATAGCAATGTGTTTCAAGTCAATTCCGTTCTCTTTCCCTTTGTCTCTGTCTCTCTCTCTCTCTGTTTTAGGTTTATTTGCATGTTATCATAAAGAAGGCTGACTTTTGTCTAATGCAGGAGTCAGGAAACTTTGTGTACAAGTTTAGATAGTAAATATTGACGTTTTAAGAAATTCTGAGTTCTCTATCACAACTACTGACCTCTACAGTTGTAGCATGAAAGTGGCCATAGACAATTCATAATTCATTGGCTATATTACAATAAAACTTTGTTTACAAAAATAGTGGCTATATTTGGTTCATGGGTCATTTGCTGAACACTGGTGTTACAGATTGAATCCCCCTGCCAAAAAGAAGTTCTAAACTTGGGTACTTCATAATGTGATCTTTTCTTTTTCCTTTCTTTCTTTTTTTTGAAAATAAGGTAGTGGTAGATATAATTAGCTAAAATTAGATCATACTGAAATAGGGAAGGTTCCTAATCTAGTATGACAGGTGTCATTATAAGGGCAGAAATTGGAATGTTGGCAGCTGCAAGACAAAAACGCCAAAGTTTGCCAGCAAACCAGCAGAAACTGGGAAGAATTATGAAAGAACTTTCCTACAGATATTGGTGTGGTCTTGTTGACACTTTGACTTCAGATGTCTAGCCTCCAGAAGTGTGACACAACAAATTTCTGTTGTTTTAAGCCACTCCTTGTGTGGTACTTTGTTACCATTGACTGAGGAAACCAATACACCAGATGTTATGTGTAATGTGGATAAATTTCACATGTTATTCTTTTTTTATACTTTTCTCTTTCTATTTTATTTCCTGATTGCTTTTGAATCCTAGGCAATACCCACCTTGCTGAAAATAGAGTGACCCAAAAGCTTTGAACTTTACCTTCCTTGACATCAAAAATGACAATTTGCATCTGACCTTTGCTTGTTAATGGTAGCCAGTCTGATCAGATTATTTCTACTAAGGAATTCATAAGTGGTGTTGAATAGGATATTTTGCCTTTCTTATCTAACATTTGTATTTCAACAGAACCCTGAATGCATTTATTTAAAACAATATTTCTCAAGTTATTTGAAATTTAGCAGTACTTTTCTGTTATTCATCCATGACAAAATTTTATCTGAAAACTCAACACATAAAAAGTAATCCTGGCATGGCATGGTTGAAGCTGATGTGGGAAGCCTGAAGCTTTTCCTCTTCATTTTCTTCCTGATTTGTGTCTCCTCATCTCTTAAGGCTCACTGATGAATTCTCGTACTTTATAGAAAAGAGATGAAAACTGGTGTTGTAAAAGAGTATTCTTGTTGAGGCTTCTGGCAATGAAGACAGGAATTAGGGAGAATGAAGACAATTTCAAGTGGCTAGGTCTCATTAGATGCATGATTACCAAACTCAAGCATAAGATAACAAAGATAAGAAAGATAAGAAATGTTGACTAAGTGTTTAACTGAATATCAGATTAAATAAGAAGAATAAATAAAGGTTTATTTCATAACTAACTAGATGTCATATCTATCCATCCTTTTCTCTAATGAAAGATGCTAATTGCAATAATGGCTGTTAAAGTGCCAAGAGGCAAAATTGGGAAAGGTTCTCCAGGCAGTGGGCATGTTCCTGGAAGCAGCTACATAGCAATGTACGTGCTTGAAAACACAATTAATTGTTTCAAAGACTGGCAATACAATCCCTTGGAATGTACTCAGTTGCTAATCTTTTAACAATGTGTGTATGTGTGTGTGTGTGTGTGTGTGTCTCATGCTATTTTTAATCAAGATTCTAGACAATGCCATACAGAGCCATTACTATTATGCATACAGAATAAATAAATTTATTCTGCTTAATTTTATTGGAATAAGTTTAGCCAGATAAGCTAATATTAATTATATCACATATCATTGTCTAAAAATAAAGAGATTTTCTATGAAATACAAATGAATTTATATGATCACCATTGTTATTTGCCCCAGGCAAGAAGAGAAGAAATGCAGGTAATTTCAAAACAGACTGATACTTTAAAAAATTACTTCATGTTTACTTTTAGACTGAGATGCTGGTTTATTTCACAGACAACTTTGCTTTCACATAGTTGAGTTACTCTCTGACTATGATCTTCACTATGATTTCCTTTTTCTTACTTTGCTAGCTCATTTATATCTAACTTTCCAGGCTTTCTCCTTCTGCAATGTTTTGTTTTGCACATTTTACCACTCTTTTATTGAGCAGGAACTTAAGAAACCATGTAAAGAGCTATTAGTAAGAGATGAATTGGGGATGGACCATGCATGCACACATGCAAACACCAGCAACATGTCTTCTAAGGTATATTAATTGGTTGAAATCAACTCGGTTTTAAGCAGGATAATCAAGGAGGAGGGTAAGTAAAGAAGGGGGTTGTAGATGAATCCAATCCTTCTTATAACAAAGGAAGTCAAATTCTATAAATTGAATCATATTAAAATCATTATATGAACATTACATAAAAGCACAAACCCCTTTTATAAATGCTTTTTGTTTAGGAACACAAAAGTAATGTAAATTGATCTCTGCTATAATAGTCTGATTTTGCTCTTTCTTTTTTTTTTTTTTTTGGAGACGGAGTTTCGTTCTGTCGTCCAGGCTGGAATGTAATGGTGCGGTTTTGGCTCACTGCAACCTCCACCTCCCGGGTTCAAGCAATTCTCCTGTCTCAGCCTCCTGAGTAGCTGGGATTACAGGCATGTGCCACCACACCAGACGAACTTTGCATTTTTAGTAGAGATGGGATTTCACCGTGTTGGTCAGGCTGGTCTTGAACTGCTGACCTCAGATGATCCACCTACCTTGACTTCCCAAAGTGCTGGGATTACAAGCATGAGCCAACATGCCCGGCCACTATTTCTTAAGTGAATTCTTTTTTCTTAGAAAAATTAGAAAAAATCCCACAAAATTCTGTACTAGCTGCTAGCTCATCACCCTCAAGATTGTAAGCATTTCTGGCCCTCCACCTAGTAAGCCCACCATGCTCTTAAGATTCACTGTGTCTGACAGGAGTGTGAGAGGTAGTTGGGATAATGAATCATCTATAAATTTTATCACTCTACCCAAATTATAGTCTGCTCATTCCTCAGTGTGCACTTAGCTCCCTACAGGGCAACCATTTGTACTGGTCTATAGCCAAAGATTTTTTAGTGAGAGCTGACTGCTCCAGATTTAGTAGACTTTGACAGCAAGTCTTAATCCTGAAGTGGTCTGTCTAGAACCCTCTTTTTTCTCCTTTTCCTGTTTCTGTTAATAAAACAACTTGCAGCAGCTAGAGCAAATAATTCTCTTATTTTCTGACTGTGCTTGTAACATTTCCACTGCCCTCCTTCTGCATAGGGATAAGGTTACTACTGTCCAGGACTCTGAGAAAATTAACATATGGATTTCTAGAAATCCAAGACCTGGGACAACTAAGGTATGATTTTGATTTTTTTCTATAGGAATTATCATAGCACAGTATTGTTATTGAATATCGAGGTTCTGGAGTCCATATTCAGTTCTTCTGATATCTTTTAAAAGTCTTCTGATGTGTCTCTCCCTTCTAATAATATGATAAATGAAACCCTCTACTCTTTCCCTCTTTCAATTTGGGCAATTCACAGATGGTTGTAAGTACTTAGTTTTATTTAGGACTGAAGAATGAAATCTCTTATTGATAGGTATAATCTGGCCTCTTTTTTCCTATACTTTGAACACATTATAAATACTTAAAGTTGAACTTTTATACAATCTTAATAATGCATATCTTTAGTGTCATTATTCATAAATCTTATAGCATTTTCTATTATATAATGCTCAATAAAATGGAAATATTATACTTGTATTGCTAAATGACAACTAAACATTTCTGAATGGTTATAAATTCATTTAACCTGTTTGTCTTCATTTATTCAAAGTATGAACATGTGTATTACTTTTTGAAATTAAGCATAACATATTCTCTGGAACACACAAAATCCAAATCAAGTTGAAATTGACTTTTCCTCCTTTTTTCGAATTAACAGCTATAAAGAAGACCATCATCGAAACTAATTTGCAGTAATGTAGCTCTTTGATGCCATAAATGCATGAAATACATTAAAGAAAGCTAATTGAATTTTTAAAGACCACTTGCAATGCTCAGATCAGGTATTTTTATATCAAATATACAGGAAACATTTAATTAGGATGAGACATAACAATACAAATCTTACAGATTTAAAGGGCATACCTTCTTGTACAGATGAGAGAAAATGATTTTAAACACAATTAGTTAATTAGAATGTATGCAAATCCTATCAAAAGGAATACTGAAAAGTTTCAAAGTCAAGATACTCCTAGAACTCAAGGAAATAGGAGCCCTAGAGAATAAATGCTTTATACAGATTATTGTAGCATGAGTGTTATTCTCCAGTGTGTGCTGGCAATACTCTTTAATCTTCTTAAACTTCCCTGAGTGACTTCCCTCTCTGGAAGTATGGCAAACTGGATATTCTATACAGCTGTACCATTGAACATAACCAGCAAACTAAATTACAAACAAACAAACAAACAACAAAAAAAAACCTTGTACTAAGTTCTCTAAAATAAATACTCTGAAGCTATAAAGTAAAAAAGTGGAACTTTAGATTTTCTAGTTTATGTGCATAGAGGTATTTATAGTATTCTCTGATGGTTGTTTGTATTTCTGTGTGGTCAGTGGTGATATCTCCTTTATCATTTTTTGTTTTGTCTATTTGATTCTTCTCTCTTCTTTATGAGTCTAGCTAGCAGTCTATCTATTTTATTAATGTTTTCAAAAAAGCAGCTCCTGGATTCGTTGATTTTTTGATGGATTTTTGTGTTTCTCTCTACTTCAGTTTTATCCTGAGCTTGGTTATTTCTTGTCTTCTGCTAACTTTGGGGTTTGTTTGCTCTTGGTTCTCCAGTTCTTTTTGTTGTGATGTTAAGGTGCCAATTTGAGACCTTTCTAGCTTTTCGATGTGGGCATTTAGTGCTATAAATTTCCCTCTTAACACTGTTTTACCTGTGTCCCAGAGATTCTGGCATGTTTTCTCTTTGTTCTCATTGGTTGTAAAAACTTCTTGATTTCTGCCTTAGTTTTAT
>NW_012102155.1:256424-258972 GCF_000951045.1 Mandrillus leucophaeus
ATTTAGGACTGAAGAATGAAATCTCTTATTGATAGGTATAATCTGGCCTCTTTTTTCCTATACTTTGAACACATTATAAATACTTAAAGTTGAACTTTTATACAATCTTAATAATGCATATCTTTAGTGTCATTATTCATAAATCTTATAGCATTTTCTATTATATAATGCTCAATAAAATGGAAATATTATACTTGTATTGCTAAATGACAACTAAACATTTCTGAATGGTTATAAATTCATTTAACCTGTTTGTCTTCATTTATTCAAAGTATGAACATGTGTATTACTTTTTGAAATTAAGCATAACATATTCTCTGGAACACACAAAATCCAAATCAAGTTGAAATTGACTTTTCCTCCTTTTTTCGAATTAACAGCTATAAAGAAGACCATCATCGAAACTAATTTGCAGTAATGTAGCTCTTTGATGCCATAAATGCATGAAATACATTAAAGAAAGCTAATTGAATTTTTAAAGACCACTTGCAATGCTCAGATCAGGTATTTTTATATCAAATATACAGGAAACATTTAATTAGGATGAGACATAACAATACAAATCTTACAGATTTAAAGGGCATACCTTCTTGTACAGATGAGAGAAAATGATTTTAAACACAATTAGTTAATTAGAATGTATGCAAATCCTATCAAAAGGAATACTGAAAAGTTTCAAAGTCAAGATACTCCTAGAACTCAAGGAAATAGGAGCCCTAGAGAATAAATGCTTTATACAGATTATTGTAGCATGAGTGTTATTCTCCAGTGTGTGCTGGCAATACTCTTTAATCTTCTTAAACTTCCCTGAGTGACTTCCCTCTCTGGAAGTATGGCAAACTGGATATTCTATACAGCTGTACCATTGAACATAACCAGCAAACTAAATTACAAACAAACAAACAAACAACAAAAAAAAACCTTGTACTAAGTTCTCTAAAATAAATACTCTGAAGCTATAAAGTAAAAAAGTGGAACTTTAGATTTTCTAGTTTATGTGCATAGAGGTATTTATAGTATTCTCTGATGGTTGTTTGTATTTCTGTGTGGTCAGTGGTGATATCTCCTTTATCATTTTTTGTTTTGTCTATTTGATTCTTCTCTCTTCTTTATGAGTCTAGCTAGCAGTCTATCTATTTTATTAATGTTTTCAAAAAAGCAGCTCCTGGATTCGTTGATTTTTTGATGGATTTTTGTGTTTCTCTCTACTTCAGTTTTATCCTGAGCTTGGTTATTTCTTGTCTTCTGCTAACTTTGGGGTTTGTTTGCTCTTGGTTCTCCAGTTCTTTTTGTTGTGATGTTAAGGTGCCAATTTGAGACCTTTCTAGCTTTTCGATGTGGGCATTTAGTGCTATAAATTTCCCTCTTAACACTGTTTTACCTGTGTCCCAGAGATTCTGGCATGTTTTCTCTTTGTTCTCATTGGTTGTAAAAACTTCTTGATTTCTGCCTTAGTTTTATTATTTACCTGGGAGTCATTCAGGAGATGGTTGTTCAATTTCCAAGTAGTTGGGTGGTTTTGAGTGAGTTTTTAAATCTTGAGTTCTAATTTGATTCCTCTGTGGTCTGAGAGACTATTTGTTACGACTTCAGTGCCTTTGCATTTGCTGAGAAGTGATTTACTTCCAATTATGTGACCAGTTTTAGAGTAAGTACCGTGTGGCACCAAGAAGATGTATATTCTGTTGTGTTGGAGTGGAGAGTTCTATAGATATCTATCAGGTCTACTTGGTACAGAGCTGAGATCAAATCCTGAATATCTTTGTAATTTTCTATCTTGATGATCTACCTAATACTGATATTGACAGTGCGGTGTTCCTACTAATATTGTGTGGGAGTCTAAGTCTCTTTGGAAGTGTCTAAGAACTTGTTTTATGAATATGGGTGCTCCTCTTCTTTGTTTTTTTGTTTTTTGATCTTTGTTGGTTTAAAGTCTGTTTTGTCACCACCGAGGCTTGCAGCTTTTTTCTGTTTTCCATTTGCTCAGTAAATTTTCCTTCTTCCTTTTGTTTTGAGTCTATGTGTGTCTTTGCATGTGAGATAGGTCTTTTGTATACAGCACACTGATGGATCTTGACTCTATCCAACTTGCCATTCTCTGTCATTTTATTTGCGCATTTAGCCCATTTACATTTAAGGTTAATATTGTTATATGTGAATTTGATACTGTTATCATGATGCTACCTGGTTATTTTGTAGACTTCTTTATGTAGTTGCTTCATAATGTCATTGGTCTATGTACTTCAGTGTGTTTTTGTAGTTGTTGGTAATGATTTTTCCTTTCTATACTTAGTGCTTCCTTCAGGGGTCTTGCAAGGCAAGCCTGGTAGTGATGAATTTCCTCAGCATTTTCTTGTCTGAATAAGATTTTATTTCTCCTCAGCTTATGAAGCTTAGTTTGGCCAGGTATGAAATTCTAGGTTGGAAAATTTTTGCTTTAAGAATGTTGAATATTTCTAGTTCTAGATCCTTGAGGAATCGCCATACTGTTTTCCATAATGGTTGAACTAGTTTACAATCCCACCAACAGTGTAAAAGTGTTCCTATT
>NW_012102155.1:259207-276510 GCF_000951045.1 Mandrillus leucophaeus
TTGTGTCCTTTGTAGGGACATGGATGCAGCTGGAAACCATCATTCTCAGCAAACTATCACAAGAACAGAAAACCAAACACCGCATGTTCTCACTCATGGGTGGGAACTGAACAATGAGATCACTTGGACTCGAGAAGGGGAACATCATACACCGGGGCCTATTATGAGGAGGGGGGAGGGGGGAGGGATTGCATTGGGAGTTATACCTGATGTAAATGACGAGTTGATGGGTGCTGACGAGTTGATAGGTGAAGCATACCAACATGGCACAAGTATACATATGTAACAAACCTGCACGTTATGCACATGTACCCTAGAACTTCAAGTATAATAATAATTAAAAAAAAAAAAAAAGAATGTTGAATATTGGCCCTCTATCTCTTCTGGCCTGTAGGGTTTCTGCTGAGAGGTCTGCTGTTAGTCTGATGGGCTTCCCTTTACAGGTAATCTGGCCTTTCTCTCTGGCCACCCTTAACATTTTTTCCTTCATTTTGACCTTGGAGAATCTGATGTTTACATGTTTTGAGGTTGATCTTCTCATGGAGTATCTTACTGAGGTTCTCTGGATGTCCAAAATTTGAATGTTGGCCTGTCTTGAGAGTTTGGATAAGTTCTCCTGGATAATATCCTGAAGTGTGTTTTCCAGCTTGGTTTCATTCTCCCTGTCTCTTTCAGGTACCCCAATCAGTCATAGGTTTGGTCTTCTTACATAGTCCAATAGTTCTCAGAGGTTTTGTTTGCTACTTTTCATTATTTTATCTCTAGTCTTGTCTGCCTGCCTTATTTTAGCAAGATAGTCTTGAGGGCCTGATATCCTTTCTTCTGCTTGGTCTATTCAGCTATTGATACTTCTGTTTGCATTATGAAGTTCTCGTGTTGTGTTTTTCAGCTCCATCAGGTCATTTGTATTCCTCTCTAAACTGGTTATTCTGATTAACAGTTCCTGTAATGCTTTATCATGGTTCTTAGCTTCTTTGCAATGAGTTAGAAAATAATCCTTTAGATCAGCAACATTCATTGTTACCCATCTTCTGAAGCCTACCTCCCTGAATTCATCCATCTCAACCTCATCCTAGTTCTGTGTCCTTGCTGGAGATGTGTTGCAATCATTGGGAGGAGAAGAGGCACTCTGGCTTTTTGAGTTTTCAGCATTTTGAACTGATTCTTTCTCATCATCATCGGTTTATCTACCTTTGATCTTTGAGGCTGCTGGAATTTTGGGTGTGGTTTTGGTGAGGACTTTTCTTTGATATTGTTGTTTTTGTTGCTTTCTGTTTGTTTTTCTCTTAGCAGTCAGGGCCTTCTTCCATAGGGCTGCTGCAATTTGCTAGGGGTCCACTCCAGACCCTATTCTCCTGGGTCCTTCCTGCCCCTGGAAGTATCACCAATAGAGGCTGCAGAACACCAACGATGGTAGCCTGCTCCTTTCTGTGGGAGTGGGAACTCTATCCCAAAGGGGCACTGACCTGATGCCAGCAGGAATGTTCCTGTATGAGGTCTCTGGAGACCCCTGTTGGGAGGTCTCACCAAGTCAGGGGGTGCAGGATTAGGGACTCATTTAAATAAGCAGTCTGGCTACCTCTTTGCAGAGCAAGTATGCTATGCCAGGGGGAATCCTCCTCATCTGGGCTGCCCTGACTCTCCAGAGACAGCAGGCAGAAAAGACCAAGACTGCTGATCCATGATACCATAGCCACCCCTCCTCCTAGGGGCTCCTCTCAGGGGTATCAGAGTTCTGTCCATAAGCCCCTGGCTGGGGATACTGAAATTCCTGCAGGAAGTTGCTGTCCAGTGAGGCCCCCACTTAAAGAAGCATTCTGGAGTTGAACTGTCCCAGCTGTGGTGCTGTGCAGTCTCACTGGCACTGGTAGCATGGGAAAATGGCCAACTGGAGCTGCAGTGATGGTAGCCGCCCCTCCTCTGCCGGAACTCAGTCTTCTTAGGCAGTCTCCAGCCTGCTGCCCTGGCCAGTGGGGATTCCAAGCTAGTGGGTTTTTGCTTATGGGGTTCCACGGGAGTGGGAACGGCTTAACGAGACTGCTTGGCTCCCTGGCTTCAGCCCCTCTCCCAAAGGGATGGATGATTCTCTTGCCTCACTGGAGTTCCCAGAGCCAGAGTATGCAAAAACTCATCTGTCTCAATATTTGCTCAGCAGTCGCCCATCCAAGTAGCTCCTTTGAGTCTGCACAGCCTTGTGCCTGGCACCCAAAATGCTGGTGGCATGGACTCATGAAGGGATCTGCTGGTTGCAAGGATCCATGGGAAGAGTGAAGTTTTCAGGGAGGGGTAGCACAATCCCTCATTGCCTCCCTTGGCTGGGGGAGAGAACTTCCTTTGCCCCATGCAGCTCCTTGGTGATCCCTCCCTCCACCTTGCTTTTTCTCACTCTCCATGTGTTACAGCAACCATCTAGTCAGTCCAAGTGAAAAAACATGGGTACCTGAATTGAAGATGCAGAATTCACCTACCGATTTCATTCTTGTTGGTGGGAGCAGCAGGGTGGAGCTGTTTCTATTCGGCCATCTAAGTTGCTCCCTCCGGTTTTCTCTTTTAAACCAGATTGTCATACAGCATTAATAAGAGTCAAAAGATTTTTGTTCGCCTTTTGAATAAAATACAAAAAAGACCCCCTCCACACATATTTCTTTGTCAGATATGTCTTTAACCATGGCCATTTTAAGTCTTGTCCACAATTAATTGCTTTATTCCGATGCGTCTTATGAAAAATCTTTGCAAGCAATTTTAATTCTAAAGTGTTATGTCTTAAAAAAAGTTAATTGATTTATGTCTAGTGTTCCATTATTGGAACGCTAAACATGTGAGAGTTATTTATATCCTACTGCTCAAGGTCATTGCCAAGGTCTCATTGCAAAAATTTTTTAAAATTGCAACCTCAGGAATAAATGGGTTTTAATGGAAAAGATGAAAAGGACCCTTACATGAACTCTTTTGAATCAGGGTTCTAATAACTTTAGGATAATATCATTTGGATTGGGTAAGAATTCTTAGAACTCTATAAGGAGACTGACCAACTTACAAAACTGCTAATCCCAGCAGGATAATAATTATTTTAAAAACTAAGAAAATACTTTGGCAGATTTTAATCCTAAGTCAAACAATACTGAAATTGTTGAGATATGCAATTTGAATGAACTCCATGATCCAAGTCAAATTGCCTATGATAAGCCATTTATTAAGCAATGCTATGCATCTGAATTGGAAACACAACATTGTTATGGAAGATTATATAAATCCAATGTTAAGCATGGATTCATGGACAGCCTGGACAGTCACTTGGTCCTTCCTCAGTCCTGAAAGTTTTCATTATTAAAATCTATGTGTTCCATGACTCATCATAAAACAAATAAAATGATCCAAATTATGAAAAAACTATTGGTGTGGTCACTGTTTTAGGTTGCTAAAATGGTTTATGACCAATGTTTGGTTGGTCAAACCCATATTCCTGCAAACATAATCAAAACTTTAGGTACATTTCTGCTCCCTGCTCATTCATTTGAATATTTATAAAGGGATCTCAGTACATTTTTATTTTCAGTACATGTTTTCTGGTTGCATAGAAGCTTTCCCATGCAGAAAGTCTGATGTTATAATAGCTAAAAGATTCTTAGGAAATGCTTATTTTATGGGGTATTCCTGGAGAAATCTCCAGTGATTTGTACTTGTTTCAATATACAAGTTGTAAGACATTTAAATAAAGTATTATGGATATGATAGCTAGCTGAATTGACTGGATTGCCTTGGTCAAATATACTGAAGATTGATGACAATAAGATCCTCATCCAGTAGAAAACACAAGTTGACGCTTTTTTAAATAGTCACTGAAACAATAGAACGTTTTCTATCTTCCTCTGCTAAACTATGAAAAGAGTAAATCCTGCAAGGGTTTAATGCATTATGCCAAAGTGTATTTTCACAGGTAAAAGAAGCTTTTCATGATCTACTGATCGAGGACAATCAAACTCTTTACAGTTTAGTTTGTTCTTCTGGAAACTACATCAGAGAAGGCTTGCCCTTGTCACCCATACTGCAGTAATAATTTGGGATCTAGAATCTTAATTTCTAATTTCACAACTTAGAAAGGCCCCTCTAGACCCTTGGAACTGTACTCCCTGTTGGAGACCTTAAGGTAAAGCTAATTAGGGAAGTTTCTTCCCATAAGCAGATGATATCCTGGACACGGATAGTTCTCCCAAGATTACAGATCAAGACTTCTCAGCCATCATGAAACTCTTACTTTTCTATTTTTTTTTCCTTTTGCTTATGATTCTATGAACAGTATAACAAGAGAATGGGATTTGTGTGCACCCATGAGGTATACTTTCATTTTCGAAGAATTTTGTAGCCAACATTATACATGGGCAGTCTTATGCCTCAATGGATGGAAAATGAAGGGCCAATGTGGGCTAGGAATTTTAATGTTACCTTTGCTGCTCCATAATCACCAAAGAACAGAACATCGGTCCACTTGTCTTAACCTACATCATAGGTTAAAGGAAACATTGCCAAGAAGACATCACCTTTTTAGATGGGCATCATTTATCAGGTCCCTTTTTCTGTGCCCTGGAATACACATAAATGAGGCAATAATTAGAAATTTCTCTCTTATAATAGACTATATGGGAGATCCTACTGCAATGACTATGATTGCACAACAGACTTCTTTAAATTATTTTGCTAATGTGGTGTTACATAATAGAATTGTTCAAGATTACTTACTGGCTGAACAGAGAGGAATCTATGCAATTACTGATACTTCTTTTTGCATATAGTTGATATATCAGGTTACAGAGACTCAGTTACAGGGGGTTAACTAATAAGCAGTATGGTTAAAACAGATTGACTCCTCATCTGACTCATTCTTTGATCTATTTGATTTTGGTTGGTTTGGTTCATGGGGACCCTGGCTAGGGAAAATACTTCAAACTCTTGGTAGGATCCTCCTTATAACCATAATAGAAGTCTCCCTGCTGCACTGTATTCTCTCAAAAGGTTTAAACATTTGCAGGCAGACATCCATAGAATGTCAAATGGTCACATGGACTGGAATGACAAAAACTCAAATAAATGTATGATCACGAGGACACAGTAACCTATAAATGACATGTCGAGGCCAGAAACTAAAAATGATCGTAACCGAGAGTAATGCCAAAGCCCTAAGTTTTGTTCACATTCTCACCTATATGACAAGCTCACCAATAGGAGGAAATTGATAACCAAAATCATGGGAGGTCACTCTGTCACTCAGGCTGGAGTGTCATCGGGCGATCTTGGCTCACTGCAACTCCGCCTCTCTGGTTCAAGAGATTCTCCTGCCTCAGCCTCCCGAGTAGCTGGGACCACAGGAGTGCACCACCATGCCTGGCTAATTTTTGTATTTTTAGTAGAGATGAGGTTTCATCATGTTGGCTAGGCTGGTCTCAAACTACTGGCCTCAAGTGTACTGCCCGCCTCGGCCTCCCAAAGTGCTGGGACTTCAGGTGTGAGACACCATGCCTGGCCCTTTATCCTCAATTCTTAATGTGACATCACTCAATTACTTTTTGCTTTTCAGCAGAGGATAAGCGCTAAGAGTGGCTCTCATAGATTCGCAGCTCTCCCTAATAGAAATATCCCAAAGCGCCTATGGCTGTGATATGGAAAGAGAGAAATGATCTACTTTCTCCTGGGTGCTGTGTAGGGCACTGGTCTACACAGAGTGGAATGGTGGGAAAAATGTTATTTATATAAATATTTTTAAATATAACTATAGATAAATGTTTAAGTTTATTAATATTTAGAGTAAGGATAGTCAGAGGCACCTCCACACTAATCATAGTTCAGATGGTCACATGTGTAGATATTTTGAGAGAAGAGCACACGTACTTAATATGGACATAACTCACAGTGCTGCATTCACATATTATCCACTTTTAGCAAATAGTGAAATGACACATTTTTACATGGATGATGCTGTTTACATGAATTTATAAATTATATACTTTTAATTGAAACCAGTTAGGTATATCTTACTGCATTTTAAGATAGACCAATCATGAACATTTGGGAAAATATTATATATCATAACCTAGTACATAATGTTCAAAAATGGTTATAGAAGTAGCTTAATATGTTGGGGATAAACATAAAAAAAGCAAATATAATGATTACATATCTAGATTGTGAAACCTCAGATATCATTAAACGTATGCTATTATTATGAAACGTACAATGAATGAAGCTAGTTCCAGTTGCTGGAAGGTTGCTATAATGTCCAAGTATTCACTTTCCTCATTACTCAAAAGGTTTCATTCTACAAATACAGTGGATCCCTTAAAAAAAAAACAACTGGCTGTGTTTTCATGGTGCCACCTCTACTTTCAGTTTGACTCACCACTCCACATTTTCTTTTGCCTCAGTTTTTTTCCCCCCTAAAGTGGTGTTCCACTTGAATGACAGCCTTTGTTATATGTAATATGTCCTGCTTCTGTGCATGTAGACACTGCCATAATGTAAACAGACAAAATCACTTAACTACTAAAATAACCATACAACCAAAATAGTGAAAGGTTTACATCTTACGAAGATAGTTGGTATGACAACAGAAACTCCAGATGGATCCTCCAGCAAATTGGAGGAAAGCCAGATGATTTCCTAGATTAAATTAATTTAGAGTTTCTGTAATATACTGTTATCAAATTCTGCAATTGATTTTAACAGCTTCTGTGGCAAATTTAATTAATTATCTAATATCTATTCCTATCTCCAATAAACGCAGACATGCATATCTGTCTTGCTCATCATCAGATTGATGTGGATATAGAATAGGTACTTTGTTAAATTTTCATTGGTTGAATATATTAATCACTTAATATTGTTATCCTCTAGAAATGCCTTCAATCTGACAGTAGTTCTTTAGAATTTTGATTTCTGGTGTTTGATATAATAGTTCAGATATTTATGTACTATATAGAGGTTAGTAATATACCCTAACTGGAACTTACGATCTACTGAAGCCAATAATATTTTTGTGTTTTTCTTCTCATAAACTGTTGAGTCATATTTTTCTCCTTAGACTCAAGTATTTTTTGAAATGTAAATTATTACCATTATTATATTTCAAATATTATAATATTTGATCCATCTGGAGCCCAATACTATCATTCAAAATGTCCTTCTCAGCTTTGTGATATCTGAAACACCCATTATCAAAGTCAATATCTAAATCTAAAATAAATGTTGAACAGATCAGAACTGAGGGCAAATTCCACAATATGCAGTAAAAGTCACTTTCTAGTTAGCCATCTGTTCCTTTCTTAATACTATCCAAGCACAAGCATTAGGCCATTGCAAATTTGCCTAATGGCATACTCATTCAATGTACATTTACCCATGTTATCTATAAGCATTTCATGAGATTACTTGATAACTATGTTTCTAGATTCTAGATTTGGAATCTTAAACACTAGTTACTGAAGTTAGGTAGGAGAGTGAAGCTTGATTAATTGGATTATCGAGAAATTTTAAACAAATAACTTGAAAAATTACTGATGACAGTGATATAAAGAGCATCATCTTGTATCAAATCAGTGATCATGAGATAGGATAGTATTTCGTATTAAGGCATTAACTCTATTGTCTTGTCTGAAACCTGAATAGTATAATAAATATTTTTCTGCTTATGTCTGCTTAGCACCTCCTACACATATTTTTTCAACGAACATTTTTTTCATGTATATCTCCCTATATAATACTGTAAAAAAATTCTTTCATAAGACGGAACTAGTTTTTGTTGACTAATCAATAGACAGAAATATGTTTTCTTTACACTATTAAATGTACTCTACATAAATCTTGTCATATTAAATAAAATACTTTTTAAATGGTTGGCTAATCAGTAGAGAGAATTACGTTTTCTTTACACTATTAAATGTACTCTATGTAAACTTTGCCACATTAAAGAAAATACTTTTTAAAAGTCTGAGGTGCCCAGAAAAAGGGCCATTGATAATGATAATGTCCTACTTGTCCCTGGTGAGAGACAAAGAGAAGTAAAAGCTCACTATCAATTCTAGAGATAACCTTCTTCCATTAGCCCCAGTGAGTTGCCTTACCCAATTAAGTTTACTGGGAGTCTCAGACCCTTGACCCAGCAGACAGCTTCCTGCAGTGGCAGAGAGGCAGCTGCCTGAACATTTGTCTTTGGCATCTCAATTTCTGGATGAGCTCTCTGGTGGCTCATGGACTCTAGAGTTTCCCCTTGAGCAATGCAATTCGTCCCCTCCTTATTTGATGCTATGGGATTCTTTCCCTCCCTCTTCCTGTTTTCTATGCCTGTTGGGACAAACAAAATTTGGCCAGGTACTTGGGAGCCAATTTTGAATTGAATTAATGAATTGAATTGAATTAAGTTGTATTGTATAGGTATTTGATTTATTAAAACACATTAATTACTTAATATGTTTGTTTAGGCATATATACAGGTATTGTGATATGTGTTGCGTCTAACATGCTATCAAATTGGCCTGTAAATAAAAGAGTGATCATAAATTAAGTAAGAATAGTCAAAGCTCATCAGTTTGAAGTGAATGTAATGTCTTCTAAAATTTAACTTTAAGATTTTTACCTGGGTAAATCATTGATTTTCATAGACTTTTAAAATGGTTAAAATAGCTTTAAATGATGATTGGCTTTGTATGGTATCTTGGTACTTGGAGGTGGTTCACTGTTAAAAGTGGAAGAGTTAAATACATGTGAATGAAATAGGTGCTTAAATAGTGAAATTATTGTGTTTAAATCTTAAAATGGTAGAATGTTTTTTATCTATAGAATGCCAATGTCTGGTAGGCAGTTCAGGACTTTTTCCTTCTTACGTTTATATAAAATATACCAAAGAAATGTAGTCTTTATTGGGAAAAACACTTTTGTCTAATTTGGAAGTTATTAAAAGAGAGGTTCAAAGTATGAGGGAACCAGTAAGTAGAAAAGAGAGATGTAAAGAATATTATGAATAGAAAATATATTTTTCTGTTTTGCAAGGAAGGAATGAAGAAAAGAAAATTTATATGAGGCGAGATCTCGTATAATAAATTTCTTGTCCTAGAGTTAAATGACTGGTTATTTAAGAAAGATAGTACAGGACAGCTTAGAAAGTTCAAGCATGTTGTAGGTGGTCTGCCTAGTCTGGGAAGGTGACAGTAGTGCCCCCTTCCAGAAAACAAAGACTGTTTAATCATCCTCACTGGAACAGGGGAAAAATATCTCTATAGACCCAATAAGGCAACAAAGATAAACTTCATAGCCTATAGGCTCTCTTTGTGTGTTCCAGCTGGGCTCATTTTCGTTTGTGGTCATAAATAGGAAAAACTCACATCCTGTAACCACTCCCAACTTCCTAGAGACTCATGTGTTCTTTTAAGAGTAGCTTTCCCTTATAAATGAAAAACTTAGACCTGAGGTGAATGTACATTGGCCAGCCTTGTCCCTCAGGGGTCACTGTCTATAACCCCATAAGACTCAAGAATAACAGAGGTAAGTGAGCAGATTAATTCTGGCAGGAATCAGGGAAGTGATAAGACTAGTAGCACCCTGGGATGGCTTTGCTTATCACTGGTCAACCCTAAAGAATTTGATTCAAACCCTAGAATCCTTAGCCATCAACACAGCTCAGACAGTAAAGGAATTCAAGAGTCCCCAGATTGTTTGGCAAATGTAGTTCTCAATAACGGGCTAGTGTTGGACCGTCTACTAGCTGAACAAGGTGGAGTCTGTGAAGTAATTAATAAAACCTGCTGCACATATATTAACAACCCTGGACAAGTTGAGATTAACATTCAAAAGCTCTCTGAGCAAGCTATCTGGCTACATGGATAAAACCAGGGCACTGACCCCAACTATATCTGCTCAACTATGAAAAGTATCTTTCCAAGTCTCACCTGGTTTTTTACTTACCTCTTTTAGGACCTTTGACAGCTGCCTTGTGGTTACTGATTTTTGCCCTTGCTTGTTTAAACTTAGTAAAGTTTGTGTCTTCTAGATTACAGCAGCTCCGGGTAAATACAATGCTGGCACAAGGCTTCCAAACCATCCCACCTGCTGACCTGGAGGATAAAAGCCTCTTGTCTGTGGGCCTCTTAGATCAGGCATCCAGAGATTTTTACTCCTTTGGTGCTAGGAAGGGCCTATGCTCATAAACTCAGCAGGAAGCAGGTACAGAAAAGAGACTTCTGCTTTTCTGCAACCCCGTTAAGATTAAGGAGGAGTTTCTAATCTCTGAGTGGGGAGTGAGCTAGGAGGCAGGCCTCGACTCTGGTGGCGGGGCTTGGACACTGGACCAAATTGAGGACTAGCTAAAACAGATCTGGGGCAAAAGTAGCTTTCCATAATACATGCCTACCAGTGTGCAATGTCAGTTTACCATTGCCATGGCAACATTCAGAAGTTACTACTCCTTTCCATGGCAATAACCTGACAACCTGGAAGCTACCACTCTCATCCTAGAAATTTCTGTATAAATTGACCCTTAATTTGCATATAATTTAAAGTGGGCCTAAAAATGACTGCAGAACTGCCTCTGAACTGCTATTCTGGGCACACTGCCTATGGGGTGGCCCTGCTCCACAAGGCGCAGTACCTAGATGCTGTACACTGCCACTTCAATAAAAGTTGCTATTTAACACCACCAGTGTGCTCTTGAATTATTTCTTGGGTAAAGCCAAGAACCCGACCAGGCTAAGTCCCAGTTTTGGAATGCATCTGCCCTGCATCATTATTGCATTATCATGTCTCCTTTATGGGATAGTTAACAGCATTTTCCAGCTAGTTTCAGCAACCCACAAAACCAGATTGCCAGCATATGAGCCTCTGCCACAGGGAAAGATATTGCTGGAACAAATACAGGTGGTTGAATCCTATTTTCAAAACTGGTATTTTTGACATACATAAAATTTCAGTTTCTGTACCACCCCATTCTTCAATCTCATTTTAGAACTTGATGCTACTTTGGTTTCAGTTAAAGAAAGTACATCATTCATAAAATTTGTAATTTGCTGGACAAATTGTTATATTGTGGTGAATGAATAAAGTTTAGGTAAATGTATCTCTGGCATGAGTTTGGTCTCATTTAAACAGAAAGTAATAAATGCAATAAAGTCATTATCCTTTTCAAGTTCAGGAGTTCTTCAGGCTGAAGTACACACCTGTTCACTTGGTAGTATGTTTGTCTCCTGCTACATGTAAATGCAATATCAGAAAACGCCAGAAACACATAGGATACATACCAATTAATTAAAAAAATAAAAGTAACAGACAATAAGACTCTTTGTTTGCAGTGATGAAGGGGGAAATGGCAATCAAGGTAGATTAATGAGATGAATGATAATTCTCATGTGGAAAAGAATAAATTTTCAGTTCCAGCAAGTGAAGAGGATATGCCTACTGAGAAGATAAATAAGAAAAATCAGCTGTTGAAAATAGAATCTGAGGAATATTTGTTCTTATCAGATAATGAATTAGATTTTAGTGATGAGAATAATAATGATTCTATTACTGATGCAAAAGAAAACCAAAAGTAGACTTGAAAATATGCCCATCAATTGGCTTTTTTGTGAAAAATGGAATCTATAAATTCTTAAGCAGAAAAATAGGAAAATCTAAGGATAAAAGGGATAAATGAAATCTATAACAATGTGTTGATAAAAAGATTTTTAAAACTTTTATTATTATTGGCATCAGTTATAGAACTACTATGATTGAGAAATTCATTTATAATTTTAGCTCAAATCTCTACTACTAATCTTGAGTACACACTATAATAGTAAATCATGGAAGTTTCAGAAAAAAGCTAGTTAAGTGAAACAATGGCTAATATTTTATTCTTCAATGCATCTACTAATCTTTTTGAAAAATTTGTTGGATATATGTCTAATTTACCTAAACTGAGAATTCTTAAATCTAAGAAAGTGTTCTAAGTTAGTATACTTGTAAAAGTGAACAGGTTATTTAAAAAGAAAGCACACATTCAAGAATATAAGGTATTTATAAATATGAATATAAATAAATGACATTTATAAATATTTCTCAAGTACGTGTAGAAATAGAAAAGTGAGAATCATTTTCCTTCTCTTCTGGAGGTAGATAGGAGAAAGGATTTGATTCATATGTACAGAAATTGTATAGTGTTATTGTTACTTGACACTTTGTTTATGAAAGACAGCTAGTGAAAAAATTCTGAGAAAATAAATTAAACAGTTTTCTAAATTTTAAGAAGGTGGATATCAAGAAGCTCAGCAGAAAGATAGCTAAGTTTTCAAAGCTGATGTAATATTCATGATGCTGAAGAGTATGGGAAGATTAAAACTAGTCTTGGCAAGGCTGAGTTTTGAGTTCAGCCTCAAACGTTCAGTTGGAGCAGTTTTCAGTTCCAGGACAAATTTCAGCCTATGTTTAGCTTTGAACAAATTTTTTTTAAAAAAAATTTCAAATTTTTGAGGAAAGATGAGGATTTGGCATGGTATTTGGGGAGTGTGGCTCAACCAGCTCTCCTGTTCCCTTACTCAAAGTGCAACGTTAATACATAAATCCTCACATTGAAGAAGAATTCTGGCCAGGCACGGTGGCTGATGCCCGTAATCCCAGCAATTTGGGAGGCTGAGGTGGGAGGATCACCAGGTCAGGAGATCGAGCCATCCTGGCCAATATGGTGAAACTCCGTCTACACTAAAAATACAAAAATTACCTGAGCATAGTGGTGCGTGCCTGTAATCCCAGCTAATCGGGAGGCTGAGGCAGGAGAATCGCTTGAACCAGGGAGTCAGAGGTTGCAGTGGGCCGAGATCGCGCCACTGCACTCCAGCCTGGCCACAGAGCAATACTCTGTCTCAAAAAAAAAAAATAAAATAAGAAGAAGAAGAAGAAGAATTATAAGTCAAAACTTACCCACACAAAAGAATAGAAAATCCACTTTAGCTACCAATATTAATCAGCTTAGATCTATCTTTCTTTTCAAAAAATGCATGGGCAAAACTTTGCTGATTGAAGAAAACCCACGGTACCTATAAGAAGGATCATAATAATCAAAAGATCAAACACAAGAAAGAGAGAAGTCATTGTTCAAAGGAAATTTAAAAGAAAATATCTAAATTTCTGCTATTAGCAAGATACTACTTTTAGAAAGTAAAATATTGATGAATTAAAAAATAAAAAATGAAGGCTACAAGATCAAATGAGAAAACTCGTCTGATTATAGATTAAAGAGAAAAGAAACTGAGACTAAAAGAAGTGAAAGTTTAAACACATAGAGGATAAATTCAGAAGATTCAGTATCTTCTCAAAGGTTGTGAAAAGATGACAACAGGTAAAATTGAGATTTAGCAATAATCTAATATTTCCTGAAAGAAAATATTTAGGGCTGGGCAAAAAGACTAGTATTCAAAGTTCATGGGTCCTCAAACTCTAAATAGAGTTCATATATACATTTATTCAACAAAATTTGTGTATGTCAACCATGTCATGCTTTTCTAAGAACTGAGGATGTAACTCTACATGAAACAGATCCTTACCTAAGGAAAAGTCCTTTTGAAAGTTAAGAACAACGAAGAAAAAAAAAAAACCCTAAAAGCATCTTGTGGAGAAAAAGCAAGCTACCTATAAAGATACAAGCATCAAGCATTCGTACGGGCATTAGCTTTCTCATCAGCACACTGGATGTCAGAAAGAGTGCAGTGAAGATTTTAGAGTTCCAAGGCCAGAGGAGATTCTGCAAATCCAGACACAGAGATGCCAGAAGCCATAGCTGACAGTAAGGGCTAATGTTGCCTATCTAGGGATAAAACTGAAGCACGTAAAAGCCAAGCATTTGTCACACTGGTTTGGTGGATTCTGCCAAGATGTGCATGAGCTTCTCTTGGGCTAAGTGCATAAAGACTCACTGTGCTTCCCTTCAAAATGTGCTAACAAGTAAGCCTTCCAAAACATATGAAAGCTTTTCATCAATATATTGGAGGTAATGAGAATCTTTAGTATGAGATTCAAGTGTATATTAGTCCGTTCTCACATTGCTAATAAAGACATGTCTGAGACTGAGTAATTTATAAAGGAAAGAGGTTTAATTGACTCACAGTTCCACATGGTTGGAGAGGTGTCACAATCATGGCAACAGGCAAGAGAGCTTATGCTTATAAAACCATAAGACCATCAGATCATGTGAGATTTATTCACTATCATGAGAACAGTATGGGGGAACCTGCCCCTATGATTCAATTATCTCTACCCGATCCCGCCCTTGACATGTGGGCACTATTACAATTCAAAATGAGATTTGAGTAGGGACACAGAGCCAAATCATATCAAGCTCCTTTAAGATCTGGCATCTATTTATCATTTCAATTGATAGGTTTTTAAAGCAATATTTATCTTCCAAACTGACTCATTTTTTCTACTCAATGTCCTTGTGCATAGTGTCCCTTTTCTTTTCTATCCCTAGGACACTTCTTATTATTAACCCTCATTCAAAATGTCATTGTTCCTGAGAAGATTCCTGCAATAGTGCTGGTTTTAGTCAGGTGCCCTCCTTCATGCTTCCAGGACACCTGGTGCAAATTTCTCTTTCAGGATGGGAAAAACTATTTTTGGTCATTTGAGGGCAAGCATGTGCCTTGTACATTTCTGCAATTATAGTAACTAGAAAAGTTCTTGAACCTTGGAGGTTCTAAACAAATGCTTAGTAATTGAATGAAACAGAAGTGGCTGGCCTGTTATTTGGGGCTGAGGGATAATTAAGAAAATGTAATCCAAACCGCAATGACTTTGAGATTTGAGATAGACCATACTCTATGATATTCAAAAGAAGTTTTAAACTGGAAGAGTACAAAACTAAAAACAGATCTTTAAAAATAATGATTGAATCCACATCACATAACATTTAACTTTAGCATAAAAGTATATGGTTAGTGATAAATCCCTTTCTTTGGATTCAGATACCAACTTCCAGTTTTGCCTCAACCAGGAACTATACAGAACACTAAGTTGGTGTTTCTGTTCTGGTCTGATATGTATTCGCCTTTCAGGCTTGATTGATCTTGCACTATGTGAATTGCATTGCTATTGTTCCACCAGACAAGCTTTGGAGTTTCAAGGCTCTTATTTTTATTTGGAGACCATTTTCCTCCCTTAAAAATGCGATTGCTTGAAGTTTGTTTTAATTAACTTAGCCTAACATTGATTTTTACAAAGGTTAGAATCTTCCAATAATGCAAATTTTTGAGCATCTAGGCTCAATGAAGCGATTTGCATATGGGCTTAATGTAGCAATTTGCATCTCTGTGTTTTCTGTGTTCTGTTAAGCATCTTTCCTGCATAGGAGAGGCATTTGGTCATGGTCTAAAATTCACAGGCCTCAAATTTTGATTTTACCTTTGATACAAACCTTCTAGTGGATAACAAAATTTCATTGCATTTTGCTTTGTTTGTGTGTATTATATGCATGATTATGAAAATGTTAACATTTAAAATATCCCATGAATTTTAGATCTCTTTTATTATTTTAGACCTCTTGTTAATTATTTATTTTTAAGCTACCAGAAAACCCTGAAGAGTAAGCATGTTTTCTCAATTGCAGAGAAGCCCTCTGGCCCTTCAGTTGTGCTTTCTCCCTTCAGCTATGAGATCTACTATGCTGAAAAAATAAAATAAAATAAAATGATGTGTTCTACCCATTTAAATGGGAAATATGACTTCGTATTTGGATTCAATTTTCTAAAAAAGCTTTACCATTAGACAATTTGGGCTTTTTATAGTTTGGCAGGGGTGAATTTTATCAATTTAAACTTTAATAAGGAGCTAGCTTTCTAAATTAGTGAAAGTTATGAAAAACTTACAAATGAAACTTAAAACCATTATTTGGGATATTTGATGGGGCATATTGAGATGCAGAAAAACTAGAGGTATTCAAAGTATATTCCAAGTTCTAGAATGCATTAAGAGCTAGGAGAAGCAAACAAAGCAGTAATTTATTAGAACTAGCATGTGTTCACCAAGAACAATTTGTATGAGGCTCTCATTGTTTAGAATCTCAAACTCTGTGCCTTTTCAAATAAATCACATATATCTTGAAACTTTATCACTTAACTTATAGCTCTTCAAGACTGTAGATGCTAGTTTACATATTGTTGAACTTCAATAAAGAAATAATTGAGTTTTGAAAAAATAGAGTAGATAAATCATACCATATTTAGTCACATAAATCATCATGACATGTAGAATAATATCCCGGACAAGATAACATATATTTCATCAACTTACATGATGATGACTTAGAGATTTTTCTCCCTAGGATGTTTAGCTTGAATTGACAAAGTTGTTTCAAGGGATAAAGGATATGCTGGGAGATAGAGTTGCCCAAGCCATCCCCAAGTTCAGTTATTTCCCAGAAGAACTCACAGGACTCAACATGTAATTGTACTCATGGCTATTATTTATTACAGCAAAATGATACAAAGCAAAGTCAATGGAAAGTGTACATAGAATGAATCTGGATGAAATCAAGGCTGAGATTCAAAAAGTCCTCTTCCAGCAAAGTCACAGGAGACATGCTTAATTCCCCCAGCAATTAATGTGACAACATGCGTGAAATATTGTCTAGTGGAGAATCTCATTAGAAGAGGCCAACTGGATTTTTATTGGAGACTGGCCACATAAGCATCTTTGACTTAATATGTACCAAAAACTCCAGATTCTCGGAAGAAACACACATGATCTGAGCAAATCATATTGTTTATATAAATAATTTAGGTACAGTGAGCTACTACAGAATTCTGAGAATGGTGAGAATACTCACAAAATCCAGATGCCAGCCAAGAGCTTATCACATAATCAGGGCATTCTAAAAATAGGATTTTCATGCCTGCTATATTCACCTTTTGCTTCACAGAAATAAATAGCAAATTACCATGTGTTTTAATTAATTTTTTCAATGAACATTTACATTTGAATTACATATATCACTTTCTTTATTTGAATAAATTGTACATTGTTGAATCCTGAACAACGATAATGACTTATATTTAATAGGGATTCAGTAAGATTTTGTTAAGCAAGTGAATGAATAAATAAATTAATAAGAAAAGAAATTTACTGGCCAGACACAGTGGCTCATGCCTGTAATCCCAGCAATTTTGGAGGCCGAGGTGGGTGGATCATGAGGTCAGGAGATCGAGACCATCCTGGATAACACAATGAAACTCTATCTCTACTAAAAATACAAAAAAATTAGCCCGGTGTGGTGGCGGGTGCCTGTAGTCCCAGCTACT
>NW_012102155.1:277675-280253 GCF_000951045.1 Mandrillus leucophaeus
AGACTTGGAATCAACCCAAATGTCCATCAGTGACAGACTGGATTAAGAAAATGTGGCACATATACACCATGGAATACTGTGCGGCCATAAAAAGGGATGTGTTTGTATCCTTTGTAGGGTCATGGATGCAGCTGAAAACCATCATTCTCAGCAAACTATCACAAGAACAGAAAACCAAATACCACATGTTCTCACTCATAAGTGGGAATTGAACAATGTGATCACTTGGACACAGGAAGGGGATCATCACACACCAGGTCCTATTGTAGGGAGAAGGGGGGAGGGAGGGATACCATTAGGAGATATACCTAATGTAAATGACGAGTTAATGGGTGCAGCACACCAAGATGGCACATGTATACATATGTAACAAACCTGCACATTGTGCACATGTACCCTAGAACTTAAAGTATAATGAAAAAAGAAAAGAAAAGAAAAAGATAGTATTGGTTACTCATTACTACGAAAAAAATTATGTGGTTTAAATTAATAAACATTTATTATCTCACAGTTTCTGTGATTAAAAAATTGTGGTTTTAGCTAGGGGTCTCTCATGAGCTTGCGTTTAAGATGTCAGCTGGGCTGCAGTCATCTGAAGGCTTAACAGAGGCTGGGCCACTCACTTCCAGAATGCCTCACTCATGTCACTATTAGAGGCCTCCACTCAGTGCTGACTCTGGCAGGAGGCCTCAGTTCTTTGTTCAGTGACTATGACCATAGATGTGATTATCTTTAATATCTTTAGGGCAAGGCAGTCAGCTTTTCCCAGTAAGAGTAACCTAAGAAAGGCAGCAGGGAAGATGCCACAATGCTTTTTATGACTTAATCTCAGAAGTTACGCAAATTATTTTTGCCACATTAGATCTTTGAGAATTGAGTCGCTAAATCCAACCCATTCTCAAAAGGAGGGAATTCCTCACTAATTCTCACAAAAGGTGACAATATTCCTATTTATAATTTTTATGAGACTACCATAGTTCAATAGCAGATGTTTAGTCTATAATTCAATTGTCCACTAGTTTTTAAATCATCAGATTTTTTATTACTTTAAAATTGGGGAAATTATATCTTTTTAAAAGACTTAAAAGCTTTAATATTTAAAAATATTTTCTAAATCAAATTCGGATGAAATCTACTAAAAAGTACCTATTAGAAGGAGTCAAATGTATAGCTTCATTTATCTTGACTCAAATGATGCTGTCACTCTTATGAAATCTATGGAATGCAAATGTGAAGAATAAGTGGATCAATTTACCTGAATTGGTGAGTCCCTGATTCCTGAGTTTCAAATGTAGGAACTCATCCTAGGTAACTAGCATAGCCTGACCATTATTAAAATAATTCCATGCAGAGAAGATAGTTTAAATTAGAGGTTCAAGCTAATGCATTACCCTAACAGCTTGTTGGGAGAGCTCAGTTCTGCCTTGTCATGAATCTGAGACTAGAAGTCCGTTAGAGCTCTGTCTAATACTGCATTCTGGTTTGGGGAGTAGTGAGAAGAAGACTGTAAACTAAGAGAATTGTGAACTTAATTTCAAACTGAGGAAATTCTTAAATCTAGGTATTGATATAGATCACCAAGGACTCTTTGTAGATTATAAAAATGCCCATGGGACTAGGCAGTTCCAACTATCTACCCTCAATCATGTGGTCATGAGAAATGATGTGGCTTTTAGAAGTGGGTCTCTGCCCTCACCTTTGGATTGCTCAAATTTCACATTCTTAAACAATGATCTGTGAGGGGTGGATGAAGAAAGAGATATAAGACATTGTTCACCTTACGTCAGTGGACTTTTAAGTAATTAGAAATATAAAAGAGATATGAGCTTATTTGTGATATAAATTGATGAAATATGTGGTTATAGTATTGCATTGTAACACATGATATGTAAACTATAAGGTAAATGTGTTTTAAGGGGTGGAAGTGTCTTTCAAGTTAGAAATAAAAATGTACACAAAGTGTGAGAAAAACATGTTTGTGTGTGTGTGTGTGTGTGTGTGAATGTAGCTGACATTATTGTGCTAAATGTGTGTTGTCTTTATTTGTATTATAGATGAGGAAGAGATTTAACATCTGTTTTCTTCTTTATGTATACTTAAAGGCCTGCATGATGCCTGTCATAAGGAACTTAAGGAAGGTAGTCAGTTATAATTTAAGGCTCAAGTATAATGAAAAAGGGAGAAATTACATTTAAGAAAATCACTTCAAGTCACTATGGAGCCTGTTCCTAATGACAATATAACTGGCAGAACCTTTGAATTTCTTACTTATTTTTCCAGGTTACTGCAGGAGGTTTACAACAGTAGGAGAATCTGCACCTGAATGAAATTGCTGAATCAGTTGTGCTGTTTTAATAGCAAATCTAGTGAGTTGAATAACTGCCAAAATACTTTAGTTCTCAAGGAGAACCATAAATATTCATCTTAGACTGAGTCTTTGCACACAAACTAAATTGAAGGATTTAGGATTATTACTAGATATTTCAGGCCAGAAAAGAAAATAAAAGTAGAAATTTCACCTGAGATGTCAGATAATAGAGACCAAGGGAAATGTTTTCTCTTCAATTATCCTGGTATT
>NW_012102155.1:280303-312869 GCF_000951045.1 Mandrillus leucophaeus
GGATCAATTTACCTGAATTGGTGAGTCCCTGATTCCTGAGTTTCAAATGTAGGAACTCATCCTAGGTAACTAGCATAGCCTGACCATTATTAAAATAATTCCATGCAGAGAAGATAGTTTAAATTAGAGGTTCAAGCTAATGCATTACCCTAACAGCTTGTTGGGAGAGCTCAGTTCTGCCTTGTCATGAATCTGAGACTAGAAGTCCGTTAGAGCTCTGTCTAATACTGCATTCTGGTTTGGGGAGTAGTGAGAAGAAGACTGTAAACTAAGAGAATTGTGAACTTAATTTCAAACTGAGGAAATTCTTAAATCTAGGTATTGATATAGATCACCAAGGACTCTTTGTAGATTATAAAAATGCCCATGGGACTAGGCAGTTCCAACTATCTACCCTCAATCATGTGGTCATGAGAAATGATGTGGCTTTTAGAAGTGGGTCTCTGCCCTCACCTTTGGATTGCTCAAATTTCACATTCTTAAACAATGATCTGTGAGGGGTGGATGAAGAAAGAGATATAAGACATTGTTCACCTTACGTCAGTGGACTTTTAAGTAATTAGAAATATAAAAGAGATATGAGCTTATTTGTGATATAAATTGATGAAATATGTGGTTATAGTATTGCATTGTAACACATGATATGTAAACTATAAGGTAAATGTGTTTTAAGGGGTGGAAGTGTCTTTCAAGTTAGAAATAAAAATGTACACAAAGTGTGAGAAAAACATGTTTGTGTGTGTGTGTGTGAATGTAGCTGACATTATTGTGCTAAATGTGTGTTGTCTTTATTTGTATTATAGATGAGGAAGAGATTTAACATCTGTTTTCTTCTTTATGTATACTTAAAGGCCTGCATGATGCCTGTCATAAGGAACTTAAGGAAGGTAGTCAGTTATAATTTAAGGCTCAAGTATAATGAAAAAGGGAGAAATTACATTTAAGAAAATCACTTCAAGTCACTATGGAGCCTGTTCCTAATGACAATATAACTGGCAGAACCTTTGAATTTCTTACTTATTTTTCCAGGTTACTGCAGGAGGTTTACAACAGTAGGAGAATCTGCACCTGAATGAAATTGCTGAATCAGTTGTGCTGTTTTAATAGCAAATCTAGTGAGTTGAATAACTGCCAAAATACTTTAGTTCTCAAGGAGAACCATAAATATTCATCTTAGACTGAGTCTTTGCACACAAACTAAATTGAAGGATTTAGGATTATTACTAGATATTTCAGGCCAGAAAAGAAAATAAAAGTAGAAATTTCACCTGAGATGTCAGATAATAGAGACCAAGGGAAATGTTTTCTCTTCAATTATCCTGGTATTTTCTTTCATCTTCTATTTCAGATTCAGATAAATTCAACAAACATCTTTCTATTATGTAAAGCATTTAAGTAGACACTGTGGAGAATGTGGAGATGAATGACTTTGTCTTTGCTCAGGATAAGATGGGAGCAGTAATGGAGTGGAAATGGCTACCATTCAGTTTGGTGAGAACACACTGTACATCTGTTGCTGTATTAGCCATCTTTTATGTATTTTTATCTTCTTAAAACAGATTTTCTTTCTCCTGTAACTATGTATTAGTTAAGTACTGTTTTTCTGGGTATCCAGAAAATAAATCTGATAACTGGAGAACCTATGTAACTGAACTAAGAAACTCACATTTCTGGTAAGTAATTAAGGCAGAATTCAAATTCAAGTCCCTCATATTTCAGAACTGACAATGAATAATTAATATTTATTTGTTGAAGTCAATTGGATGTGTATGTATCTTTAAGAGTAAACATTCTTTGGACAGACATTCAATTAGAACTCATCATCCCAGCTCTCCTGATTTATGAAATTTATGAAGAATATAGGCAATATACAATCACTTTGTGACAGTGTTGTTTCTACTGTTTACATTTCAGTGATGTACTTTCAGTACAAGTCATGTACAATTTCAGAGTTCTATGTAATTCCCTGGTTACCATTTATATTTTGTCTACATTCTCATTTTACTTACATACCATATGGATGTTGGAACACTGTAACAAATAAAATCAGTCGTTTTTGATAAGCAATTTAAGAGAGTTTAAAATGAGACATACGGGCCAAATGACAAACTCTAGAAACTGCCTTTGTGCTATATACAAAAATGTTTTACCCAACAAATGCATACATATGAAGAAGGAGGCCAAAAGGATCTAACCATAGCTTCCCTTGTGCCATTGTGTAACTGTCGCCAGCTGTCACGCCAGAAGTTGTAGATCAATTATTTACAGTTATAAAAGCAAAATGAAAATAATGATCTAAGTTTGAACTCCTTAAGTTTAATCATGATTAGATTTTGTTGTAAAACCAAGGCATTTTAAGGAATCACTTCCAGAAGATAAAAAAGTATAAAAAAGACAGACTTCTGACTTTGATTCACAGTGATCTCACACCAAATGTGGACAATTCACTTCACCATGGTTACCAATGAAATTGTTTATGCAACGCACACATATGGATGTCTCTACTTATAGTCCATGACTCAAGAACATGGATGTTTCTTATAGATACAATCCCTTGAATACTGTCATTATCTTCTTCATGTCCAAAAAAAAGCACGGAGTACATATTAAGCACATGTTTCTTAATTTGTATTTGTATATATTTATTACATAAAAGAAAATAAGTCACCCACAATGTGACTCCCTACAAAATCAATTGTCCTTTCAATGTAGAATAAGTTTGACAGACACAATGTTTTTATTCTCAAAAACTTTAGTGGAAAACAGATAGCACCAACACAACTATACAAAATATAAGCAAGAAAATGATAGTATTGGACTGGCACAGACTAGAAAACATTAGCATTATGTTTATTCAACACAACACAAAGTAGTATAAATAATGATTTGGCATGACTGATCTTATATCTACATTTTCTGGTGGCATGGTTAAACTTCCATGTATTTATCAAAGTCCAACTTTGTGCACAAGTGTTTCTCTAGGTACATGGCTGCCCACCTAGAAAATACTGTGTAGTCTAACTTAAAGGTAAGTGTGATTGTGTGACTGAGCTCACCAATAGAATGTGACATGGATGACAGGGGTCTGAGCCTTTCATCCCAGGACACATTTATCCATGTCCTGTTGTTAGGGATGTATTTGAGGCAGTGTCTCAGCTTCTACTATGCAGAAGATTGCAATATTACAGGTGAAACTGAAACAACAAAGAACAGAAACCTGGCTCTCTGACAAAATGCAGCAGAGATTCCATGATGATCTAGGCCTTTCACTTAAGGACTACTACAATAAAGAGGGGAAAATAAACTTTCTTGTAGTTCTTGTACTTTTGGGTCACTACTGCAGCAGTGTCATTCTAATTAAAGCACATGGAAAAGACCCCTCTTTTAGCCCTGGTTTCCTCATTAACAAAATAATTATGTTGTACTAGATGGTCTCTAAAGTCTCACCAAAACATAATATTCCATAAAATTGATTATTTTATTTCATAGCCAATTGTTCAAAAGCTGGAAAATAAAGACTGAAAGAGACTCACCTTAGTTAGCAATTATTCTTTTTTATTTTTATTTATTTATTTGTTTTGAGATGGAGTTTCACTCTTGTTGCCCAGGCTGGAGTGCAATAGCATGATCTCGGCTCAACATGACCTCCGCCTCCCAGGTTTAAGCGATTCTCCTGCCTCATACTCCCTAGTAGCTGGGATTACAGGCATGCGCCTCCATGCTCAGCTAATTTTGTATTTTTAGTAGAGACGGGGTTTCTGCATGTTGGTCAGGCTGGTCTCAAACTCTTGACCTCAGGGGATCTGCCGGCCTCAGCCTCCCAAAGTGCTAGGATTACAGGCATAAGCCACTGCCCCTAGCCTTTAGTTAGCAATTATTACATAAATATGTTGAAAATAAATTACAAATGTAAAAATATATAAACATTTATATGGTCTTGATAGACTTTAGTTCTTTTATATTCCTTTAACTGGGAAGAAAAAACCTATGGAGATTCCACAGAGAAATAGGTTTCAGATGTATTACTAATTTCTTTATTAAATTTATTACCACCTTCTCCATAATGCTATAGGAAATTGACATATGGTGTTATACAGAACTGATTGGAGAGAGATAAGAAAAAATGAGTGAATATTTTACGCCATAATTCAAGATTAAGAAGTTCTGAGGCTGATAAAAGTGGTATTAGAAATCAAATGACTTGTGATTTTTAGACCAGCCAACCTGGTAAGTATACAGATGATGACATTTATCTGTAAGTATGTGATGTTGGGCAAATTGTTCAACCTTTCAGTTCCCTCATGGGTAAAATGAAAGTGAAAATAAGGTCTATTTCAGAGTATTGCAGTAAGGTTTAAAACAGGCAATGCCCATAAAGGACTAAAGTGCCTAGTAAGTGTTGAATAAGTGCTAGCTATTTTTGTTATGATAATATTGTTATTATTAGTAGAAGTAGTCTTGTAAGTTATCAAAGATACTGTTTACCCAAACATTATAAAATGTAAGCACCAAGTTAAATAAGATAAGTGGTCTTCCAGGAGTTTGCAATTGACTTGAAACTAAGACTTGAATATGGAGAATTAATTCATGAGTAACAGATTATATGCTATTGCACAGAAATACAGTAAGTATTCAAAAGAAAGAGAGAACATTGTGAAGTGCAGTGGGCTTTATGGAGAAAATAACATTGAAAGCCTCCAATAAGAGTAATAAAGTCTAGAGGCATCTTATGTGCTGAGTATTATTCTAAAATTTTATGCACTTGGTTTACCTAATCTTTATAATAATTATATGACTATGTAACTTTAATCTCTATTTAATAGATAAGTAAGCTGAGATATAGAGAGCTCAAATAACTTGTCCAAAATTTGGTAGTATGTGATGAAAGCTGTATGGGAACTGGCAAATAGAAACTGGGGC
This sequence comes from Mandrillus leucophaeus, assembly GCF_000951045.1. NCBI lineage: Eukaryota > Metazoa > Chordata > Mammalia > Primates > Cercopithecidae > Mandrillus > Mandrillus leucophaeus. Next base: position 285,224 of record NW_012102155.1, read on the forward strand.
CAGGTCACTGAAGCATGAAATTATACCAAGTTCTTATAAAGGAGAAATCAATGAATGAAAAGGCTATACCATTCCAACTGGTGAAGCTATAAACAAAATCAAGAAGAGTTTGAGTATGGCTTACATCTTAATCACAGAGGAAGCATCTTATTGGAGCATTGACTGAATAATTATGGTCACTCAGTTATTAAATTCTGTGAATTTATATACATATAATTACATTTTAATATAAAGAAATGTCATTTTTACAGAAATCTTGAAACTATATTTTAATCATTAACCAGTGTTATTTGGTTACATAATTCTACTGATATATGTCTAATCCCTGGCTGATGAAATATTAAGAGAAATATAGTTCTCTCCTTAGAGTTCTGAGCCTTTTGGAATGCATAAAAAATTAGGCCAGGAAAATGATAAGCTTCTACTCTTTAATAGAAATGATGTTAAAATACGTCCCTCTTTTCAGCCACTAGCCCATTGTATTAGTCTGTTCTCATGCAATTTATAAAGAAAAGAAGTTTAATTGACTCACAGTTCTGCATTGCTGGGGAGGCCTCCGGAAATTTAGAATTATTGCAGAAGGGGAGGTAAACACATCCTTCTTCACATGACAGCAGGAAAGAGAAGGGCAGAGAGAATCAGGGGAAAGCCCCTTATAAAGCAATCAGATCTCATGCGAAATCACTCACTATCATGAGACTAGCAGAGGGGAACTGCCCCTGTGATCCAATCACTGTCCATGTGGACTCTCCCCCAACATGTGGGGATTGCAATTTGGATTATAATTCAAGATGAGATTTTGGATGGAGACACAGTCAAACCATATCGCTCATTTTAAAATAAGTTTTCTACATGAATAACTTAAACTAAAAAATGCAAGAATTTTATTTAAAGAAAAATTGATTGGCTCAAAAAATATTACACAAGTCTACTGTGAAGTATTTGCTGGCATAATAAAACCCTTGCAAAAATATGTCTTGCTTTTAACTAAATTTAATTTTATAAATCAAGCCCACTTTTAAAAGAAGGAAAATAGCATGCAGTGTCATTTTTTAGCAATAGTTTTACAGTTGAATATTTAAACAGTGAGTCTTGGCATCCATAAAAGGGTTTAAACATCAATTTAAAATAAATAAATAAAAGCTGACCAAACGACAGTGACACTGTCATAATTCTGCTGACTTTCCATGCAAAAAATATTCTGAGGTCTATTTCCCTGATGTCATTTACATGCTACATTAGCAATTTAAAATCATATCTTGTTTAAAAATGTTCTCAAATAATGGTTTTTCTTAGTGGAAAAATATAAATTGGTATTTGATATCCAGATTAAATACATAGTCATTTTAAAAGTATTTCTTGTTATGTTGGTGTGCTAAAAGTCTTTTATTTTATAAATATAAATTAAAGTGCTCAGTCATATTTTTAGACTAGAACTTATTTTGTATCAACAATCAACTGTTAAATTAAAACAGCAAAACAAAATATAGCAGATGTCAAACCTAACAATGCTCTTATTCTTACTGGATTAGTTTTTGTAAATATCAAATTGAGACATCAACATTCATCAGTTTCTTATAATGTAAACAAATTAAATATATCTAGTCCATCTTTATTCTTGCTATTGTGTTTAAATTGTCAGGCAAGTCTTATTACTATCATTCTGCTATTTACAAATAAACCTGTATTTTCAATATAGATGAATTTATTTACTCAAGAATTGTGTTAGGCTCTAGGCCATGGAGCTAAATAAAAAAACTATGATCCCTGCTCACATGAAACTTATAATTTACTGTGAAGGGTTCCTCTAAAAAATAATAATTTTTAAATCAATAATTTAAAAAATGAATTTATCATAATGGTATATTTTGAATGGCTTTAGCAGAATGTTTCCTGTCAGACATTTCCAAGTTTTAACAGGAATAATAACTAGAATGCTTTATTTCCTTGTATTTATTTACCTAATTTTTAGATCATAGAATTAGGGTTTTTAATCTTTCTTACTCTGATTTTCTTTTATGCAAAGTATATAAAGGTGCCTGGAGAGACACACATGTTTAGAGGGGACTGTATTTGAGTTCAGCCCAGAATTCTTTGGACGTATTGAGATTCATGAAATGCACATACAAATACTTCATTCTTATAACCAAAAGTAAGAGTTCAGAAAATTTCTTAAAACTTACAAAAGACCTCAGTCATGTACTTTGCAGCACACAGATATGTTTCTATTCACATTATTCCAAATGTTGGAGAAATGTAGACAAACTAAATGTGAATAAATTTCAGTAACTCTATATTATTCTATTCTAAACCATATCTGCCTTTCTTTAAAAATATTAATATCTATTAAAAACAACTGAAATGTAATCCATATATTTCTAAAAGAATTCCTATTTTCTCTTCCAGATGTACTATTAAAAATAATTTACTTTATTCATGGAAAAAAATCAATTGATTTGTTCTGTTCAAACGGGATGGAATGACTGATGTTTATAATGATGCAAGAAATGTGATGGAGGCTTTAGGGATGGAAAGGAAATATATTTGCCATGGGGCCCCCTTTATTACTTTCTACATTTTGCCAAAACTTCCAAACAGAATTTGGTCTGCTTTCCTTGTTCCAGAGGTATTCCTGTATCACATTTTCCTATTGCCCTGTCTTTCCATTATTATATCTGTTATTCATATAGTTATCCTGAAATTTAATGACCTTGATCATTCTCTAATTAAGCTATGTGAGGTGAGGCTCTAACTCACACTTACAGTTTCAATGACTGTGGAGGCCTCACAATCATTGTAGAAGGTGAGGAGGAGCAAGTCACGTCTAATATGGATGGCAGTAGGGAAAGAGAGAGAGTTTCTGCAGGGCAACATCTCTTTATAAAACCATCAGATCTCATGAGACTTATTATGAGAACAGCACAGAAAAGACTGGCCCCTGTGATTCAATTACGTTCCACCTGGTCCCTCCCACAACACATGGGAATTCAAGATGAGATTTGAGTGGGAACACAGCCAAACCATATCATTCTGCCCCTTGTCCCTCCCAAATCTCGTGTCCTCACATTTCAAAACCAATCATGCCTTCCCAATAGTCCCCCAAAGTCTTATCTCATTTCAGCATTAACTCAAAAGCCCACAGTCCAAAGTCCCATTTGAGACAAGGCAAGACTTCTCCTCCTATGAGTCTGTAGATTCAAAAGGAAGTTAATTACTTCCTAGGTACAATGAGAGTACAGGCATGGGGTAAATACAGCCATTCTAAAACAGACAAATTGGCAAAAACAAAGGGCTGCAGGCCCTATGGAAATCTGAAATCCAGCAAGGCAGTCAAATCTTAAAGCTACAAAATGATCTTCTTTGACTCCAAGTCTCACATCCAGGTCATGCTGATACAAAAGATGGGTTTCCATGATGTTGGGGAGCTCCACCCCTGTGGCTTTGCAAAGTACAGCCTCTCTCCTGGCTTCATGGGCTGGCATTGAGTGTCTGCAGCTTTTCCAGGCACATGGTGCAAGCTGTTAGTGGATCTACCATTCTGGGTTCTGGAGAAAGGTGACCCTCTTCTCACAGCTCCACTAAGCAGTACCCCAGTACGGACTCTGTGTGGAGGCTCTGACCCCACATTTCCCTTCTGCACTGCCCTAGCAGTGGCTCTCCATGAGGGCCCCACTCCTGCTGCAAACTTCTACCTTTACATCCAGGCATTTCCATGCATTTTTCTGAAATCTAGGCAGAGGTTCCTAAACCCCAGTTCTTGACTTCTGTGCATGCACAGGCTCAACACTATGTGGAAGCTCCCAAGGCTTGGGTCTTACATTCTCTGAAGCTATGGTCTGACCTCTATGTTGGCCCTTTTCAACTTCAGCTGGAGCAGTTGGGAGGCAGGACACCAAGTTAGGCAGCACACAGCACGGTAACCCTGGAACCCAGCCTACAAGACCACTTTTTCCTCCTCAGCCTCTGGGCCTGTGATGGATGGGAGAGGCTGCCTTGAAGACCTGTGACATGCCCTGGAGACATTTTCCTTATTGTCTTGGCGATTAACATTCAACTCCTAGTTACTTGTGCAAATTTCTGCAGCTGGCTTGAATTTCTCCTCAGAAAATGGGATTTTCTTTTCTATTGCAGTGTCAAGCAGCAAATTTTTGGAATTTTTATGCTCTGCTTCCTTTATAAATTCAATGCCTTTACCAGCATCCAAGTTACCACTTGAATGCTTTGCTGTTTAGAAATTTCTTCCACTAGATACTCTAAATCATCTCTCTCAAGTTCAAAGTTCCACAAATCCCCTAGAGCAGGGGCAAATTCCCCTAGAGCAGAGGCAAAATTCCCCTAGAGCAGGGACAAAAATGCCTCCAGTCTCTTTGCTGAAACATAACAAGAGTCACCTTTACTCCAGTTCCCAACAAATTCCTCATCTCCATCTGAGACAATCTCAGCCTGGATTTCATTGACCATTTCATTATCAGCATTTTAGTTAACACTATTCAGCAAGTCTCTAAGGACTTCCAAACTTTCCCATATGTTCCTGTTTTCTTCTGAGTCCTCCAAACTGTTGCAATCTCTGCCTGTTACCCAGTTCCAAAGTCCCTTCCAGATTTTCGGGTATCTTTTCAGCAGTGCCCCACTCTACTGATACCGATTTAATGTATTAGTCAGTTCTCACGCTGCTGATAAAAACATACCTGAGACAGGGCAATTTACCAAAGAAAGAGGTTTAATGGACTTACAGGTCCACATGGCTAGGGAGGCCTCATGATCATGGTGGAAAGCAAGGAGGAGAAAGTCACATCTTACATGGATGGCAGCAGGCAAAGAGTGAGAGCTTCTGCAGGGAACACCTCTTTATAAAACCATCAGATCTCGTGAGACTTATTCACTATCACGAGTACAACATGGAAAGACTAGTCCCCAGGACTCAATTACCTCCCACATGGTCCCTCCCACAACACATGGGAATTCAAGATGAGATTTTTGTGGGGACATGGCCAAATCATATGACTCAATTAACATATGTCATGTGGAGAACACTTTATTTATTTCAAACACTGCTGACATTCTCCCGCTGTAAGTTGATTCATAGAAGAGCAACATATGTATTCTTTTTAAAATTCATTTAAAGACTGAGTGATGCTTTAATTTTTATTCAATTAACAAATTTTTTTAGACTCAAGTTTGAAGATGTAAATAGAATATATATTGGATTATTTATGACTTGGAACTACTATAATTTACTAAAACAAGAGCAAGTGTAAGGAGTATTCACCTGCTATCTACTTATCTTTTACTTTTTAAATACAAAATGCTGTAATTTTTTAACCTACCCCTTTACCGCCCCCCCAAAAAACCCCAAACTATAGTATCTACTTCTAAAGACTGCTTTTCTATAAATAAACAGTGAGGTTTTTTGTTATTTGGTCTTTCTAGACTTGGGGAAGTTACATAGATTTTTAAAGAACTTAGTAAACTTTCCTTCTTAGACAGATCATTAAAATTTTGAAGTTATTAGAATGAGTAAAAGTGTTTTATATGTAAGTTAAAATGCTAAATTGTAAATACCCTAATATATAAAGTATTAGAAATCAAGAGGTGATTCAATGAAAATAAAATAAAATAAACACCAAATGTGTGCAGATGCTCCTTGACTTATAACATGGTTACATCCAGACAAACCGATTATAAGTCAAAAAATACTGTAAATTGAAAAGGCATTTGATGCCTGGATGAACCTATTGTAAAGTTGACAAATTGTAATTTGAACCAACATAAGTAAGCGACTGTCTGCATTTAATAAGATAGATGAAAATAGAGAAACTGAAAAATCTAATTTTAGTGGCATTGGATTTCTCAGCTGTGAAACAATCATGATGGAGAGTCATCCATATCAAAGGGTTTATTGTTTATAACCATGAAAATAATTTAAGTGTACTTCAGTGTTAGTGTATGTTTCAGTAAATCATAATATTTCCAAATTATAAAGAATCCAATATAAATTATATTTACAACTTCAAATTTAAGTGCTACAAAATTTGTTAATTGATTAAAAATAAGTGCATCACTGAGTCTTTAGAGGAACCTTGAAAATAATACATATGAAAAGCAAATAATTTTTTTGTTTAAGTTTAGAATTATTATCACTAAATTGTTTTTCTTGGTAAGAATTCTTTTCTGTAAATGGATCTTAATGGTCTTATGTTATACAACTCCAGGGGGCAATATTCAAGTGCCATTAATGCAAAGCACAATGTGAATGACAACCTCGGGGTTGAGCATCATGGAGGCCCCGCTGTCTATACTCTATACCTGGTCCTCCTCTGGTTATTGTGAGACTAATAAACACAGAATCTGTCATGTCACATCACTATTCGTATTAAAATGACAACCATCACTAACTGCATAATTTCCAGGGCCCACCGCAAAGTGAGAACGTGGAATTTCTTGTTCAACAAAACAAGAAAAAACGTTTAAAAATTTTATTTTACAATCTCTATTTTCCTGCCATGGGGTTTTTCACTTTTCTATTTAATGTTACACTCCTTCAGTCACAGAAATAAAAAAGAAACAATTATACAAGGAGTCCAATACCTCACAGGTTCATGAGTTCCTGCCCTGAAACTTGTTGAGCCAACCCTAATCCTCTCTGTCATTGGGCCCAGAACCCAGGGGAACTTTTCTGAGCATCATTTCCTGCGCTACTGCACTGTTTGTAAACCCCTGAAGCAGGTTCTGGTGACTATATAATTTATCATATAAATTAAGGTTTTATAATTAAGGGGCATCTTTAATAACCTCCCTGGAAAAAGAAGCATAAACCAGCCTGATGTAGGACAAATGGAAAAATGAGTAAAAATGTTTTATATATAAGTTAAAATGCTAAATTTCAAATACTCTAAAATATAAAACATTATAAATCAATAGGTGATTTAATTAAAATAAAATAGACACTAAACATGTGCAGATGCTCCTTGACTGATAATGTGGTTACATCCAAACAAACTGATTGCAAGTCAAAAAAAATACTGTAAATTGAAAAGCATTTAATGTCTGGATAAACCCATTGTAAATTTGACAAACTGTAATTTGAACCATTGTAAACTTTCTGTAGGATAGTCACCCTACAGAAAGTAAAACTCAAGTTGGCCTTGGAGTTCACCCATCACAGGGGATGACCAGAAGACCAGTCACTGGGGCAACCATCCCAGAGGAGGGCCAGTCGCTGAAATGAAATGAAATAAAAATAGTAAATTTTATAGGAACCCATGACTGAAAGTCCAGAGGTGAGGTTGGCTTAAATATTAGTTTAATCCAGTGATTCTTGTTCTATTTCTATGTGATTCTCTTTGCTCCTCTTCAGATCCTTTCATCCTAAGGCAGGTACTATGATAGTTACAATAGTTCCAGGTCTCATATCCAGTTAAAACAATGTCCAGGAGAAGAGTAAAGTTCTCAGTCACCCAACTCCAGGCACTTTCAGAACAAAAACAGCGCCTGAAGATGCCTTGTAAACCTCTGTTGGTGTTTCACTGACCTGGATTGAATCACATGCCCATTTGTGAACAAATTACTGTCAAAAAATTCTAAGTAAACTTTACGCCTATTAGAACCATCCCTGGAGATGGGAGTGGGCTCCAGTGAAAAGTGTAAATCTTGAGAAAAATCAGGTTTTTATTAAAAAATTTCTACTTGGAAATGGAAATAGTGAATGGTGAATAGTGTACGTAAAGAATTGTCATTAAATAATGCTGATAAGGTACGTTTATTGATTTTTCCTGGGTAGATAGAGGAGTTATTATGGTATGATCCTTGGTCATACCTGCAGTGGCATTTATGTAGGCACAGCCGAGCCAGACAGACACAATTTTCAGACAGTTTTATTTTATTCTACTTTTTTCCCCCTTCTTGAACTGTTATTTATTATTTATTTATTGTATTAGTCTGTTTTTACCACTGCTGATAAAGACATACCAGAGATCGGGAAGAAAAGGAGGTTTAATTGGAGTTACAATTCTGCTTGGCTAAGGAGGCCTCAGAATCATGCTGAGAGGTGAAAGGTACTTCTTACATGGTGGCAGCAAAAGAAAAATGAGGAAGAAGCAAAAGCAGAAACCCCTGATAAGCCCATCAGATCTCGTGAGACTTAATTCACTATCACAAGAGTAGCATGGGAAAGACCGACCCCGTGATTCAATTACCTTCCCCTGGGTCCCTCCCATAACATGTGGAAATTCTGAGAGATACAATTCAAGTGGATATTTCAGTGAAAACAGTGCCAACCCATATCATTCTGCCCTGGCCCCTCCAAATCTCATGTCCTCATGTTTAAAAACCAATCATGCCTTCCCTACAGTCTCCCCAAGTCTTAACTCATTTCAGCATTAGCCCAAATGTTCATAGTCCAAAGTCTCATCTAAGGCAAGGCAAGTCCCTTCTGCCTATGAACCTGTAAAATCAAAAGGCAAGCTACTTCCTAGAGACACTGGAGGTACAGGTATTGGGTAAGTATAGCCATTCCAAATTGGAGAAATTGGCCAAAACAAAGGGATTACAGGGCCTATGCAAGTCTGAAATTCAGCGCTGCCCCTGTGGCTTTACAGGGTAGAGCCTCTCTCTCCCAGCTTCTGTCATGGGCTGGCATTGAGTGTCTGCAGCTTTTCCAGGTGTGCAGTGCAAGCTGTTGATGGATCTACCATTCTGGGGTCTGGAGGAAAGTGGCCCTCTTCTCACAGATCCACTAGGCAGTACTCCAGTAAGGACTGTGTGGATGCTCTGACTCCATATTTCCCTTCTGCACTCTCCTAGCAGAGGTTCTCCATAAGGGCTCTGCCTCTGCAGCAAACTTGTCTGGGCATCCAGGCATTTCCATACATCTGAAATCTAGACGGAGATTCCCAAACCTGAATTCTTGACTTCTGTGCACCCAGAGGCTCAGCACCACATGGAAGCTGCCAAGGCTTGGGGCTTCCACCATCTGAAGTCACAGCCCAAACTGTACATTGGCCCCTTTCAGCCATGGCTGGAGGGACTGGGACATAAGGCTTGGTCCCTAGACTGCCCACAGAACACGGACTCTGGACCTGGCCCATGAAACCACTTTTCCCCCTGGGTCTCTAGGCCCGTGATGGGAGGGGTTGCTGTGAAGACCTCTGACATGCCCTGGAGACATTTCCTCATGATTTTGGGGATTAATATTTGGTTTCTTGCTGCTTATGCAAATTTCTGCAGCCAGCTTGAATTCCTCCCTAGAAAATGGGTTTCTCTTTTCTATCACATATTCAGGTTTCAAATTTTCCAAATTTTTATGCTCTGCTTCTCTTATAAAACTGAATGCCTTCAACAGCACGCAAGTCACATCTTGAACGCTTTGCTGCTTAGAAATTTCTTCCACCAGATACCCTAAATCATCTCCCTCAAGTTCAAAGTCTCACAAACCTCCAGGGCAGGGGCGAAATGCTGCCAATCTCTTTGCTAAAACATAACAATAGTCACCTTTGCTTCAGTTCCCAGTAAGTTTCTCATCTCTATGTGAGAATACCTCAGCCTGGACCTTATTTTCCATATTGTTGTCAACATTTGGGGCAAAGTCAGCCAACAAGCCTCTAGGAAGTTCCAAACTTTCCCACATTTTCCTGTGTTCTTCTGAGCCCTCCAAACTGTCCCAACTTCTGCCTGTTACCCAGTTCCAAGGTCGCTTCCACATTTTTGGGTATCTTTTCAGCAGTGCCCTACTCTAGTGGTAGCAATTTACTATATTAGTCTGTTTTCACACTGCTGATAAAGACATACCTGAGACTGAGAAGAAAGAGATTTCATTGGACTTCCAGTTCCACTTGGCAGAGGAGGCCTCAGAAGCACAGCAGGAGGCAAAAAGTACTTCTTACATGGCAGTGGCAAGAGAAAAATGAAGAAGAAACAAAAGCAGAAACCCCTGATAAACCCGTCAGATGTTGTGAGACTTAATTCACTATCACAAGAATAGCATGGGAAAGACCGACCACCATGATTCAATTACCTTCCCCTGAGTCCCTCCCACAACATGTGGGAATTCTGGGAGATACAATTCAAGTTGAGATTTGGGTGGAGACACAGCCAAACTATATCATTTCCTTATTTATTTTTATTTATAATTGATACATAATAATTATACATAATTATACATATTAATAATTGTACATATTATAGGTACAATATTTATAGGTTTCAATGCATGTATACATAGTACAATGATCAAGTCACAGTAATTACTTATTCATCACTTTAAACTTATTATTTCTCACATGATCTCACTCCTATATGGAATCTAAAAAAGTTTTGTTCATGGAAGTAGAGAGCAGAATAGTAGTTACCAGAGGCTGGGAGGGTAGAGGGCAGAGAGGTACGTGGGGAGGTTGTTCAATGGATGGAAAGTTACAGTTAGACAGGAAGAATAAGTTTTGGTGATTTATTACACAGTAGGGTGATGACAGCAAATTACACTGTAGTATATATTTCAACATAGCTAAAAGAGAATATTTTTAATGCTGTCACCACAAAAAATGATAAAAATTTAATCTTAACATGTCTTTCAGGGTCCCTTATAAGTTTTCTTCCCTTAATATGTCTCACTATGTAACCAACAAACAAATGAATTAACCATAAAGAAATACTTGAATGGTCCAAAAGTATGGTGCTCTATTATTTTTATTTCATCCCAAGTTTCTAGCACTTACTGAACTTTGAAGGCATACACATGAAATTAATAAAGGATAAGAGCATTAGCGCTGAAAAGTATCACATTTTGGTAAAAGTTCAGTAAGATAAAACATTTCATACTTACATATGTCTAAAAAATAGTTAAAACACATGAAGAAAAATGATAAAAGTAGAAGAAAATTTTCATAAATTTATAATTATAGTGATTATCAAATTTTCCAAAATCTACAGATTCAATGTAATTCAAATACAATTCCAAATACTTTTTTCTTCTAAAATACAGATGGGAAAACAAAAGGCCAAGAATATCCAAAACATGATTGAAAAAGAGCAAGATAAAGTGACTTGCCTACCAGATATTAAGATTTAAACTTATTTTTTTGAGATAGAGTCTTCCCCTCTTGCCCAGACTAGAGTGCAGTGGCCTCACTGCAGCTTGAACTTTCCAGGCTCAAGTGATCCTCTCACCTCAGCCTCCTGAGTAGCTGGGGGTATGGGCATGTATCACTATGCCCATCTAAAAGATTTACTCTTATTAGAGTAAGAAAATGATAAAAAATTAATTGACCAATGTAATCTCTTAAAGCCCTGATATTTGACAAAAGATGGTATTGAAAATTCATGAAGACAACATGGACCTTTTTCTTATGCAATGTTGGGATAATTCATTGTCCATATGGGGGAAATAAATAGAGTCTAGTGTTTATTTTATTTCTTATGCAAAAATGTATTCCAGATAGCAAAAGGACATCAAGACAAAACTTTGAAATACTTCAAATAATATCTTCATAAGTTTAGAATTGAAAAGTTTCCCTAAACAATTTACTAAGGAACCTATCGTAAAATTTTGACAAATTTGTCTACTTAAAAATGAAGTATTTTTGTTTACTAAGATGTCATAAAAATGGGGATATATTTTCAACAAAGTATTATTATTCAGAATGCATAAAAGGCTTTCAAATTAACATAAAGAAGACAAAAAAATCAATAGAAAAAGGAAGGTAAGACATGTACACATATTTTACCAAAATAAGAAAATATCAATGGTAAGTAAACATTAAAAGGATGTTCAACCTCACTTGTTATAAGAAGATGAAAATTAGATTTTATTATTTCATCCAGTAGATCGACTGATGTTTATAGTCTGGTAACACCAACTGTTGGAGAGGATGTGATCAACTCTTGTTTACTGTTGATTGGTGTGAAAATTCTTTTAACTACATGTAAAAGATATTTAATGTTAATAAAATTTTAACATTTTATAAATCAGAATGTATGGAGAGTCTATGATAAATAGTTTCTACGTGTGACATATAAGATATTCATCTCACTGTAACATAAGTTCCATGAAAACTGGGAAACTTTTTGTCTGTTTCCTTTTTCTATTAAAACAGTGCCTGGCACCTGGAAGATGTTTAATTGATATATGCTAAATAAAATAATGAGGAAAATCACCAAAACATTTCTTCTCCGAAGAATAGGTAAAATATAGTATATTCATATAATAAAATTAATATCAAATTAAAAATTAATAAACTGTGGCTAAATAGTATGTTCAAAAAATAACATGATATGTTACTTTTGTGGAATTTGAAAGCAAAAAGAAATAACTTATATTTTAGGGAGATAAACATATATGATAAACCTGTTAAGACTTCAAAAAAATGATAAACAAGGGGGAGGGGAGGGAGGGTAAAGGCTTGAGGAGGAACTTATGTAAATCAAAGAGTACTGAAATGTTCTTTATTAAGTTAATAATGCTAGGTATTAAGTTACTAAGTTAACAATGTTAGCTAAGTTAAGGGGGTGTTCAAAGGAATTATTATACATTTTAATTTATATATACTAGATGTTTCCTGTATGTATTAATTATATAATTAAAATAATAAAAAACACAACTCTAGAAAACAAATTAATAAACCCCTTTTTAAAAATGTATAGATAATTCTGCACTTGTGACATTCAGACAAAACCTATAAAATCTTTTTGCAATTACATAGTTAGCCAATATAATCTGGCACAGGGACAAAGTTTTCCACTACCTACCTTGGTACAGTTTCAAAAAATACATACCTTCCAATTTGCTAGATTAATGGTTAGAACTTTGTAAGATTTATGATTTTTAACTAGATTTTAAAACTTTAAATAAGAGTTCAGAGCCTACCAATTTGGAATTGGCAACAAGTGAGGGTGAACCAGGTCAATATGTATCATTGCACTATTTAACAAGAATTGGTACTTTAAGCAATTCATTATTCTAAGGTTTGAAGTTTAAAAAAGATTTTTATTTTTCAGTTGTTTAAACTTTTCATGGATATAAAAACATACTGTTTAAACTATAAATAATTACTCTTCTAATCACATAGAAGGCTTGTCTATTTATTTGAGCAGGATCTGAGGACTTTGTTTATCAAGACATGATATTTTTCTCCAGAAGTTTAAATATATAAAACTTAACTGTTTACAAAATACTAGTGAGCCTTATTTTCCAATAATTCCAGTCACTTTCTTTACTTGTGACTTAAAAATGGGAGCTTTTTATATAAAATCCCCTTTTTAAATGATTAGGAATTTCCAATACTTGAAAGACAATACCAAATACTCCTTAATTCTAAATTCTATAACCCAGTGTGATTAGGATTCAATATGGTTTGTATTGACCTAATCCAAAAATAGCCATAGAAAGGACAATTGGAAATGTTCCAGATGAATAAGAATGATAGTAAAAGGAGGGTAATTAGGCTAATATGTTTAATGTTCTGAGAAGAAAACACATGGAAAAGAATTTCTCCTATTCCTAAGAACATAAGTCGTCTCAATGTTAAAGAATTACTGAAAGAAATGTTGAATAATCTATCTCCGTGAAAAACATATTATTTAAATATAATGTGTTAAAGCACTTAAAGGACAGAATATTTAAAAAGCATATTTAGAGTATATTGATTACAGCCATAAATTTATATACTTCTTGTGTAAATTCATTACTATAATCCATTAAAAATTAGCATTTTAGATGGTATTGCTTTATATAGCGTGCTAGCAAACTGTAGTAAAGCTGATTTATTCAAGGGAATTATTCATTTAATTTCACCACATAGTATTTATGTTCAGTTTCCATTCATTTATTCATTTCATCTTTATTCATTTATACATTTATCAAATATTCATTTAAATGATTTTCATTATAACTACCAAAACTAGAAGGTGAGATTTGCAGTAAATTTATTTTTTAATAGTTTTATTCTTACAAAATCCTCTGAGCAGATAAAGGCTGCTTGACCCATCATACTCACATCTCTTTAAATTTTTATAAATTTTGCCTATTCATTTTCTTTCTTTATTTGGCAGTTTTTTTGCAATTTCACAGAATTGCTTCACATTACCCTTAGTAGTTTATTTAATATACGACACATTAAATATTTACTTATACAATGAGTATGTTATATGTTATAGTATAGATTTCAGATAGTAGTCATTGAGGAATCTTTACTATTCAACAGCCAAGCAAACTTTTTTCACACTAGACAATATAATAATTTGCTAGTTTTCCTTTGTTCTCTATTCATGTTTCATTAACATTGTCCATTGTCATCTGAGATTTTTTTTTCTGCCTTATAATTTCTTTTTGTTGTTGTTTATCCAGTAAAACCAATCTTGCTATTTACAAAAACATAAACTAATTAAAATTTACACTGCTAATGGAGCTGTTATTATTATTATTTGTTTGTTTAATGATGATTGTGTATAGGGTCTTGCTAGTCCAATGGAGCTGAAAATATTGCTTTCCTTTGAGCTTTAGTTTGGCCATATGGCTTCCCTTTTCTGCAAATGAGCATTTTCTCACATGTATCAACACAGAGAGAGAGGGATAAAGCCAGAGGCACAGAGAATGGGGCAATTTTTCCTATTTTGAATTTGATTATTGGGTTTTTTAAAGGTAGTCACTTAACAGAGAATTTTTATTTCTTGCAGTTGTTGATTTTTCCTCCCACCCTTATCATTCATGTGCTCTCACTTTCTTTGTTTATTTCTGCACATACCTTTTACTCTATTTCAGCTCTTTTGTGTGTTATTGATTTTGGTTTCTTGCCTAATTTTGGTTTTTTACTCTTCTTCTGAAAATCTGAAGTTAGAGTCCCTTGCTCAGAACAGTTCTAGTCCAATAGATTAATGATCAGGAGGTCTGATTCTAGTCAAAGATAATTCTTTCTCCCAACTCTTCTTGCGATAGTTTCAGAGAACAATCTAATAAAATCTGCTCAACATTTTTGTATGTAATTTCCTCCCAATTTAAATTGCTACTATTGAGTGAGAGTAAAGGAATTAGGCAACATCCCTTATACTAGTCTGTATTTCTGACACCAGAAGGTAGAAACACCAATACATCCTGTTTAATTATTTAGATATTAGTCTTCTTGTCTGTATTGTTAAGTATTAGGCTTCCTGTTAAAGGGTGGGAGATAAAAGGTAGCAAGATCCAAGGTAGGAAGTCATTGTCATGTTCTTCCCATTGAGTTACAAATTTTATTTAAGGTCAGCATGGATGCATAGATAAGCTCAATAATGCCAGTACAGATACATAGAAATAGGAAAATTGTGGAGAAAAATGAGTGCTAATATAGTAGCCAGGTAGTAAAGAGTTGAACAAAAATTCCATTTGCCATAAATTGATCTACAGAAGATCTGGAAGAACATTGCTGAGGGGTATACAAAAAATCCCAAAGGTTTTTATAGAATTTAGAGAAAAATGGATGGAATAGATTCCTCCTTATATGTAACTTGATGATTATACTAAGTCACAAGTGTGCTTGGGTAAAAGAGCATTCTGGAGCTGTGTTGCCTAATGTTTGTTTAAATTCCTTTTCTTGAAACTGTGATTAAGTTCAGTTTTTCTACAGGAAATATTTTCTACAGAAATATTTTGAGGGTATGTATGGTACTTATCATTTTTGAATTTTAAATGAAAATTTTATAACAGGACATAATTTATATAAATCATAATAGTTATGTAAACAATGAACACTAGCCTCTTAGTTCAAATATCTTCAATGTCAGCAGTCAAAACATAGAGAAAAATTCTTGTGTTATTCCATTTTGTATATTTATAAAGAAATACTGGAGGCTGAGTAATTTACAGGGAAAAGAGGTTTAATTGTCTCACGGTTCTGTAGGTTATACAGGAAGCATGGTGTCAACATCTGCTCGGTGCTGGTGAGGACCTCAGGAAGCTTACAATCATGGTGGAAGACAAAGGGGGAAGCCCACATATTACATGGTGAGAGAAAGAATAAGAGAGAGGCGGGGAGTTGGAACACTTTTATACAATAGAGGTCTTACATTAACTATCAGAGAAATAATTCACTCCTCACCAAGGAGATAGCACTAAGACATTCATAAGAGATCCACCTCCGTGATCAAAATACCTCCCACCAGGCTCCACTCCAACATTGGGGATTACAAATCAACATAATATATGAAAGAGACAAACATCCAAACCATGTCAATTCTCAAGAAAGCCATTTACCCTAGGTGTTATGTACTAATGAGAACTTTAGGTAGCAACAAAAAGCTTGGAGAAATTTAAGTCAACATCTTAAGAGATTGTGTTTTAATGCTTTAGTTTTGCCCACAAGAGAATCAAACATTATATATAAATGCTGTCATACATAAACACATATTCCTCATGTTTTATTCTTGCCTTAGTTACAGTCTCTTAGATAAGTACTTGTTACCCATCTATTGTGGGTTATCTGTCTAATGCATTCTTTATTACTTTAAAAAACTATTTTTTATTATTTGTCAGTTACAATATCAATGACTCTGTATGTCACAGAGCCTATCTCCAGATTTATGAGTGGCCTGACCATATAACCTCTACCTCAACAACTTAATCTGAAGAAATGGCATTCTTTTAAAATATTTATTTGTCTTTAAGCCTGTTGTTTCTTTCCTTGAAACTTTCTACCCTCCCTTGCCTAGTAAACTCCTCATTCTCTGCACCAGCTCATTTGTCACCACTTTCATGAAGTTTTCCTATATAGTTAGTTCCTAAAGTTTGTTGCTCCTTTTCATTGCTTCACTATAGTTTTGTTCACATCTTTAATACTGTTATTTTATACAGCACAGAAGGAGTGTATCATAGCGGTTAAGATCACGGCTACCAGAATCAGACTATCTGAGGTCAACTCATGACTCAGAAATTCCCAGAACATGACCTTTGGCAAGTTATATGAGCTGTCTGGCCTTCATTCATTCAAAGAGAGGTAATACTAGTAAGTTAAAAGTGGTTGGATATTTCCTGCTTCAGTTGTGACATGTAAAGAGCTTAGAAGTCACACTCCTGTCCTCACAGCAAGAAAAGGTGAACAAACTGAAACTCAATTACTTTTTGTGGCCCCAACAGAGAACTGAAGTTTCAGGGCAAAACAGAAATTAGAGAGACTGGATCATCCAGAGTCAGAGATGAGAGCTATCTACTTGAAGCAAAAGACTCTGAAGCTATGAACTGGTAGAAACATTTATGAGGTACTTTGGATGAATTGTGAGAGGCTGAGTATAGACTAGTATGAGAGTGAGAGTGAGAAATGCCTGGGGTCAGCAGTCATAGGGGGCCTCATATTTTGGGGGGCTTTACCTGTGGGAGCCCTGTTGACTTCTCACAGTGAAGATCAGAGACACTCCCTCATGACTCTGACAGTGACAGGGGAAAAATAAATTATGAAATATGCCTAGACTTCTGTACAAAAATAGACTCTGCTCCAGGAGTGAAGACTTGGTGGACTTATCCCATTGGAGGAAGTGTATTCCTCCCACTCCTGCCTCCTCTAGCTTCATGGTGGAAGTCAATAAAGTTTTAGGGAAATGGATTGGGACACAGCAAACAGAAAAAGGAGCAGGAGACGGGGGAAAAAAACAAAAGACAAAAAAGCTACATCACTGGAGTACTTTTGAATGTCACAGTTCTAAGATATAGGTCTGTTAAAACAGTGAGATGTAATAAGAAGACTACAGAACGCTCTCCATTCCCTACACATTATCATTACACTAACAGAACTTCAATATAGTAACAGTTGAAAGAGCTACAAGACACAGACTGTTTAAGACAATAGTGTTTAGGTAAATCCAAAGTCAAGAGGTAAGACAAAAACAAGGCACTAGAGAAATTTGAAGCCTCTAGCACCTATAGCTACAGGACACATTGCAGTCCAAACCATATTAGCATAAATCCTCATAATAAAGGCCTATTTAGCTCATTTTCTGTTATCCAATATAACATGTTCTTGGCTTTGAACAAAAAGTTATAAGATACATCAAATGCAAGTATTACACAATCTGAAGTGATCAAGCAATCATCAGAACCAGATTCAGGTATGACACAGATGTTGGAATTATCAGACAGGGATTTTGAAATGATTGTGATTAATACATTAAATTATCTAATGAAAAATACAGCATTTAAGAGCAGACAGTTAATTTAAGCAGAGGTAGAAAGTTTACGAAAGAATCAAAAAGAGATGCTAGAAGTCAGAATCACTGTAACAAAAATAAAGGATGCCTTTGATGGATTTGTTAGTAGACTTGACATAGCTGAGGAAAAAATCAGTGAGCTTGAAGATAGGTCAATAGAAACTTCTCCTCAAAAAAGTTCAGAAAGTAAAAGAAATGTAAAATGCAGAATAGAATATCCCCAAACTGTAGAACAATATCAAAATATACTTGTTGGAATACCAGAAGGCAAAGAAAGGGAGAATGGAGCAGACAAATATTTGAAATAATAATGCCTGAGAACTTTTCAAAATTAATGACACTAAACTACAGGTTTGGAAATTTCAGAGAACAGCATTCAAAATAAATACCAAAGGAGAAGGAGACAAACCATATCTAGAAATATTATATTCAAAAAGGGGAAGTTCCTTACATAGACTACCAAGAATAAGATTTACAGGGGATTTTACTTCAGAAAGTGTGTAAGCAAAAAAAGAGTACAGTAAAACTTATAATATGTTGGATGAAATAGATCCTACTAACACAGAAGTGAAATTATCCTTCAAAAGTGAAGGAGAAATATATTTTCTCAGACTAAATTTAAAAAAAGAAGAAGAAGAAGAAAGAAGGAAGGGGCATTAATTAGTAGTAGTCCTGAACTACAATAAAAAAAACAATAAAAGTTCTTTAGGCAGAAAGAAAAATGGCATGCCAGAAACTTGAATCTACATAAAAAAAGAAAAAGCACCATAGAGGAAAAAACATGAAAGTAAAATAAAATATTATTCTCCTATTTTCAATTTGTTTAAAATATGATTATCTGTTTAAAATAATATTATCAGGATATTGGGTGACTAATGCATAAAGATCAGTGAAATAAATGCCAACAATGTTATGAAGAATAAAAAGGAAGAATTTGGAATACTCTGTATAGTGTGTATCTGATATGGTTTGGATCTGTGACCCTGCCCAAATCTCACATTCAATTGTAATCCCCAATGTTGGAAGTGGGGCCTGGTGGGAGGTGATTGGCTTATCGAGGGAGTTTCTAATGGTTTAGAACCATCTCCCTAGTGCTGTCTTGTGATAGAGTTCTCATGACATTTGGTTGTTTAAAAGTGTGCAGCACCTCCCCCACCGCCTCTTCCTCGCTCTGACCATGTAAGACATGCCTGCTCCCCATTCACCTTCTATCATGATTGAAAGTTTCCTGAGGCCTCTCCAGAAGCCATCATGCCTCCCTAAAGCCTAGAGAACATTGAACCAATTAAACCTCTTGTCTTTATAAATTACCCAGTCTCAGATATTTCCTTATAACAATGTGAGAATGGATTAATACAGAAAATTTTTACTGGGAGTGAAGTATTGCTATAAAGATACCTAAAAATGTAGAAGAGACTTTGGAACTGGGTAATTGGCAGAGGTTGGAACAGTGTGGAGGACTCAGAAGAAGACAGAACAATGAGGGAAAGTTTGGAACTTCCTAGAGACTTGTTGAATGATTGTGATCAAAATTCAGGTAGTGATATGGGCAATAAGGTCAGGCTGATGAGGTCTCAGACAGAAATGAGAAACTTATTGGGAAATGGAGCAAAGGTCACTTTTATTTCTTAGCAAAGCAATTGGTTGCATTGTACCCCTGCTCTAAGGATCTGTGGAACTTTGATCTTGAGAATGATGATTTAGGGTATCTGTTGGAAGAAGTTTCTAAGCAGTAAAGCATTCAGGATGTTGCCTGGCTGCTTCTAGCTGGCTAACTCATATTTGTGAGCAAAGAAATGACGTAAAATTGGAACTTATATTTAAATAAGAGCATAAAAGTTTGGACAATATACAGCCTGGCCATGTGGTAGAAAAGAAAAATTCACTTTCTGGGCAAAAATTTAAGCCTACTACAGAAATTTGCACAAGTAGAAAAGAGCCAAATGTTGATAACTAAGACAATGGGGAAAACACCTTGAAGGTCTTTTCAGACACTTTCTTGGCAGCCCCTCCCATAACAGGCCTAGAGGCCTAGGAGGAAATAATGGTTTGGTGGGCCATGTCCTGGGCCTCTCTGCTTTGTGCAGCCTCAAGACATTGCTCCCCATATCCCAGCCTCTCCAGCTCCAGCTGTGACTAAAATGGGTCAAGTTACATAAATCTGGGGCCATTGCTCCAGAAAATGCTAGCCATAAACCTT
The DNA here is from genome assembly GCF_000951045.1 of Mandrillus leucophaeus. Taxonomy (NCBI): domain Eukaryota; kingdom Metazoa; phylum Chordata; class Mammalia; order Primates; family Cercopithecidae; genus Mandrillus; species Mandrillus leucophaeus. The sequence goes on from NW_012102155.1 coordinate 305,583, forward strand.
GGCAGCCTCCCTGTAGTGTCAAGCCTGTGGGTGTGCAGAGTACAAGAGGTGATGCTTGGGAGTTTCACCCAGATTTCAAAGGTTATATGGAAAAGCCTGGATGTTCAAGCAGAAACCTGGTGCAGGGTGAAGCCATCATGGAGAACATCTACCAGGGCAGTGTGGGGAGAAAACCTGGGGTTGGAGGCCCCACACTGAGTTCCCACTGGAGTACTCCATAGTGAAGCTGTGAGAAGAGGACCACTGTCCTCCAGAACCCGGAATGATATATCCACTGACAGCTTGCACCTGGAAAACCTACAGGCACTCAACACCAGCCCTTGAGAACAGTTATGGGAGCTGAGCCCTGAAGAGCTACCTTGGGAGCCCACCCACTGCATCAGTGTGCTCTGGATGTGGGACACAGAGTCAAAAATTATTTTTGAGCTTTCAGATTTATTGACTGCCCTTCTGGGTTTTAGACAGTTCTTTTGGCTGAAATCCCCCTTTCGGAATGGGAGTATTTACTCAATGCCTGTACCCCCACTGTATCTTGAAAATAACTAATTTCTTTTGATTTTGTAGGCTCACAGGCAGAAGGGACTTGCTTTGTCTCAGATGAGACTTTGGACTATGGACTTTTGAGTTCATACTGAAATAAGTTAAGATTTTAGGAGCCTGTTGGGAAGGCATAATTGTATTTTGAAATATGAGACAGACATGAAATTTAGGAGGGTCCAGAGGTGGAATAATATGGTTTTGTTCTGTGTCCCTGTCCAAATCTCATGTCAAACTGTAATCCCCAATGTTGGAGGCAGGCTATGGTGTGAGATGATTGGATCATGGGGGCGGTTTTTAATGATTTAAGACTATCTCTCTAGTGCTATCTGGTGATAGAGTTCTCATGAGATCTGGTTATTTACGAATGTGTGGTACCTTCCCTCTTTCTCTCTCTTCCTACTGCTCCAGCCATGTAAAATGTGCCTGCTAACCCTTTCACTTTCTGCCATGATTGAAAGTTCCTGAGGCCTCCCCAGAAACCATCATGCTTCTTGTATAGCGTGTAGTATGGTGAGCCAATTAAACCTCTTGTATTTATAAATTACTCAGGCTCATGTATTTCTTTATAGAAGTGTGAGAATGAACTAATACAATATCCAATACACATAAAGTGGTATAGGGTTGTTTGATGTAAAATAGATTAACTTACATTTTATTTGGTAAATTCTATAGTGACCATTTTTTTAGAAGACAAGTACAATTAATACACTAATAAATGATATAAATGAATCATATATATGGTCAGTTAAAATCACAGAATTCAGAAAAATTGGAGGGAAAAAATAAACAAGGAAAAAAACTACAAGAAATAGAATACAGTTACAAGCATAATAGTCACCCAACTATATCACTCAATAATCTCTTTAGATGTTAATGTTCTAAATACACCAATTAAAGATAGAAATTGTTGAAGAGGATAACAAAACCAAACCTAGCTATATGTCACTTACAAGAAACCCATTTTAAATATAAAGATACATCTGAGTTAAAAGTAAAAAGATAAAGAAACATGCAAAGTACTAATCAAAAGAAAGCAAAGGAGCTATATTAATTTCAGACAAAGCAGACATCAGGAAAGATAGAGATTATTAGGGCTAAAGAGCGTTACCTAATGATAAAAGGGTTAATTCTCCAAAAAGACATAACAATCCAAAATGTGTATGCCTCAAACAAGAGAACATTAAAATACATGCAGTAATATTGATAAAACTGAGGGAGAAATAGGCTAACAGAGGCACTATTACAGCTGGAGCTTTCAGTACTCTGCCATTAATAACTGACAGATGCAACAAGAAGAAAATAAAAATATATTTAAATTGAACAGCTGTATCACTAGTGTTCAGTGATTTTATTTTTTTCATGATCACGTGGAACATTCTTCAAGGCTGACCACATTTGGGCCATAGAAGGCATCTTAAAAATATAAAATAATAGAATTAATACAAAGTATGTTCTCCTACTACAATGAAGTTCAAGTAGAAGTCAGTAACATGTAGACAACTGAAACAGCTCCAAATATCTGAAAATTGACACATTTCTAAATAAGTGAGAAGTCAAAATAGAAGTCTCTGTAAAACTTTAAAATTTTTGAAGTAAATAAAAATGAAAACAAAATGTATCGATACTTAGCTTTTTTTCCTCCAAGATGGAGGCATAGAGGCTTTGTTAGCAAACCTCATTCACTTGAAAATAGCAAAAGAGTGTGTAGAGATTCACTCTGTGAACTTTTATCAAGGAAGGAATATGGAAGTTCAACACAAAAATGAAACAAATTTTGGATACTTTGAAAAATACGGTAGGCAGCAGACCACACTGTAGGTCTGACAGAAAGTTGTGAGTCCCAAGTTCCTGAGAGGGGAAGAGTGTCCTCACAGCATATATTTCCACTTGGGAGTCAGGCAATCCAGGCCACAGAGGAGCTCCTTGACTCTTCCAAGTGCAGGATCCAACTCTGGGATCAGTGAAGAGACTGAGAAGGAGAGGCAGCACGAAGTACTTTGCACATGCTCCCAGACCTTGACACTAATAGGAGAACATTCCTGATCTTAACTCGCAGGGGGCTGCACAGATATCTGTCATCCAGAGCAAGCATTAGTCACTGGTTTAGAGAATCTCAAGAATGAGATTTGCAATCTAGTCTTAAGAGGAGGAGGAGCCCCATGGCCAGATCTGAGAGATGAGTGTAGCATGGGTTTGAACCTGGGCATAAGAGTTGGGCTGTCCCTCTTTGCAGGACTGGAGTCGGAGGGGTGTGGCCTGGGAGTCCAAGTTTTTGTCCCTGGCAGGGAGTTTTGTGGCATAGGGCAGTTTCATAATCTGAAGACAGATTGCTTGTGTCTTGACTTACTGTTTCAGCTTGCTGCCAGGAGTGGGTCATGGGAGGGAGCCTTGCTGGGTCAAGGGTGTGGGAGTGAGGCAGGTGTCACTACCATCTGCTAGGTTGTGGAGCACAAACTGCTTCTCTTTTCCCATGCTGACTCTTTGGCACAAAATAAGTTGCTCTGCTCCTTCTTGAATCTTTGCCCCAGTGGCCTGAGCACTGCCTTCTGATCCCTGTTATGTCTGTTGCTTGCGCCTACCATTGGGGAACCTGAGTACAACCCTGCCTGGCTCAGCCCTGCTTAGCTTTACCCCAACCACCTGCCTCAGAGACAGAGCATGGGACTGGAATTCCTGGAAGTCCCACAGCACAGCCTATTGCCTGCAGTTTCCCAGTATTTCCGGTTAACAAAGGTCAACCAAAAGCCCAACTGCCATTATCACAGTTGGCTCTCACCTGAAAGTGCCACCTACTGGCTGGGAGACAAACCTGCAAAGCCCTTTTCGTTTTTCACATCTGCTGATACAATTGCACAACATTTGAAAAACAGAAGAGATATGCATGACCTCTGCCATCTCCGGTGTTCACACCACACTCTACTCAGAGGGATTTGAGCCTGCTCCCTGACAGGGCACGTTACTACTACACCAGGCATTTGGGAAAGCCACCACAATAAGACTATGTGTAACCAAGAAAATCATATAGTCTATACAACTTTCTTGCCACCTGTATCACAGGTGGTACTTGTGCCTGCCATTGCAGGACCCTAGAGCAGGCCAGCCCGGTCCAGCTCCACCCAGCATCACTCCCATACCTCAGGACAGACTGCAGAGCCCTGGACACTCTGCATTTTATGGGTCAACCCACTGCTTGAGGCTGTGGCGAGGTTCTCCTGGTAAAGATTAAGTATCATCCTTCCTGCCACTCCTGCAGCCAACTCTTACCTGAAAGTGCCACCTACTGGCCTGGAGGTTGAACTGCACAACCCAATACAAAATCTGCTGCCAGAAGTATGCATCTCTTAGAAATGAAGTAAGCTTTTTAAGACCTCTGTCAACCCTGCTCTACAGAGGCCATGAGCCTGTTCACATGCTCAGTACACTACTACTACAACTGGTATTTGAGAAAGCCACACACTAAGGCTATCTTTAACCAAAGAATTCATACAGGGATTTGCCCGTGAAAGCACCCAGAAGCAAAGTCAAATGATCCCTGTTCAACAGACAATATAGTCACATCGTTAAGGTGGGAAAACAAAAATCCCATTTAAATAAAACTAAATTATAAAATAAGAAGTGACATTTTTCCAAAGGGGAAGGAAACAGCATAACAAATCTGGAGAAGAAACTGGGTGTTACACCACCACCAAGAATCACTCTAACTTTCTAGAAATGGATCCTAAACAAAATGAACATTTTGAAATAGCAGATAAATAATTTAAAATATTTACTTTAAAGAAACTCAATGAGATGCAAACCAATACAAATAAATCAGAATATCAATTTAGGATATGGTTTAGGATATGATAGAAATTTACCCAAGAGGTAGATATTTTTTAAAAAATAAAACTTATGGAAATAAAAAAAAACTGAAGAAATTATGAAGTACAGTTGAAAGCTTCAACAATAGATTAAACCAAACAGAAGAAAGAATCTTAGAACCTGAATACAGGTTTTTCAAAAATACAATCAGATAAAGATGAAGAAAGATAATGTTTAAAAATGAACGAAGCCTTCAAGAAATATAGGACTTCTTAAATATCTGAACCTATGAAGGATAAATATTTCTGAGGGAGAAGAAAAAACAAAAAAATTTAAAAACGAATTTGTGGAAATAATTGAAGAAAACTTCCCTATTCTAACAAGAGATCTAGACATTCAGATACAAGAGGATCAACAACTTCAGAAAAATACATTGAAAAAAGATCCTCATCATGATATGTACTCATCAGATTGTCTAAGGTCAACCTAGATTAAAAAAACAAAACTAAACTAAACTAAAACTAAAATCAACTAGAGAAAATATCCAGCCATCTACAGAGAAAACTCCATCAGACCAACAATGAACTTTGCAACAAAAACTTTACAAGCCAGAAGAGACTGGGGTTCTATTTTCATAGCACTTAAAAAACCAAATCAAAATTATCAACTCTACATTTTGTATCCTTCTGGAATATACCTCATGGATGAAGGAGAAGTAAAGTGTTTACCAAACAAGCAAATGATGAGGGAATTTGTCATTGGTACTACAAGAAGTGTGCAAAGGAGTTCTAAACATGGAAACAAAAGGTCAATACTTGTCATCACAAAAGCACATGAAATATAAAACTGACAGGTCTTATAAAACAGTTAAACAAATGAGGAAGAGAAAGAAATGAAATGGCAATGTAAAAGAACTTCACCAAACCACAAAGATAAACAGCAAAAAAAAAAAAAACAAAAAACAAAAAATCTGCAAAGCAACTATATGACAATTAACATTCTGAAAAGAACAGAACCTCAGATTATTTTTACATTCAAGATATTAATCTTGAATGTGAAAAGAGTACATGCTCCAATTAAAAGGTATAGACTGGTAAAATGTATAAAAGAAAGGAACGAACCATATGCTGCCTACAAGAAACTCACCTTACTGGTGAACACACTTATAGACTGAAGGTGAGGGGTTGAAAGAAGATATTCCATGAAAAAGGAAACCAAAAGCAAGCAAGAATAGCTATACTTGTGTTAAGTAAAACAGACTTTATGCCAAAAACAGTAAAAAAAGATGAGCAATTATATATTTATAAAAAGATCAATTCAACAAGAAGTATAACAATCCTAACTATGTATACATTTGACTCTGGAACACTCAGACTTGTGAAACAAATATGACTAGATCTAAGAAATACAGAAAAACAATAACAGTGACAGACTTCAACACCATACTAACAACACTAGACAGATCATCACAACAGAAAATCAAGAAAGAAACACTGGACTTAAATTGAACTCAATATCAAATGGACTTAACAGGCATTTACAGAACATTCTATGAAACAACCACAGAATGTATATTCTCATCAACACATGGAATATTTTTCAAAAATAGACCATATATTAGGCCATAAAACAAGTCTCAATACATTTTTAAAATTGAAATCATACCAAGTATCTTCTCAAACCACAGTGGAATAAAACTAGAGACCAATTCCATGGATGTAAAGAAAGTTATCTTGGATGATCTTTGGATAAAGGATTTAATTAAGACAAATATTAGAACATTTTTGAAATGAACAAAAAGTGAGACAAAATATACCAAACCCTCTGGGATATAGCAAATGCAGTGTGAAGAGAGAAGTTTATAGTGGTAAATGACCATATCAAAATAATGGAAAAATCACAAATTGACAATCTAACATCACACCTTAGGAAAATAGAAAAATAAGAGTGTGCAAACCAAAAAGCTAGGATAAGTATAGAAATAACAAAGATTAGAGAAGAACTAAATGGAATTGAGACAAAAAATACAAAGTTTAATGAAACAAAAGGTAACTTCTTTGAAAAGATGAACAAAATTGATAGATTTTTGGCTAGACAAACCTAGAAGATAGACAATTCAAGTAAACACGATGAGAAATGAAAAAGGAGGCATTACAGCTCATACCACAGAAATAAAAACCATCATCAGAGACTACTATGAGTAACTTTACACTCACAAACTAGAAAAGCCAGAGGAAATGGATAAATCCCTGGAAACATACAACCTTCTAAAAGTGAACAAAGAAGAAATAGAAATCTTGAACAGATCAATAACCAGTAGCAAGACTGAATCAATAATAAAAAATGCCTCAACAATCAAAGCTCAGAAACAGATTGATTTACAGCTGAATTCTACCAGAGGTACAAAGAACTGGTACCAGTCTTACTGAAACTATTCCCAAAAAAATTGAGGAGAAGGGAATTCTCCTTAACTTTTTACATAAATTCAATAGCAACATGATGCTCTAACCAGAAAAGGACACAAGAAGAAAAGAAAGCTACAGACCAGTGTTCTTGATGAGCATACATGCAGAAATCCTCAAGAAAATACTAACAAACTGAATCCAACATTACATCAAAACTATAATATACCACAATCAATTTGGTTTTATTCTAGGGATGAATGGATGGTCCAACATACACAAATCAAAAAATGTCATTCACCACATAAACAGAATAAAAAACACAAACCACATGATTATCTCAATAGATGCAGAATGAGCATTTGATAAAATACAGCATGGCTTCATGATAAAAACCCTTAACAAACTAGGTATAGAAGGAGCATACCTGAAAATAATAAAAACCATTTATGACAAACTCACAAGCAACATTATACTGAATGGGGAAGAGTTGAAAGCATTACTCATAAGAACTGGAACAAGACCAGAATGCCCATTTTCACCA
>NW_012102155.1:313279-315656 GCF_000951045.1 Mandrillus leucophaeus
GGAAAAATATTTTATGTACATGGATCAGATGAAAATAAATATCATTAAAATGACCATACAGCTCAAAGCAGTCTACAGATTCAATGAAATTCCTATCAACATACTAATGTCATTTTTCACATCATTAGAAAAAGCAACCCTAAAATTCACATGGCACTAAAAAAGACCCCAAATAGCCAAAGCAACCCTCAGCAATAAGAACAAAGCTGGAGGCACCATATTACGTGACTTTAAATTATATTACAAAGCTATAGTAACCAAAACAGCATGGTACTAGTATAAAAATAGGCACATAGATCAATAGAACAGAATAAAGAACCCAGAAATGAAGCCACATGGCTATAGTCACAAATATTTGTGGTATGTCTAAAGAAAAATGGAATCAACTTAAAGAGTTCCAAATACTCAAAGCTGAAACAATTTGAGCAACAACAACAACAAAGTGGTATTGGATATTAATCTAAATACTAAAATAAATATGCCTGGGTCCATAATAATATAAACAAGTGATTGAATACATAAATAAATAGTGTAGAATAGAAAAACTCACATGTGGAAGGATTTCAAATTATATATGTGGATACCCTGAGCATAACTTCTCACTAGTAAGTGTTAGCTGTGTATAATGACTCTTCAGAAGAGTATAGTCTAAAAAAGGGAAAAAAGTAACTACTCTGAAGAAACCTGAAAAATACTATCTCAACCAGTTTTTCGATGTTACCACCAATAGTGATAAGTCTTTGATATTATTTACCTTTAATGTGATGAAAATAGTATTTTACTTCTGTGTTCTTTTCAAAAACCTGAACGTGCAGTCTAATCATGAGAAAAAACATCAGATAATTTTAAATAATACAGCATAAAACCAAATCCCTGACCAGTATTCATGAAAGCTTTCAATTTTATCAAAAATAAGAAAAGTCTGAAAAACTGTCAAAGCCAAGTAAGCTAAAGAGATGTGAAAACAAAATGTAATGTGATATCCAGGTAAGATTTTAGAGTCAAAAAAGAACATTAGGTGAATACAGGAAATCTAAGTATGGACATTATTTAAAATCGTGTATAACATTGGTTCATTACTGTGATTTTATTAGTCCGTTTTCACACTGCTGTAAAGAACTACCTGAGATTGGGTAATATATAAAGGAAAGAGGTTTAATTGACTCACAGTTCCACATGGCTGGGGAAGCTTCAGGAAACTTACAATCATGGTGGAAGGCAAAGGGGAGGCAAGGCGCATCTTACATGGCAGCAGGAGAGAGAGAGAGCAAAGGGGAAAGTGCCACACTTTAAAACCATCAGAGCTCATGAGAACTAACTGTCACAAGAACACCATGAGGAAAACCACTCCCATGGACCAATCACCTCACAGCAAGTCCCTCCTTTGACACATGGGGACTACAATTTGAGATGAGATTTGGGTGGGGACACAAAGGCAAACAATATCAGGAACAAATGTTCCATGCTATAATGGTTAATTTTATGTACCAATTTGAAGAATCAGGTGCTCAGTTTTTTGGTTAAACATTATTCTAGCTGTGTGTAGGAGGATGATTCTAGATGAGATTAATATTTGAATTACCAGGCTGAGTCAAGCAGATTGCTGTCCCTGATATGGGTGGGCTTCATCCAATCCATTGGGAGCTTGAGTAAAGCAAAACAGGAGATAAATGAGAATGTGCTCTCTTTGCTGATTGTTTTCAAGCTGGAATTTCATCTTGTCCTGCACTGGAACTGATACTTACACCACAGAATTCTCTGATTCTCAGACCTTTAGACATAAGCTGGAATTTATACCATTGGTTTTCCTGATTCTCAGGTCTTTGCAGTCAGTCTGAAACTAAACCACTGGCTCTCGTGGGTCTTCAACTTGCAGATCACAGATCATGGGACTTCTCAAGCTTCATAGTCACAAGATCCAAGTCTCTCTATATATCTATATCTATAGATAGATATCCATATATCAATCTCTATATATCTGTAAAAACATAGAGAGATATATCTATGTGTGTATGGGTATATATATGTATACACACACACATAGGCACATATCTATATCCGTTTCTGTTCCTATTAGTCTACAGAATCGTGACTAATACACCAATCACTTACAGACTCAATGCTATTCCTATTAAACTGTGAATGACATTCTTCACAGAATTAGAAAAAAAAAATGATTTTAAAATTTATGTGGAACCGAAAAAGAGCCTGAATAGTCAAGGCAATCCTAAGCAAAAGAGATAAGTTGGAGGCATCACATTACCTGACTTCAAACTATACTATAGTATTCAAAAACGCTGCAGTAACAAAAACAGCATTGTATCAGTACAGCATGGTACAAAAACAGACATATAGAGCATTGGAATAAAATAAAGAG
>NW_012102155.1:315706-327913 GCF_000951045.1 Mandrillus leucophaeus
CAAAACAGGAGATAAATGAGAATGTGCTCTCTTTGCTGATTGTTTTCAAGCTGGAATTTCATCTTGTCCTGCACTGGAACTGATACTTACACCACAGAATTCTCTGATTCTCAGACCTTTAGACATAAGCTGGAATTTATACCATTGGTTTTCCTGATTCTCAGGTCTTTGCAGTCAGTCTGAAACTAAACCACTGGCTCTCGTGGGTCTTCAACTTGCAGATCACAGATCATGGGACTTCTCAAGCTTCATAGTCACAAGATCCAAGTCTCTCTATATATCTATATCTATAGATAGATATCCATATATCAATCTCTATATATCTGTAAAAACATAGAGAGATATATCTATGTGTGTATGGGTATATATATGTATACACACACACATAGGCACATATCTATATCCGTTTCTGTTCCTATTAGTCTACAGAATCGTGACTAATACACCAATCACTTACAGACTCAATGCTATTCCTATTAAACTGTGAATGACATTCTTCACAGAATTAGAAAAAAAAAATGATTTTAAAATTTATGTGGAACCGAAAAAGAGCCTGAATAGTCAAGGCAATCCTAAGCAAAAGAGATAAGTTGGAAGCATCACATTACCTGACTTCAAACTATACTATAGTATTCAAAAACGCTGCAGTAACAAAAACAGCATTGTATCAGTACAGCATGGTACAAAAACAGACATATAGAGCATTGGAATAAAATAAAGAGTCCAGAAATAAAGCCACACCCAGAACCATATGACCTTCGACAAAATTGAGAAAAAACAAACAGAGGAAAGGACTCGCTATTCAGTAATTGACGTTGGGATTACTGGTTAGCTATATATGGAAGATTGAAACTGGACCCTTTCTTTATGCCGCATACAAAAATTAATTCAAAATGGATTAAGAATTAAATCTAAAACTGAAAACAATAAAAACCCTGGAAGGTAAAGTAGGAAATGTTATTCTGGACATAGGACCTGGCAAAGAATTCATGATGAAGACATCAAACGCAATTGCATCAAAACGAAAATTGACAAATGGGACATAATTAAACTAAAAGCTTCCACACAGCAAAAGAAACTATCAACCGAGTAAACAGACGGCCTACAAGATGGGAGAAAATGTTTCCCAAGTATTCATCCGACAAAGGTCTCATATCCATCAACAAGGGATTTAAACAGATTTACAAGCAAAAATCAAACAACCCCATAAAAAAGTAGGCAAAGGACATGAACAGACAAGTGTCAAAAGAATACATATACATGGCCAACAAGCACATAAAAAATGCTCAAGATCACTAATCATTAGAGAAATGCCAATTCAAACCACAATGAGATACTCACACCAATCAGAATAGCAGTTACTAAATAGTCACAAAATAACAGACACTGGAAAGGTTGTAGAGAAAAGGGAATGCTTATACACCACTGATGGGAATGTAAATTAGTTCAGCCATTGTGGAAAGCAGTTTGATGATTTTTCAAAGGACTTAGAATTATCACGTGACCCAGCAATCTCATTATTGGGTATTTACATAAAGCAATGCAAATCGTTCTACCAAAAAGACACACACACATGTTCACTGCAGTGCTATTCACAAAAGCAAAGACATAGAATCAACCTGGGTGCCCATCAATGATAGACTAGATAAAAGAAAATGTAATACATATACACTATGGAATACTATGCAACCATAAAAATTAATTATTTCATGTCCTTTGCAGCAATATGGATGGAGCCGAGGGCCATTATCCTAAGCAAACTAACACAGGAACAGAAAACGAAATACCACATGTTCTCACTTATAAGTGGACGCTAAATGTTGATTGCATATGGTCACAAAGAAGGATTGACAGACACTGGGGCCTACTTGAGGATTAAGGGTTGGGGAAGGGCAAGTATTGAAGACTATAGAGAGGATACTATGCCTGTTACTTGGGTGGTTAATCTGTATGCAAAATCACCTCAACACACAATTTACCTATTTAACAAACCTGCACATGTACCCCTGAACCTAAAATAAAAGTTAAAAAACATGAATTAAAAAATTTATTCTAAAGAAATGATGGTGTGGACTATACGGGAATTCTCTGTCTCCTATTCTTGCAGTTTTTTGGTAAGTCTAAAACTATCTAAAGTAAAAAGTTGAATTTTCAAAAATTAAATTCATTAACATTGGTTTAATTCTTCATAGTATTGTAATGTAGATTAATGAGGCTAACCTACATAAAGTTTTCAGGACAATGCCAAGCACAAACTAAATGTCAACAAATACTACCTATTATTATTAATGTATCGTGCATGTTTATTTTATCAATTTCTTACAAGACCACAATTTTCTTGTCTCTGCCTGAGACTTATTATTTATTTTTGTAATCTCTGGGGATTGATTTTATTATTTCTGCATATGGCAGACTGTGGAAATTGAAAAAGAAAACCTGAAATGAATTATTCAATAAGTAAGTATGGAGAATATATTTTGTGTTTTGTACTAGTCTGTTTATTACAGAAGTAAACAAACAAACATACAAACAAAACAGAAAATGTTTTAAAGAAACCTAAATCTTATCTGGTGGGACTTACTTTTTATTTATTTATTTATTTTTTGTTATTTTCTATTTTTGAACTTTTTCACTCCATCTTACTCTGAATACAGTTAATATAAATATATGAGTTAACTAGATAATAAATAAAAAGACATAGAAATAATAATGTGGTGTCCAATATATAAATAACTCTCCTAATTACACATACAAACTCTTTCTGGGAAGAAATGTTTAAGGATTGAGTGACCTGAAGTCACACCCTGCAAGCTGTGTGCTTTTAGCAAGTTTCTTAGCCTCTAAGTTTCAGTTTATCCCATTTATAGATAAAGGAGTGATTATTGTGAGAAATAGGCTACATAGATGAAGGAGCTAAAATAAATAATGTGTGCTCAATAAATTGCCACTAATTTATGTAGTTATTCCAGCAATAAAAATTCATTATTTATCATTTTTGAACCTTGGGTGTTGAAGAAAAAGTGTATCACTGAATAGGTAGGATGTTAAATACGTTCTATATTATCTGATACTGATATTATGATAAGTGAGTAGCACCAAATTGCTTCCCCATTAAGGAATTTTCAGAGGTCTTTTTCCTCCATCTCTCTATTACAAATAGAATCACAGCTTAATATTGTGCCTAAAAATTATGTCCCTTACAATATGCTTTTTTCTTGTATTTGATGTCTGAGATTAAAAATAAAAAAATTCTAGAAATACCAGCACATTTATTATAGATTGTTTTTCACCTTCAAACTCATTTCATGTCTCATTGATGCATTACTCCTCTGTCATTAATTTTCCTCATCCCATCTTTGGTATCTCATTTTTCTTGTCACTCTTATTTCTCTTCAATCTGTCTATGACTGTGTATATGTAAAGATTGCCATATTTTATTGCCAATTTTGGTTATGAAGTATATTTTCCATCTATTCAGGTTTTCCCCCTCAAATTACTCCTGTTTTATTTTTGTTTTCATAAACCATATATTCACAGGTCTAATGACATTCTTAGGCACACAAATGATTTCCTGTCTCTGCTGTCCTCATTCTTGAGAGCATGTGACTTTCAGATGAACCTATTTTTACTGAATCTCTTGCTCATCATTTTGTTTCTCTCTTATTCTAATCATGGATTTCTTTAAAGTGACTCTTAAAATCTTAGTTTCTATGCTTCTCAAAGAAGCAACTCTGCTTTATTGCCTGAATCAGTGTCAAGAAACCTCCCAGTAGCCTTGTTCCTCGGTTTGAAAATGATTGTCTACAAGATGTGACATGTATAAGGAATTGAAGTTTGCCAAGCCTTTAGGTTCCTTGGATGAAGTTGAAATATGACTTGAAATCTTGCTTGCATTGATGCAGGGGATGATGACTTCAGAGTTAAGTTTGTTTCACCATACACCACTAAGCAGCAGTTTTTGGCAGAGTCTTTGCTGGGGATTTCTCCAGCAGCTCAGGTAAAACTGCAAAACTCAACAAAAAATTCCTCTAGTTTACTTCTAAGTGAAAGAGAGAGTAGATGCTCTTTCACAGGCTGGAAAGGCACTTATCATGTTGAAAGGATCAGTTTAGCACTGAAGATTGCTAATGGGGTCTGCAAGAGGAGTCACAATTTATAAGCATTTCTGGCAGAGGGTTGAAGGTTTTGCAACTTAGTGAACTGAGGGCCAAAGGACTGTGCCTTAATTTATGGGGAAATAGAAAAGATTTAACATCATTCTTCTCTTGTCAAAAAGTAAAGTTTTACTTTTTCCCCATGGAGTGTCGTGTGTATGTGTGTCTAGCTCGGTGTGGTTACATTAAAAATACCAGAGGCCTCATGAATGTCCCTGAGACAAATGGCTGCCTTGAGGGGGCCTGCACTGGACTGATGCGTCTCAGAGTTGAACTGCCCTGATGTGGTGTTTTTGAGGTCAGTCCACCCACTGCTCTCATCTGGCTACTCAGATTCCTGGGGAAATACACCTAGTCTTCAGTGAAAAACTTTGAGTAAAGGTTTGGGATTCTAAAATGAGGTCTTTTCTTCTGTTCTCTTCCTTTTATTTATAAATTGAAAGAAAGGATTAGCATAAGCCATTATGGCATTACATAAACAAAAAAAAGCAACTACTGATTGAGTGCCTTCTGTGAGTTAAGTACTTTTTTTGAGCTTTACATAAATTATTTCATTGAGTCCAACAAGAGATGTTATGTTCATTTTAGGATTGGTGTAAAGCAAGCCTTTCTGAGGTCAAGCAATGTGCTTGAAATCACTCAGCTAGAAACAGGGGAGGCTGAATTCAAATCCAGATTTCTGACTCTAAAGTTTGTATCTTCAACCAACTTTTCACTTTATTAACACACTCTTTGCCACTCTCTTTCCATGCCAAAATATGCCCTAGTATGACAGAAAGGAGGTAACTTTTCCCCTACAACCTAAGCAATCAATATGCTTATTACCTTACAAAGAGTTGTTCAGAGAAATAATAACATCAGGCACATGTATCACATTGATGCTTCAGAAATTGTATCAGTGCCCCATCAAATAAGCTACTCTGGGGACTCTGGGGCTCCATGAGTAATACTTGAGATGTATAATTTCATCTTTGGCTTTTTTCTTGGCTCTGGTAACATTTTGCGTCCTCTGTGAGGTAAACTCTGAAGACTAGTACAAACAGAATGTAATAGTTATTTTAACAAAACCAAATCTGGCTTAAGCTTTATAAGACAGATCTGCTTAAGACCCAGTGGAATATTCTCAAAATTGTCCCATAAAAGTCCAAGCCACACATCTTTATTAGATCCTGCCTCAACCTTTGAGTCTTATTTTCATCTCTACCTTTACCAATTCAGTTCACTTTTGACTGAAATACTATTATTCCCTCCTTTACTCTTCCTGCCTCTCTGAAAAAAATCCTAATCAGCCTCCTTCTTAGCAATTACTTTTTTCACTAACAGAAACTGAAGATTCTCTTGAGCAGTGGAAGGAGGCTTGAATAGTTGAAGCAAATAGAAAATTTTAGAGAGGAGGCAAGCTCATTGTTGATTGTAGAGAGGAGGCAAGCTCATTGTTGAATGTTCACTATCTGCTCAAGAATTTTAAAAAGGGTGAAATTTTGTGGAGAAGCTACACATCAAGAAGTAGAGATAAAGATAGGGAGTATAGAGAAGAACCAATGAGGGTTAAAAGAGTGTTACAGCACAGTCAATGAGAGGCATGGATTTGAAGTCAGGTAGCCTGGGCTCAAAGCCAATTTTAAACTCTCTAACTTTGTGATTGTGGATGTGTTATTCCACTTCCATAAACCTGAATTTTCTCTTTGAGAAAACTGGGATGATATCTATAACAATAGGTTGTTGTGAGCATTAAATGAGTTAATCATCATAAAATAATTAACTCAGTGTGAACTGTTAAATTAGTAGTAGCTATAAGGATTAAATGAAGAAGCCTTGTGAGAGAAGATAAGTTACATCTTACTTATCTTTGTGCCTGGCGTGTGGTAGACATTTAGTAAATGTTGGCTTAATGAATGATTCATGTATTTGGCAGAATGGATTAGAGAAATGGATTATAAAATAAAATAGAAGTGTTATGAACTGAATATTTATGTCCCCCAAAATTCATATGTTGAAGCCCTATCCTAATATGTAGGTGTTTGGAGATGGGGCTTTTGATAGGTAACTAGGTTTCCATGAGATCATGAAGATAGAGACACCGTGATGGAATTAGCATCCTTGTAAGAAGAGGAAGCGGAAGAGGAAACTGAGCTTTCTTTCCCATCACCATGTGATAATGTAGTGAGAAGGCTGTCTGCAAGGCAGCAAGAGGGCCTCTTATCAGCACTGAATATGCTGGCACCTTGAACTTGGACTTCCCACCCTCCAGAAATGTGAAAAATAAATGCCTGATGTTGAAGTCACTCAGTCTATGGTATCTTCTTATTGCAGCCCAAGCTGATTAATACAAGAAGAACAAGTTAAAAATCACCCATACAAAGAACAAGTTTAAACCAAAATCTATTTCTTTGAATATTTTTATCAAGAGACAAATGTCATCATCTCTATTCATTAATTGTTAGTAGTCAATATTGCTGTCCCACACTATCAATACCTTCTTGGGGATCCTTCTCTCAATTCCTAGAAATGTTTTGTCAGGGCATACCTTATGTCAGGCTTAAGGGGTTTCAGTGGAAACAACCAGGATGTCTCTAATTCATGAGACCATTTATAATACTTGATAAATGAGTTCATCCTATGAAAATGGATATTTCAAAACTGGCTAACTTTAAAGCTGTCTCATTGAGCGCTTAAGATATTTTCAGAAGGAAATATTATATTGTGCAGAGTGAAGGGAACAGGCCAATTTCCACAGTTAGCTCCACTGCTGATATCTAGGAGGTAAAATTCTTTGCTTTAAAAAATGTTCTTTAGCACAGAGCATTTCTCATAGTTCTGCCTTTAAGGGAAGATAAGGTGTTTTAGTCCCTTGTCTTACAGAAATAGTGAACATTAGGTTACATTTAAAACATTACATTAATCCAACCAATAACTCTAGGATTTTACTGTAGGGTATTCACATATAATTTCAGGTATGAATTACTGTTCTCTAATTATGACTCTAATTATCTTTTTATACTCTGGTCAGTTCATTAAAACTGTACTGCTCAGTGACTACTCTTTTATCTTCTTCAGTACATCCATTGTTGCAACCTGTTGGCCAAATGCTCGTCTTCACATACTAAACTGAGGTTTGCCTGCAGTCTGCAACTGACTTTTTTATACATTTAGACATGTATTTTGTCTAAGTGCATTGGCTATACTTTGAGACATCTTTAAAGATTTAAAGAAAATAGTTGAAGCTATTAGTAGCAATGCTAAAGTGCTTTTCAACAAGGTGGGAGAATGTAAATCTTTATTTCAAGGCTTAAAAGCCTTCACTTTTTTCCTAACATGAAAACTACATGGCTTAGGATATTCATGTATCCTAGAGTAATTTTGAAGGTAAGAAATATAGTGAGACCATTTGTTTGGTCTTGATGTATGCATAAAAGCAGGTAGGAGGAGAAGGAGAAGAGGCAAAATAATAAAATAATTTTGAAAGAATAATTCATAATTTTATTATGACTGGTTTTACTGTGAGTTTAATCATGGTCCTCAAATTGTTATGTCCATATCCTGACCACCAGAACCTGAAAATGTTACCTTATTAGACAAAAGGGTCTTTGCAGACATAATTAAGAATCTTGAGATGAGATTGTTTTGGATTAGCCTGGTGTGCCCTAAATCCAATGACAAGTATCCTTTTAATACAAAAGAGAACACACAGACATACAGAAGAAAAAAAGTGTGTTAGAAAGACAGAGATTAGAGTGATAGAGCTGAGGAGGCCAAGGAATCTCTATAGCCACCAGGAGCTGGAAGAAGCGGGATCTCCTCTAGAGCCTTCAGAGGAATCACAACCTTGCTGACACCCTGATTTTAAATTTCTGACATCCAGAACTTAGAAAAAAAAATATTTCTGTTGTTTTAAACCACGAAGTTTATGATTATTTGTTATAGCAGCAGCAAGAAACTGATACATTGGTTAAACAGGAACTATTCGAGGCATTCTTAATGGCCATATTTCTCTCTTGACATTTTTATCCTATGTAAACATATTGAAAATACTGTTTTCAGTATTTGAAAGTAAACAGTATTTGGAAAATCTTTGAAAAATGTTATTCATTTTAATCTGCATTTTATCATCCTCATTGATGGTCTATTTTTGGTTTAATGAAGAAACAATAAATTACTTCAGAAGATTATATTAATAGTTATTTAGGAATATACTACTTTCACTCCAATTGTACAACACTTTGTATCTACAAAAGAATGTTTGTTTTATCTGGAAAGAAGGCTAAGGCAGAAATCATCTGTTTTATTGATGATAAATTTGAGATTTTTCATTCATTTGTTGATTAAATAAACATTTATTGAACACCTAAGTACCATTGTTTCGTAGAAATTCAACAGGAAATACCTAAGCAAACATCCTTTCTTACGAATCTTACATTCTATTACAGTTAGAGGAGAGATTTTCAAAAAAGATAATAAATAATAAAGTATATGTTATTAAAACAGGTTAAGGAGCAAAGAGAACTGTGTTAGAAGGGTTGCAAATGATATAGTCGAATATCTGAGAAATTCTTCAGGAAGGTGAGGAAGTGAGTTGTGAGGATACATGGGGAAATGATTTCCAAACATAATGCATAGTCAGTGTGAATATCTGTGCCCTGTCACTCAAGGAACTGTAAACAGGACAGAGAAAGCACACAGGAGGCTAATAGTAAATGAAGTCAAAGAGATAATAATTTTATTTAAATTTAAATTTCAAACATGTTTTGTGCTACTTGAGGATTTTGACTTTTTTTTCTGAATGAAATGCAAAATATCAGAAGGTTCAAATAAAGGGGATAAGGTCTAATTTGTGATTTAAAAGGCATATTCTCTCTGCTGTGTATAGATGATAGGTGTGAGAAGGTAGAATAAAGAAAATCAGGAGACTGTTGGAAGCCTGGTCCAAACAACTGTGACCAGAGTGTTTGTATCAAGCAATGTAGATAGTGAGAAATGTAAAATTAAATATGGCTTACTACCAGATTGGATTTAGTGTGTATATTATACATTTTTAAACTTCATATATTACAGGTGCCTCAACATCCCTGTATTAGTCTGTTCTGACACTGCTAATAAAGACATACCTGAGACTGGGTAATTTATAAAGGCAAGAGGTTTAATTGACTCACAGTTCCACATGGCTGCGGAGGCTTCACAATCATGGTGGAAGGTGAATGAGGAGCAAAGTCACTTCTTACATGGTGGCAAGCAAGAGAGTGAGAGCCAGTAGGGGAAATGCCAGACACTTACAAAACCTTTAGATCTTGTGAGCACTCACTCACTATCAAGAGAACAGTATGGGGGAAAACCACTCCCATGATTCCACTATCTCCACCTGGTCCCACCCTTGACACATCGGGGTTATTACAATTCAAGGTGAGATATGGGTGGGGACACAGAGTTACACCATATCAATCTCCACAAACAAGCTGTGAGCACCCCACCCAGGTGACTTGATGCACCAGTGTAATAAGGCAGGTTCCTGCCACAAGTTCCCCTTCTTGCCCTTCCCTGACTGTAATCTAGTGACATTTCAATGTACCTGTAACATTTTCTCATGCCTTTTGCTTGTGTACTTTACTCTGACCCCCCAATAAAAGCATTTGCCCATGGATCATCACTCTCTCTTGGCTCCCCATCTGCTTGGTTGAACCTGCTCCTTAGGAACTCCTCCTATATGACCTTACTGCATGATTTGCCATGCCTCCTGTCTTTAGAACCTGTGCATATAATAAATTCTTTACTTTTATATGCTTTGCTGAGTGTAATATCTGTGGCCATGTTGGAATAATCCTTAAAGACCCCACAAGAGGGCCATACTCTCCTGTTTGCTACACAGGATGGGAGAAAAAGAGGAATCAAAGCTTATCCCAAGATGTTTAACCTGTTTTACTGGAAAGATTAAGCTGTCATTAACTGGAAGAAAGAAGACAATAGATAGATTATATGTGGAGACATAAGATCATGGATATGATAGCTTTCAGATATTTATTTAATCTACAAAATGTTGAGTAGGTAGTCAGAGATATACTGAACTGAAGTTCAAGGAAGAGGTCCAGGATAGGGATGTTTATTTGGAAATCATTAGGATATAGATGTTATTTAAAAGGCTGCAACTGAATAAAATCAAGTTACATAAATAGAAAAAAGAAGAGGTCCAAGGACTGATTCCTGGGGCACTTCAAAGTTTGACCTCAATGACATAAAAGGAAGAAAACAAAAAGTTTGTGGTTCCAGAAGCCATTAGAAAAAAGCTACACCAAAAAAGGTTCTTAAGGAGGAAGCTAGATCAACTTGACAGCTGGCAAGTCACTATTATGATAGCTATTAGTTGACTATTGGATTTGGCAATGTGGAAGTCATTGCTAACTTGAGAATAAGTTTGGTGTAGTGGTAGGGACAATTTCAAGATTAGAGTGGATTTAAAAGACAATAAGAAGAGAGGAAATGGAGAGAAAAAATATTGACAACTCTTTCAAGGGGTTTAACTATAAAGAGCGAGAAACGAAACCGTGATTGTTTAGAATGAAGAGGAGCTGTGTCAAAATGACTCTTTAAAACAAACTAGCAGGAACAATCCAACCCAGAGAAAAGGCTTGATAATACAATAATAAAATGAGGAAGTTCTAAAGATATTCTAGAGTAGGTGGGGGAGGAATAAACTTTAGAATATAAGTCAAATATTTGCTATTAAGTAGGACCATAATCACTTCTACTCTACTAACAGAAGAGAGGAGACTTTGAGTCCAGATACCAGAGGGTACCAAGATGTAATGTTGAGAGAATGTCCTTCAGATTGCTTTTATTTTCCTAGTGAATTAGAAAAAAAATATCATCAACTGAGAAAAAGATGGGGTAGGGGATATTAGCAGATTAAAAAGAGAATGAGGTGTAATATTCAACAAAGAGTGTGACAGAGTGAGTGAAGAAATGTTTGTTCCATGTTAGATTAAGGTTGTGTAACTTTGCCAAGAATACCACAGAAGAAAATGTTTTGCTCTTTTAGGTTCATCATATCAGGGGTACATGATATGAACAGGGCTTATTACTGGTGATGCTGACTTTGATCTCTTGTTTTCATGTGGTCTCTGCCAGGTTTCTCCACTATAAGGTTGTAATTTCCATCTTGTAACTAGGAAATACCATGCATGGGAAAACTATACCATGATCCCATTTTCATCACAATTTTTCTCACTAATTTAGTACCATTTAATGACCCTTGTCTGCAATAATTATTACTGTGTTATTGGCACAATGAAGATTTGCTATTTCCATCATTCCTTCCATGTTTATTAATTAGAATCCTTCTTCTCAGGAAGTGCTGCCCCTTTTTCCACATTTATTTATTTAATTAGTTAATTATTTCTATCAGAATGAACTTCTTTATATTATTCTAGAGAATACAATCAAATATCATACTTATTCATATTCTTGCTCAAATTGTTCCATCTCTGACCATTGTGTCATTCCAACATGCCTCTATCTTTTCTGAGTGACCCTGTGTCATTCCAGCATGCCTCTATCTTTTCTGAGCACTTCCTTACTTTCTGGAACCGCAAGATATTATTATAGTTTCATCTTGTATTTTCTCCACTTCAACCCTAGAATCAGCTATTTCTTCAAGAATCCCTAGTTTCTTTCATTGGTAAATGGTGTTTAGAATTCAAAAATCTTCGTGCTGGGTGTGCTTTTTGCTTGTAGGTCCTCTCAGTGGACAGAACTAAGGAATATATTTATGTATAAAGACACTTCTACATGTGGTCTACACGTGTCTATTTCTCTGTCTCTCTCTCTCTCTATAGAGAGAGAATATATATATACTCATATATATATTCATATATACACTCATATATATATTCATATATATACACATATATATTCATATATATACACTCATATATATTCATATATACACACTCATATATATTCATATATATACACACTCGTATATATATTCATATATACACACTCATATATATTCATATATATACACTCATACATATATTCATATATATACACTCATACATATATT
>NW_012102155.1:328043-349009 GCF_000951045.1 Mandrillus leucophaeus
ATTCCATGCTCATGAATAGGAAGAATCAAGATCGTGAAAATGGCCATAACGTCCAAAGTAATTTCTAGTGGATATATATATCCACTAGTTCATGCTGTGTATGTGTGAGAGTGTGTGTGTGTGTGTGTATGTGTGTGTATATATATGCACTAGTTCATGCTGATATATTGGATTCTGATTTAGTGCTACGGGGTTTATTGTAGCCTTTTCCCTTTGAATATTTGTAACTCCTTTTCCCTACTGTGAGAAATTTACCTCTTGTTACCCAAAATGTATTCATTTGCTTGATCCTATTACACACATAGTTTCCGAATTGTTAATCCATATCCCTATGGAGGAAAACTACTCACTAGAACGGTATTTGTGTGCACTTCTTTTGAATGTACTCTTACAGTATAAAGTTGAAATGTTGTGTTCCAATGTTGTTAGGTTAGGTTAGTATTTATTCCCACTTATTTAATTTTTCTTGTTATTTATTTATAGTACAGTTAAATCTGTATATTGGTGTTTGTATTCCATTTTTAGTTCCCCTAACGTCCTATTTGATTTAAATTATTTATTTATGTTTGGAGTATGTGAAACATTTCCACAGTTCTAAAAGTCAGAGTAATACAAAAAGATACTCACAGAAGCATCACCTTCTCCCTGTCCCTACTATCCCATTCCCATTTTCTCAATACTCTCCAACCTACCCCCCTTAAATCTTTAGGTAATAAATTCCATTAGTGTCTGGTTTAAACTTCCTGTATTTATTTTTCAGAAACAAGTAGATGCATTAACATTTTCTTACATTCATCTTTTTTAATACATAAAGGATCTCATACTATAGGTATACTGTTATACTTTGCTTTCTTGGCTTTTTAACATATATCTGAAATGACATCATATCAGTTCAGAGACATATTCCTCATTCTTTTTATAGATTCATAATCTAGTGGAGTTATCATAGCTTATTCAAACATCTTATTCAGACGGGTCCCCATGAGGCCTTTTCTGTATGAGCATCAAAGAGTATTTTATTTAAACTAGCGTTATCAACTTCCTAGGTAAGAAAGTTTGTAGGACTCACTCTACTATTGCAGGTTATATATTGCTATGGCAGATTATATATTTCTCCTTTTTCCAGTAGAAGGATTATACTTCACTGTCCCTTTAATGTAAAGAGTGGTTTTGTGGTTTGTTTTGGCCAATAATATGTATACAGAAATAAAATGTGTACTTTTCAATTATAAGTTTTAAGAACTAGCTCATTGTTCCCCAGGGCTTTTTGTCCTTCTGCCACAAGATGGGCAATGTCTTTGTTAGGGCTTTCTCTGGCAGTCTGGATTCTGGAATGAAGGCAGTGTAGAGCAGAGTTGCAGCCACAGCACAGTGGTTGTGAAATGTGATGAAAAAAATAAACCATCATAGTTATAGGCCACTAAGACTTGGGATTTTATGTTAATACAATAAAATTTAGACTAACCTTCGTGAAATTACTAAGTGGCATATCACATATGAGTTAACGTAATAAATAGAATTCGTATCATCTGTGTCAGTTTCCTTGGCTGTTATAACAAGACACCACAGAGTGGGGTTCTTAAATAAGAATCTATTATTATTCTTAAATCTTATTCTTAAATAAGATTTACTTCTCGCAGTTCTAAAGGCTAGTAGTCCAAGACCAAAGTGCTGGCAGAATTGGTTTCTTTAAGATCTCTCTTTGTAGCCTGTAGATGTCTGATTTCTCATTTTGTCCCCGTATGGCCTTTACTCTGTACATGTTCAGTGAGCTGAAGGGATCTCTGATGTTTCTTTCTCTTCTTATGAGGATATTAGTACTATCACATTAGGGTCTCTATCTTTATTATCTCCCTCAGCTTTATTTCCGTAAAGGCTCTACCTCCAAATACACTCACATTTGGGGTTCAGGTTTTAATGTGTAAATTTTGGGTTGCATAATTTGGTCTATAACATGTTCCTACCAGGAATTAAGTTATTGGAGAATTTTGAAAATGTACCTTTAAAGTACCCTAAGCATAATTATTATTGACTCTGAAATATGAAGTTATTTATATCATCTAATACATAACATTATTTTAAAATTTTGTCCAGTTGGTTAGAAATTACATTATTGATATTATGCATTAATGTTTCTCAGAAAATTTTCCTTGGTTTATGTTCTTTATGTTAAAAAATTGCCCTAGGTGCAAGTGTTTTGGTAATTCAGAAATGTACATTCTTAAGGTGGCAATTGATGATTGCTTATATATAATCTTACTATACTTACAAATTTTGTCTATTCTTAAGATGTAAGAGTTGGTCTTGTGTTTACATTTTTTGAAAGAAAATATGGAATAATATAGCAATTCATATAGCTATTTAGCTATATAATCTTGATCAGTATCATTAGCTGTAAAATGGCAATAGTATTATGTCCCTCACAAGCCTGTTCTCAGGATACAATGAGCTGATTACATACATAAAGTCTATAGCCCTATGTGAGTGCTTTATAAAGTGATCTACAGGATAAAAATAAAAGTTACCTTGATTATATGACCATAAAACCCATCATTTAATTTAATCATACAAATTAATTTAAAGACATATGACAGCTAATAGGAATAACAATTTTTCTTTGAGTATTAAAAAAACTATAACACTTCTTAGGTTTTATGATGCTTAATCTATTATATTCTCTATTTCAGGGAGAAAAATATGACTGCAAGGCAAGATTATGAATATTATGGTTTTGCTTTTCCAGAGATGATTATTTAGTATTCTAGACTAAGATATTGGGAAATTGGTGGCATAAGAAAATATCCTTATAATTATGAGTAAACTTCTCATTACTCATTTTTTGTAAAAATAAATAAAGCTAGAAATATTTTCTGCTAAAATCGTATGAAACTTCTCTACGTGGCTCTTTGGTAGGAGTATCCCTTTAACCTAAAATATAAGAAGATACTTTTTCTTTTCCTCTTTGTTTATAGCTATCATTTAATTTAATGATGGCCTCTTCTAGGCACTCCCCATCTTTTATCCACTCCTTTTCCTTCTATTGTATGTAGATAGATAATAAGAGTATTAATTATATCACTTTTATTGGATTACATCTGGATATCCTTCAGAAGTTTTATTCCATTTATTACAATAAAAGTAAATTGTTTATTTTACTCTTAAATAATGGTAATGATTCATGACTGGACTTAAGAGAAAAGCTTTAGAAATGTAAAAAAGTAAATTTCAAAATTATAAAAATATTAAATTCTATAAAAATTAATATTGTTATTAATGATATTTTTGAAAATAGGGTGCTCCCCTCCAATTATTTCAGGATTATTTTTTATGAGTATCTCCATCAAAGGAATGCACGTACACATCATTTATACCATAACATTCATGACAAAGTCAACATCCTAGAAGCTGGCTAGTTCCTATGAGCTCACATTCCGATTTTCTTATCTTTTCTTTACTCATTAACTTTCTAAAAGTTATTTGTGTTATATGTTTCTTCCATAATTTAATTTTTGAAGAAAAGTCCAAATCTTCTGCATTTGACTTTCTCTTTAATCCCCATTAGATTACTTTTTCCATAATTTATTTCTAAGAATCATTTTATAGTATAATTTAAAATATATAGTATTTGTAGAAGGAGAAACTGAGCAAGGTGAGTACCTCTATGTGGGGATGGGACCGAGTCCAATCCTGGATGTAAGAACCCAAGTTAAGTGTGGATGGAGAAGATGGGAGGAGTAGCACGGGATGGGGTACTTGTAGGTTGTGTGGCCCAGCACGTGGTTTTGGAGTTTCAGCAGGGTAAGGATGACATCCAGGCAAGGAAGAGTGGAGACTGTGTTTCAGTGTGAGGTGTAAAAGTCCAAATGAAGTCAGAAGAATAACTGTGCAGGAGACAGCTGTGGTGACAACTTGCCAAAAAGGTTTGGGTCCAAAGTGGATTGAGTATCCAAGAGAGGGTAAAGTATATAACTCTTGGCAATAGGAGACTGGTTGTATTCAGGGAAACTGATCAAATAGGTTCCTGTGTTAAAGAAAATGAAGGCCTTGGATAAAAGGTTAACAAGTATGAAAAGGGAGAAAACTAGAATGAATCTGTGTTGGATTGGAATTGGAGATATTGGTGGGAATTCGTGGATTCCAGTATATCTAAAGACACATTTATTACAAAATAATCACAGATGCAATTTCTACATGTGTATACATGTATGTTTATGTGCATTTGTGTATATATGTACAAGTGTATGTATATAGGTACGTGCAAGTCTACAAAAAAACATGCATGTGCACAAGATCTCTGTCCACTGAAAGGTCTAAGGAGCAGGTCACTGTAATAGCAAGGAGCACATTTAGAACCTAGTTTTTAATTCTAATTACCATTTCACTAAAATGGACCAGGGATCCTTCAGCAATAGGTGATTCTAGGTTTCAGCCAGGAAAAAAATGAGATGGACCTGAATAGCTTCTTGTGTTACAAAGTAAGGAAATACTCAAAAATTTGGAAGAACATGTCAGACTCACACAGAAACTGGTTTGAAAGAATGCAACTGGCAAGATGTAGAATGATTGGAGCTTCAAAATACATGATAATTATGGGTAAGAATTCACTGAATAAAGTAAGAATTAATAAATGAGTAACAAAATAAATCCATAACTAGAAATCTTGATGAGAATAAGATATTTAAGGAACTATAAGTATTTATCCACCAAATATTTCATAAATGTAAAAGAACAAATGTAATATTACAGTGGAGAGGCTTGGCAGATACCATTTTCATTAAGTAATCAGTGTAAACAACACCAGTAAGGAGAAATCAAAACTACGTGCTACCTAATGGAAATTAGAAGAACATAGCATCACATCTGTGATTCTTTTCAAAGATGTAGAACTTTAGTGTAATAATGAGGAAACATTAAACACGCCAAATTGAGGAACATCCTTCAAATAACTGGCCTGTAATCTTCAATTTTCATTTTAGACTCAGGGAGTACACGGGGAGATTTTTTTACAAGGATATATTGCCTGATGCTGAGATTTGGCTTCTTTTGATCCTGTCACCCAGATAGGGACAGTGCCCAATGGGAAGTTTTCCAGTCCTTGGCCCCCTCTCTCCATCCCTCCTTTCCTTTTCTTTCTCTTTCTTTTTCTTTTTTTTGAGACAGAGTTTCACTCTGTCACCCAGGCTGGAGTGCAATGGTGCAATCTTGGCTCACAGCAACCTCCTCCTCCTGGGTTCAAGTGATTCTCCTGCCTCAGCCTTCTGAGTAGCTGGAATTACAGGCTCACATCACACCCTGAGTAATTTTTGTATTTTTTAGTAGAGATGGAATTTCTCTATGTTGGCCTGGCTGGTCTTAAACTCCTGACCTTAGGTGATCTTTCCACTTTGGCCTCCCAAAGTGCTGGAATTACAGGCATGAGCCACAACACCAGGCCCCTTCCTCCTTTCATAGTCCCCAGTGACAACTGTTTTTGTCTTTATGTCTGTGTGTACCCAAGGTTTAGCTCTCACTTATAAGTGAGAACATGTGATATTTGGTTTTCTGTTTTTCCATTAATTTGCTTAGGATAATGTCTTCCTACTCCATTTACATTGCTGCAAAGGATGTGGTTTCATATTTTTTAATGGCTGCATATAAAAATGGTGGATATGTACCACATTTTCTTTATCTAATCATCCCTTGATGGGCTCCTAGGTTGGTTCCATGTCTTTGCTATTGCAAATAGTGCTGTGATGAAAATATGAGTGCATGTATCTTTTTGGTAGAATTATTTATATTCCTTTGAGTATATATCCAGTAATGGGATTGTTAGGTCAAATGGTAGTCCTGATTTTAGTTGTTTGAAAAATCTCCAAACTCCCTTCCACAGTGGCTGAACTAATTTACATTCCCACCAACAGTGCATAAGTTTTCCCTTTCTTCTGCAGCCTTGCCAACAAGCAGCAATAAACATGAAAAAGTGCTCACCACCACTAATCATCAGAGAAATGCAAATCAAAACCGCAATGTGATATCATCTCACACCAGTCAGAATGGCTGTTAAGAAAAGGTTTCTTTATTTTGATTTTTCAAAGGAAATAAAGAGTGAATAGAATAACCAGATGAAAAGGAGGAAAGGAGTTTTTGCTGTCGTTTTGTTTTATTCTTTAAAAGAATAACATTGCCGTATTCTATCAGAGATAGATTGAAATTTAGACATTTTTACATAAATATTTTATGCATCACTTTATAGTTAACTTCTAAGTACTTCTAGATTTTTGTTAACGTTGTGAATGGTTATTCTTTTTATGAACGATTTGGAAGAAAAAATATGTAGTAATAACTGAAAGAGTGAAAATGACCAGTATTTGTAGATACTATAAATGTTAACATAGGAAACCTCAAAACAGTAATAGAGTATTGAACTATTGAAACAAATAAAAGAGGAGTATGATGTCCAAACTATTTGAGTGAAAAATGGGAAGTTGTCTCCCCAAAATGCATGAAGATAAAACTGAGCAAAATTGTGAAACACAATCATTTAAATATCTTAAAACTTGACAAAAGTAATAAAATAATTTAAGATGCATATCTACTAAATCTTGGGAACAAAATTGAAAGTCTGTGGTGATTTCACCTCACACAGCTTTGGTATTCACCCTTCCAGTTTCATAGAATGAAAATTTTGTATGGAAATTCGAACAAGGCAGACAGAGCAAGCTGTGAGGTCTGGCAGGTCTCTTGCCCTGCCTGATGGGAATGACTTTATTTGGAGTAGAACATGAAAAATTCCATGCCCAGAAGCATTATCAAAAATAACGACATCAAAGGACTAACACTAGCAAAGCCCAACACTACAGCTATCCTGAGGTCATAGTAGTAGTTGAGCAAAGTAGAACTTAACAGGGAGATCAAGTAAGCTAGAGAGACAAAGAGGAATTTGCTAAAAACCTACTTATCTCTGGCATTCTGGAAACATGTGCACGTATGAAAGGTTAAGCCCATTTAGGCAAGATTAGAAAGGGCTTTGATAAGCTGTTCATCTCTAGCTGAATATAATGTCCTGAGAATGAAGAAAACATAAAATGGGAAAGATTTGAAAAGTGCCTGAATTTTGAAAGCACTTCTGAAGCCATGCACAGATTCACTGACAATGTGTATAAGCCTTTCTGGGACAAGGTGATAAGTAAAATCTCTGACCTATCACTAAGGTATGCTAACCTAGAGATAACACTAGGAAGCCAAAGCTAGAGATAAAAACAAGAATTTAAAAGTAATTGAGATGAGACCCCAGAGGGTACATACCGTGAAAGAAACAGTCCAAATAATTAATCTAGGTAATTCACTATATAAACAACTAAGAAACCAACATCAGATTAGGGGAGAGAACTCAGAGTTAATACAATAAATTATTTTCAAATTAAAGTTTTCAACAACAAGTTAAGAGACATGCAGAGAAATAAGAAGAGGTGACTCCACAGAGGAAAAAGAGCAGATAATCAAAATTGTTTCTGAAGGGACCACAGAGGTAAACTTAGCAAAGACTTCAAAACAACTGTTATGCATCTGTTCAAACAACTAAAGGAAACCTGTTCAAACAAACTAAAGCAAACAACTAAAATTTTAAGGAAACTATAATGACAATAATTTATAAAATAAATAATATCGATAAATAGAAAATGTAAAAAAAAATCAAGTAGAAATTCTGGGAAAAAGAATGAAGAAAAATAAAAAGATTTTGAAAGACATCAATGTATATATGCCATGGAGTTTCCCTAAGAAGAGAAAAAAGAAACAGACACGAATTATTTGAAGAAGTAATGACAAAAAATTCCACGGATTTGATGCAAAATGTTCATTTACTCACTTCAAACCTCAACTTTGAGTCAGATAAATATACATTCATAGTAAAATGAATGTGTCTGATCATAGTAAAACTTGAAAGACAAAGAAAAACAATTTTGAAAGCAGCAAGAGAAAAAAGCACTTGTCATATCTAAAGAAACTATAATAAGATTGATGGCTAACTCCTCATCAGGTACAATAGACGCCAGAAGAAAGTGAGAAGACATGTTCAAAGTGCTAAAGAAAACTCAGTCAACCAAGATTTCTATATCTAGCAAAAGTATCCTTAAAAATGAAAGGAAAATAATGGCATTTTCAGAAAACAGAGGCCAAGAAAATTTGTTGCTAGCAGACCTGCCTGACAATAAATACTAAAGAAGATTTCTCAGAATTAGAAACTACTTTAAATTTAATATGGAACCAGAAAAGAGCCTGTAGAGCCAAGACAATCCTAAGCAAAAAGAACAAAGTTGGAGGCATCATGCTACCGGACTTCAAACTATACTACAAGACTATGGTGACCAAAACAGCACAGTACTTGTACTAAAACACATATAGAGACCAATGGAACAGAACAGAGGCCTCAGAAATAATGCCAGACATCTACAACAATCTGATCTTTAACAAACTTGACAAGAACAAGCAATAGGGAAATGATTCCATACTTAATAAATGGTGTTAGGAAAAGTGGCTAGCCATATGCAGATAACTGAAACTGGACCCCTTCCTTACACCTTATACAAAAATTAACTCAAGATGGATCAAAGACTTAAGTGTGAGACCTAAAACCATAAAAAACCTAGAAGAAAACCTAGGCAATACCATTCAGGACATAGCTATGGGCAAAGACTTCATGACTAAAACACCAAAAGCAATGGCAACAAAAGCCAAAATTGACAAATGGGATCCAATTAAACTAAAGAGTTTCGGCATAACAAAAGAAACTATCATCAGAGTGAATAGGCAACCTACAGGAGAAAATTTTTGCAGTCTATCCATCTGACAAAGGGCTAATATTCAGAGTCTACAAAGAACTTAAACAAATTTACAAGAAAAAAACAAACAAACCCATCAAAAAGTGGGCAAAAGATGTGAACAGACACTTCTCAAAAGAAGACATTTATGCAGACAAGAACATATGAAAAAAAGCTCGTCCTCACTGGTCATTAGAGATATGCAAATCAAAACCACAATGAGATACCATCTTATAACAATTAGAATGGTGATCATTAAAAAGTCAGGAAACAACAGATGCTAGAGAGGATGTGGAGAAATAGGAATGCTATTAGTCTGTTGCTGGCAGTATAAATTAGTTCAACGATTGTTGGAAGACAGTGTGGCAATTCCTCAAGTAGCAATTCCTCAAGGATCCAGAACCAGAAATACCATTTGACCCAGGGTCTATTACTGGGTCTATACCCAAAAGATTATAAATCATTCTACTATAAAGACACATGCACATGTATGTTTATTGCAGCACTATTCACAATAGCAATGACTTGGAACCAACCCAAATTCCCATAAGTGATAGACTGGATAGAGAAAATGTGGCACATATACACCATGGAATAATATGCAGCCATAAAAAAGATGAATTTATATCCTTTGCAGGGACATGGATGAAGCTGGAAACCATCGTTCTCAGTAAACTAACATAGGAACGGAAAACCAAACACTGCATGTTCTCACTCATAAGTGAAAGTTGAACGATGAGAACACATGGACACAGAAAGGGGAACATCACACACCGGGGCCTGTCAAGGGGCCGGGGGCTAGGAGAGAGATAGCATTAGGAGAAACACCTAATGTAGATAAAGGGTTGATAGGTGCAGCAAACCACCATGTCACGTGTATACCTACATAACCCAAACCTGCAGGTTCTGCACAAGTATCCCAGAAGTTAAAGTTTCATAAAAAGAAAAGAAAAGAAAAGAAAAGAAAAGAAAAGAAAAGAAAAGAAAAGAAAAGAAAAGAAGTCACTCCAGATGACAATATGAATCCATTTGAAAAAATAAAGATCACTAGGAAGGCTAATTATATGAGTAATCATAAAAAGGAATATAAGTATAGATTTACCTTTTTTCTCATCATTTATTTAAAAGACTAGTGTGTAAAACAATAATTATCAAAGGGTATTGTTTGGGCTAATATAAAGAGGTAATAGATGAGACTATAATATTGCAAAGGAGGTGGGTGGAAATTGACGTGTATAGGAACAACAAATTGCTACCAGATTGTCTATCCAATATACAAGAATAAAATGCAATCTATAAAAAAAACAATTAGGCTCTGTCAAAATTAAAATCTTTTTTATTTCCAAAGATAACATTTAGAGAATAAAAAGATAAGCCATACACTGTGAGAAAATATTTGCAAATTATATGCCTGATAAAAAAAATGTATCCGGAATATTTAAGGAAACCTTATAACTCAATACTAAGACAAACAATGGTTTAAAACAATCAAATTACTTGAATAGCCATTTCACAAAAAATTACATAAAATGGTCAATAAGCACATGAAAGTGTGCTTAAAATTTTTTGCCGTTAAGAAAATGCCTTTAAGAAAACCACATCTTGTAAAATAGCTATAACATAAACAACAAGCAATAGCAAGTCTTGTCAAGCATGTGGAAAAACTGGAATTCTCATACAGTCTTCATTGGAATGTAAAATTTTGCAGCTACTTTGGAAAACAGCTTGAAAGTTTTATAAAACGTTAAACATACTTTGCGATAGTAACCAGAAATATCACTCCCAGATTTCTATCAAACAGAAATAAAAACATATGTGCATATAGATACCTGCACATAAGTGTTCTTAATGGCATTTTAAATAGTGGTCAAAAAATGAAAACTGTCCATATGTTTATCAAGGGTGAATTGGGTGGACAGAATGTGATATATCAATGTAATTGAATATTATTAATCAATCAAATGGATCGAATACTGACACAACATGGATGAACTTCAAAATATTATGCTAAGTGGAAGAAGACAGACAAAAAAATTCCACATGTAATTCCACTTATATGAAATTTCCATATATGAAATAGCCAAATCTATTGTGACTGACAGAAAGTAGGTTAGTGGTTACATGGTGCTGGGCAACAGAGAGTAACTGAAAATTGGGGTAAAGAAAACATTCTAACTTTTCTTGTGCTTATGGTTGTACAATTTTGTACATTTAACAAATATTTATTAAATTGAATATTCAAAATGAATTAATTATATGATATGCAAATCATATTCCATGTGGTAGGCTGAATAGTGATACTCAAAGGCATAGAGATCCTAATCCCTTGTAACTGTAAATGTTATCCTATATGGTAAGTAGGACTTTATAGATGTGATAAAATTAATAATTTTGAGATTTAGAGATTGTCCTGGATTATTCAGGTGACATCTAATTGTAAACACAAGTGTCTTTAAAAAATGAAGGCGGAGAGTATTTTGATGATAGAATTAGAGAAGGCAATGTTATGATAAAAGCAGAGATTGGAGTGACGTGGCCACAAGCCAGGGAATGCCAGCAACCACCAGAAGTATGAAGAAACAAGAAACAGATTATCGCTGGGAGCCTCTGAAAAAAGCCAGCCCTGCCAACACCTGGACTCTGATATTGGTGAAATAATAGACATATAAATCAAAAGAACAGAATCCAGAATCCAGAAACAAACTCCCAGAGGTATGTCTGTCTTGGTTCATTTCATGCTGCCATAACAGAATACCTGAGGCTGGGTAAGATGAAGTTTATTTCTCTCAATTTTTGTGGCTGGAAAGTCTAAGAGCATGACAGCAACATCTGCTCAGTTTCTGGTGAGGTCCATATCTTGTGATAAGACATGACAGAGAAACAAATCAACCTGTAGGCATGTACAAAGAGTGAGAGGACCAAGGCAACTGACTCACTTTATAACATTCCACTCTAGCAGTAACTTACTCAGTCCTGAGAGAGAAATAACTCACTCATTTATTCCCCCAAAACTGCGTTTATCCTTTTGTGAGGGTGGATCACACATGATTTAAATGCCTCTTAAAGATATTTCCACCTAACACAACTGCATCGGGTACCAAGCCTCCATGTAAGCTTGGATGACAACAAACCATAATCAAATCATAGCAATGCCCAACTGATATTTGTCAGAAGTGAGAAAACTGATGGGAAAACACACCTTTTCAACAAATGATACTGAAGCAATTGCATATCCACATGCAAAAAAGAAAAATGATCCTCAACATAGTTCTCACACTTTTACAAAAGGCTCTTTGACATAAGTATGTAATGGAAAACTTTGAAACTTTTAGAAAGAAACAAAGAAAAAAAATCTTTGAGACTTAGAACTAGCAAGGAGTTTTTGGGCTAAGCAACAAAAGCATGACTCATAAATGAAAATATTAATAAAATATACATCATTAAAATTGGAAAATTTTACTCTGCATAGACCATGTTAATAGGATGAAAAAATGTTACTAAATGGGAAAAAATACTGGCAAACTGTATCTGACTAAGATTGGTATCTGGAATATACAAAGAACTCTCAGAAGTCAACAGAAAAAATTTAAAATTGTATTATAAAATGGGCAAAACAAATAAAGAAATATTGTATATAGTATAAATGGCAAATAATGTTATAAAAATACTTATCATCATTAGCCATTAGGTAAATGCAAATTAAAACCACACTTAGAGATCACTATTTATTCAACAGAAAGACTAAAATAGAGAATATAGTTTTGTGATGCATAGCGAAATTTTAGTCAACAATGAATTGCATATACAATGGTGGTATCATATGATTACAATGGAGCTAAAAAATTTCTATTGCCTAGTGAGGTCATAGTCATTGACACATGCCAGTGAAATGCATTATTCATGTGTTTATAGTGATACGGATGTAAAAAACCTACTGCACTGCCAATTGTATAAAAGTGTACAGTAATGTCCTAGGCCTTCACATTCACTTACTACCAACTTACTGACTCACCCAGAGCAACTTTCAGTCTTACAAGCTGCTCGTTAAGTATTCACGGTAAGTGCTTTATACAGGTGTACTACTCCTTAAATCTTTTATACATTATTTTTACTATTCCTTTTCTATGCTTAGCTGTGTTTAGATACAAAAACACAACTGTGTTACAATTGCCCATCATCTTGGTTAGTAGCCTAGGAACAATGAACAGTAGGCTATATTATCTAATGTAGTATGCAGTAGCCATCTAGGATTGTGTAAGTACCACCTCATAATGTTCATGCAATGACTAAATTGCCTAATTATGCATTTCTCAGAATGTATTCCCCTTGTTAGGTGAAGCATGACTGAATTGATAACACTCAGTGCTGGCAAATATGTTAAACTAGATCACTTATGCAATGTTGTAGGAATGTAAAATGATATAGCTACTCTGGAAAACAACTTGGCATTGAAAAAAAACTAAACATGTAGCTACATATAACCCAGAAATATCTCAGAGACATAAATACATATGTTCACACACAAAAAAACCTGTACAATGATATTTGTATGAGCTTTATTTCGAATTGCCACAAACTGAAAACAACTCAAATATCTTTCAATGGGTGAATGATAAAAATAATAAAAAAACTATGTCATAACCACACCACGAAATATCTCTCTGCAATAACCAGAAATAAACTATTGATATGCACAGCAACTTCACTGAATATCAGAGAATTATATTGAATAAAAAAAGCTAAATTCGAAGAATTACATACTGTAAAATTCCATTTGTAAAACTTTCTTGTAATGATAAAATTATAGAAATGAAGTAAAGATTAGTGGTTGCCAGTCGTTAAAAGGGGAGTGAATGGAGAAGAGAAATAGTTGTGGCTATATAAGAATGACATGGGAGATCCCTGTGGTGATGGAACTGTTCTACATGTTGGTGCATCAGTGTCAATATTCTGGCTGAGAGATTATTCCACAGTTTTGTAAGATGTTACCACTAGGAGAAACTGAGTACAGAGTATATGAAATGTCTATTATTTTTTACAATTGCATGTGAATCTATGATAATCTCAAAATAAAAATTTTAACCAAAATGTATTGAAGAAAAGAGAATGAAGGAACAAATCAGAAAATGAGATAATCTATTTGTAGTTTATATGTCTATAAAATTTCTACCAGGGATATAACAAACTCCTGCATATTAATGAGAAAAAAGACTGACAATTAAGAAAATAAAAACTGAGTAAGAAACTTGAATATGTCTTTCACAACAAGGATAGAAACATGATGAATAAACATACAAAAAAGTGTTCAATCTCATTAATAGGCAAATGCAAATCATATTCTATTCTTTATACCACTACATGTGACCAGAATGGCTGAATTACCAAGCTTGACAATGCTGAATATTGGTGAGGATGTGGAGCAACAACTCGTAAACATTGTTAGTGGGAGTGGAAGTAACTATTTTGAAAAGCTGTTAAAGATCATTAACTGTAATCATATATTTGTCACCAAGTAATTTCACTTTTAAGTATTAATCCACAAGGATGAATGCATATGTGATTACTTAGAAGACTATTTTTGTAATCATTCTAAACTGGAAAAAAAACAAATGTCTTTACATGTTAGAAAAGATCACATATTATGATATATTCATATAATGAAATCCTGAATATGTGAGCAACGATAATGAACAAGCAGTAATCACATACAACAGCATGAATTAATGTTATACATATAATATCGAGGGAAAGAAGCATCAACAGACATATCGTGTTCTTCTCATAAAAAGGCCAAAACTAGGGAAGACTAAATTGCAGCATAGAATTCAGGTTAATTGTTACCTTTGGTGTTTTAATAGAGATTTGGAGTTGCATTAAAGAAACTTCTGGATTATTAGAAATATTGTGTTTCACACCTCTGTGCTTACTTTTATTCAGTCACTGTGCTATATATTAATCATTTGTGTACCTTTATATATGTATGCTACACTTCAGTGAAAATAAGAAAAATATAAGTCAATAGTTGGACACAAAGCATACCTTTATCAAGTAAAAAAATTAACCATTTATTCAAATACAATTGAATATAACTTTTGAATCACTGGAATTTTAAACGCATTTTATCATGTATCATTTGGATAATAATAGTAATTAAAAATGAGATTACAAAACCTTCTGAAAGCAATAAAAAGTGGCACATGTCATTATCATAATTTTGAGTCACAGAAAAATCTATACTCATAGGAAAAGATATTATATATGTGCTTATATTAGAAAGCAGTATGACTAAAAAATTAAAAATAATTACTCATTTAAAATTTTTAATAATACATCAAAGACAAAAGGAAGCAAAACATATAACTGAAATTAATAAAGCAAGAATAACAAATTATACAAAGTTTGGGTGAATACAATATTTTTCTTTTGAAAAGATGAAGAAAATAGATATAACCCACATGAATTCAGGGTAAAAAGAGAGAAACAATATAGATTAGGCATGCAAAAAGACAGACGTTTTGAAAGGTAAAATGGAAATACTATTCTTAACTCTTTGGAAACAAATTTGAAAGCCTAGAGAAAATGGAGCGTTTTCTACCTAAATTTAAATTATTAAAATAAACCCAGGATCATGAAGAAAATTGAAAAGACCTTTAAGAATGGGAAGATAATTAAAGATCAACTTTAAAACAAGCACTATCACCTGACTTTTTCACAACTGATTTCTTTCTCATGTTTAATGGATTTTTAGAACTTCAAATACTATTTAAGGTATATTTGACAATACAAAAGATAGAAATCTCCTAATTAATTTTACGAGGCTAAAAAAAAGACAGCATCAAAAAATTATAATCTCATTTACATGTATTGAAATGTAAATTTTAAATACAATTTATTGCAAACTTAAACTCATAAAACTTTAACATAATACATTTAAGAGGAAAATACATACAAGTAATTAATAAAAAGAAAACTACAAACATGTTATTGAAGGACATAAAACAATATTGAAAATGCAAAGTAAATAATTTTCTTGGGCAGAAAAAATACAACAGAAGTGTAAACTTTTCCAACATTAATATATAAATTTGATATAATTTTATTTAGGATATCTAAACTATTTTTTCACGTTTTGGAGTTAAATTAAATGGTAGTGGATTTTAACTGTAAGAAGAGATAGAACAGTAGGAGCAAGTAGTATGTAGTAGTGATATGAGACTTTCTTAAGTGAAAGTAAATTTATTAAGAAAGTAAAGGCATAAAAGAATGGCTACTATATATGCAGAGCAGCCCCGAGGCCCCCTGGTTGCCCATTTTTATGATTTTTTTTTTAAATTTTTTATTTCCATAGGTTTTTGACGAACAGGTGGTATTTAATTACATGAATAAGTTCTTTAATGGTGATTTGTGAGATTTTGGTGCACCAATCTTCTGGGCAACATATCCTGAACTCGATTTGTAGTCTTTTATCTCTCACCTCCCCCAACACTTTGCCCCATGTCCCCAAAGTTCATTGTATCATTCCTATGCCTTTGCATCCTCATAGCTTAGCTCTCACTTAAGAGGGAGAACATACAGTGTTTGGTTTTACATACCTGAGTTATTTCGCTTAGAATAATAGTCTCCAGTTCCATCTAGGTTACTGTGAATACCATTAATTCCTTCCTTTGTATATATGCCACAATTTTCTTATCCATGTGCTGATTGATGGGCATTTGGACTGGTTCCATATTTTTGGAATTGCAAATTGTGCTGCTATAAACATACATGTGCAAATATCTTTTTCCTATAATGACTTCTTTTCCTCTGGGTAGATGCCCAGTAGTGGGATTGCTGGATCAAATGGTAGACTGCATTTTAAAGCCACTGTAATCAAAGCAATGTGGTATTGACAAAGGGCTTGGAAAGATATAAGAAAGAAAATCCAGAAATATATTACACTATATATGAGATTTTATTGATAATAAAAAAACATTGAATTTAACAGGTTGTCTCAATAGATTATTCCACAATAAGTAATATTAGATTCTGTGTCATGTTTTATACGTAAAAATGTATTCCTAGATGAAATAAAGATGTTTTACTTAAATTAGTAAACATCTTTTGATGACTACTTATAAAATCTAAGGATGGGACAAATATTAGGTAAAAATGTATGTACAAACACACAGTTTTGTTATATATTTCAATTCTTTAGAGAATTGTTCTTAACAGAAATAAAATTAAATGTTTATGTCCTAAGAATTTATCTAAGGCTAATAAAATGACTTTTTAATCAGTGGGAGTACATCTCTCTTTTTTTTTTTTTTTTTTTTCTTTGAGATGGAGTCTGGCTCTGTCGCCCGGGCTGGAGTGCAGTGGCCGGATCTCAGCTCACTGCAAGCTCCGCCTCCCGAGTTTACGCCATTCTCCTGCCTCAGCGCCCGCCACCTCGCCCGGCTAGTTTTTTGTATGTTTTAGTAGAGACGGGGTTTCACCGTGTTAGCCAGGATGGTCTCGATCTCCTGACCTCGTGATCCGCCCGTCTCCGCCTCCCAAAGTGCTGGGATTACAGGCTTGAGCCACCGCGCCCGGCCAAGGAGTACATCTTTAGAAACAGGACCTTGGACTTTTCAGCAACTTCCTTGTAGCAGATCTCAGGCAACTTTAATAATAATGAACTTTTCTTTGAAAGATCATTATTACATTTTGTTTCTTCTTGTCTTTGTCTATATTTTCTTGGCTCTGTTACTGGAATACCCTCAGGGCTCTAGTTCTCTCATTTGCCCTTGCTCAGACTTCATAACATGGCTAGTCTCTGGCTCTGCTTTCATATTAGACCAGTGTTTGAAGATCTGCTCTTTCGCTCCTTTGGTGTAATATAACTTTCATTTGCAGCAGTACTTAAAAGACATCAAAATGAATGCTAGTTCTAAGCAACACTACTAAGAACTTTGAGCAACTCAAATACAAGGAGCATCTCACCCATCCTAATGAAAAACTCTTCACTGATAAAAAACAATGATACTTGTTTTAAATAAAGAGGTGCTGACTTGTGGGACCATTCCTTCCTATGCAAGGAGCATTCTCATAACACAACAAATTTCTTCTTTCTATCGCATAAAAACCCAGTCCCCCGAAAGAGTGGCTTAATGAATTTCTTCACTATTGTGTTTTCATGCCTGGCAAATATATAATTCTGTGGTCACTGACTTGATTACTGTAGTCTTTTTTGTTTTTTACTCCCTTTAAACACAATTTATTGCAAACTTGAGATGCATGATACTCATGTCAATTCTGATGGTTTGTGAGGACCCGAAT
Organism: Mandrillus leucophaeus; assembly: GCF_000951045.1. Taxonomy (NCBI): domain Eukaryota; kingdom Metazoa; phylum Chordata; class Mammalia; order Primates; family Cercopithecidae; genus Mandrillus; species Mandrillus leucophaeus. Next base: position 346,139 of record NW_012102155.1, read on the forward strand.
ATGCTATGGAGTAGAGTTTCAGGTAGACGTGCAACCTATCATTTTGAGAATATTTCTATCTTTGCAAAAACATCTCAGCAAAAACTATATGCTATGTTTCTGAATAATTTTAAAACATAGACTCATTCAATAAGTTCTCACTTAAATTCAATGCCAGAACAAACACTACTGCTTGCTTATACGAATCAGAAATATATTAACCTGCTGAATTTATTGTTCATCTCTACTCAAAATCCCATTTTGCATGCACGGTAGTATTTGTTCCTCTATGTCTTTTTTTTTTTTTTTTTTTTTTAAGGTGTGCGCTTTTATTCAATTGGTCTCAAGTCAGTGTCCAAGTAAGCCCTGGCTACCTCCACCCACTCCCAGGGAGACCAAAAGCCTTCATATATCTCACATAGGGGAACAAAAAGGGGAGGGGGGTCACGAAGGCTGATCATTCAAAATGAAACAAAATAAAAAAGTATTAACGTGAAGATTAAAATGATTTTGCATTACATTATTTACATGAAAGCAATGCTATCACCTTCCCTGTGTGGACTCAGGAGAGGACCAGGGCATTTTCCTTAGAGAAAAGTCGGGTGACTTTTAGGAGGGCAAGGGACTTCCCATAACAATGCATCTCACACTATTTGGAATGACTATTAAAAAAAGAACAATGTGCAATCAAAGTCCTAGACCACATTGTAGAACTTTGGAGGGTGCTCGCTCCAACCGACTGTCATCTTCGTTCTTGAGTTAAGCCAAAACAAACAAACAAAACAAAACCAAAAAACAAATAACGCCATGCCAGTCTGATTTTGTTTTCTGAGCAAGTTAGATTTTGTCAAGAAAGGGTGTAATGAAACTCAGTTACAGTCTGCCTAGAAGCATTTGCGGTGGAAAATGGAGGGGCCAGACTCATCACACTCCTGCTTGCTGATCCACATCTGCTGGAAGGGCGAGAGGAGGCCAGGATGGGGCTGCCTATCCACAGGGAGTACTTGCCCTAGGAGGAGCAATGATCTTGATCTTCGTGGTGCTGGGTGCCAGCTCGGTGATCTCCTACATCTTGCCGATGATGCTAGGGTACATGGGTGGTGCTGCCAGACAGCACTGTGTTGGCATACAGGTCTTCATGAACGTCCACGTCACACTTCATGATGGAGTTGAAGGTAGTTTCGTGGATGCCACAGGATTTCATGCCCAGGAAGGAAGGCTGGAAGAGCGCCTTGGGGCAGCAGAACTGTTGGTTGCGGATGGCGATGACCTGGCTGTAGGGCAGCTCATAGCTCTTCTCCAGGGAGGAGCTGGAAGCCACCATGGCCACCTCCTGATCCAAGTCCAGGGCGACCTAGCACAGCTTCTCCTTGATGTCACAAGAGACTGCCTGCTTGGCCATGGTGGCGAAGCTGTAGGCGCTGGGTCAGGATGTTCATGAGGTAGTCAGTCAGGTCATGGCCAGCCAGGCCCAGATGCAGGATGGCCTGGGGGAGGGCATACCCCTCGTAGATGGGCACAGCATGGGTGACCCTTCGCCAGAGTCCATCATCATGCCAGTGGTACGGCCAGAGGCCTACAGGGACAGCACGGCCTGGATGGCCACCTACAAGGCTGGGATGCTGAAGGTCTCAAACGTGATCTAGGTCATCTTCTCGTGGTTGGCCTTGGGGTTCAGGGAGGGGCTCGGTCAGCAGCACGGGTTGCTCTTCGGGAGCCACAGGCAGCTCGTTGTAGGTGTCGTGCCCGATCTTCCATGTCGTCCCAGTTCAGGGTCAGGATGCCCCTCTTGCTCTGGGCCTCCTCGCCCACTATGAGTCCTTCTGACCCATGCCCACCATCATGCCCTGGTGCCTGAGACGCCCCACGATGGATGGGAGCACGGCCCCAGGGGCATCGTCACCCGTGAGGCTGGCCTTGCACATGCCGGAGCCCTTATTGATTACAAGCTCAGCGATATCATCATGGTGAGCTAGAGGCGGGTGTGGATCGGCGATGGAGCAGTGAGGGCGAGGCTCTGTGCTGGCGGGGCGGACGCAGTCTCCGCGGTCCTCTTCTATGTCCTCTGTGTCTTTTAAGTATTTGTGTATTGTCTTATCTTAAATGTTTCTGCTGATAATACCTTTAAGTCTTGGGGTTACCTTATAACTTCATGTATAGTAGGTGAATCTTAAAATTTATGTAAGGACTTAAATATGTCCCTTTTTTTGTTTATCACTAGAAGACTGTGTCATTTTGACTGACATTACAAGCCAAATCAGCTGGTGTGACTGCAAATAGACAGGATATTAACATGGGCTACAAAAGAAAACATACGAGTCTGACTAATAATGTTGATGCTTCTTCTAGGTAAAAAAGTCCCTTATTCTTATGTCTCCTGTGGTTAACTTTCTCTCTTTTTTCTAGCCTACAAAGGCGCTAGAGTGGCAAGGCTTTACATTCAAATGACCATATAAAGTTGTGTGTGTGTGTGTGTGTGTGTGTGTGTACTTAAATTAAAAACATTTTCTTTTAAATCTTCAGTAAATGCAAAGTAGCTTTAAATGTTTGAAACCAACAATGTAAACTCACATGTGTATATATACATACACATACACACATACACACACATACATACATACATACATATATATTGTGATATTTATACCAATTGATTTAGAAACAAAAAGTTTCCTTTGGGAGGCCAAGGCGGGTGGATAAACTGAGCTCAGGGGTTTGAGACCAGCCTGACCAACATGGTGAAACCCCGTCTCTACTAAAATTACAAAAAATTAGTTAGGCGTGATGGCACACGCCTGTAATCCCAGCTACATGGGAGGCTGAGGCAGGAGAATCTCTTGAACGCGGGAAGCATAGGTTACAGTGAGCCGAGATAGTGCCATTGCACTCCAG
>NW_012102155.1:349134-367545 GCF_000951045.1 Mandrillus leucophaeus
AGTTTCTATTGATGTGGAAGAAATGCAATTTAATGTGAGTATGTTTTCTTCTTAATACTAGTTCATAAACTCTTAAATCGTTACCTAATAGTGTTCTGTTCTATCATTACTTTTCTGAGAAATGAGGTGATTTTAGACAATTTCCAAGGTTCTTTCCTTTTTGTCTTCTTATTGCCAACAGTTTTTTATTTCTAGTTATTATTTTTCAATATTTGATTTCATTTCCTACATTATTTAAATATTACACGTGGGTTGAAATTTCTGTAGCCAATGGTTAACTGGTATGTAATAAAAAACAAAATGACTTGGGCACTCAAGGACTATGCTTTCAAATATTTGAGTAATATCTACGGTTCAGTATATTAATTCTAATGTTTGATCACTAAGTAATGCATGACTAAATGCTTTATTGATGCAATAATTTCAGATCCATTTTCTACTTGACAAAATACAAAATAAAACAAAACACAAAATAAAACAAAACCTTTTCAAAGTTAGATTTTATACAGTAATAGACTTAAAACTTGCCTTTCTTTTTCTCTGGCAGTTATTGACCTTTCTTACAAGAGATTATTAGCTAAAGATCACGGCCTTTTTATTTTGTTACCTTAAAGCTGAAAAATTTATTATCTCATCCTTAAGGCTATGGCAGATCATTTTCTTCATGGGCTGTGTAGTTCATAAATAATGCAAGATTTAAAGTCTCAGAATTCCTTTATCAGCAGATGGCAAAGTACTTAAAAAATCATTTTCTGGTTTGAGGTAATAGTCTACTTTTATTCTGAATCTACTCAAGGCTTTGTGAACTGCTTCTATATGGGAGATAAGCAAGTGACACTGGACAAATCGAACAGCAGACCTGCCTCAGACTGAATCTACCCTCCATAAAATTCACCAGTAAAGAGAATTGATGTAAACACAACTTTAGCGTTTAAGATTATAATTTGGATGCAGCCACTTCTTTTATTTCCATTACTGGGTTTCTGCCATGGCTGTTAGTACAGGAATGAAATAATTTGGATGATGGAAATGGAACTATGTAGTAAGATTGGGGAGAAAACTGCATAACTCTGATGCTCAGTAGAAATATTTTGGAAATTGGAAACAGAATGGCCATATTTACTTTCCTTAGTCAAGTTTAAATAAGATAGGAGACAGGACGGGCCTGACTGACAGAAATATAACACATTTCTCAAATACTACAAGTTCTATTAACACCCAGGATAGGAGAAATAAAAGTTGATATTACACTTTTCGAAAATGTATATACTGGAATTTTGCCAAGTAATTATGTAGCAAATTTTGACCAGCTTTAAGATGGTTATCAACGGAGGGTTCAAAAGTTCAGCTTTTCTGACTCTAGAAATTCAGAGGCCTAATTAAACTTAGCTATATTCTAAAAATCACTTTTATTTTTAAAGCAGTATTAAGAATTGGCTGATACATTTTATTCCTAAGATGTTAAACTGCTATAACCCAGAAAGAAACAAAAATCTTCAATGAACCTGTATCATTTTCTGTGTTAAATATTTGATGGTCAACATAATTCAATTAGCTGATTTTGAATAATAATAGTGAAAAGAACAAAATTTCAGTGTAAAATGTATAAATTAAATCTTTTACACGTATAGTATAATAATTATAAGTATTCAAACATAAATAAACATCTTAATAAAAAAATTGAAAATCTTTTTGCCTCACTCACTTTATTTCATGCCTCAATAGGGATCTAACTAATAAAGCAATAAAGATAATTAATGATTTATTTTTAAAAAATCTTCAACAAATGCTTAAAAAAAATGAGTCTTAGGTAAACTGTGATTGAAACAAAAAAAATTCAGCCAACGCAAAACTGTATATGTAATATTTTTACCTTTTGATTCTTTTCTAAAGTTTTTTAGAGCAAAGGAAAAATGGAATTATCAAACTTTCAACTGAAGTTATGTATAGTTTAGGTCTTTTATCTGGTTTAACTAATCTAACATTCTCATTTTAAAGTAACAGAAAGTAAAATCTGTATAATCTACCTCTCCAGATCTATTAATCTCCTCAATAAAAATTTTAAATAGCTCTACATTTGCTATCACAATTGTGTCAGAAAATGGATGTGGTATTTTAAATAGTTTAATATGAGAAAATTAAGTTGATATTGTGGAAAAACATGCTACAAAGCCAATTAGTAATTACTTTATTTCAAAATATTTTTATTATAACAAATTATAGCAAATATTTATCTAAAACTTAGTTTAGGAAGATGAAGCCTGAAAGATAAATAAGACAAATATTGAGTTAAAGAAACAGTCCAATGAAGACAGACAAATAAATATTTATTAAAGTTATGATTAAATAGGAGATAAATAAAGCTACAATTATGTGGTAAAAGGATTTTCCAAGCAAGGTGTAATTTGATGGAGATAGATGGGATATATATGAATGTTTAAATAGTTATGCAAATATTAATTTGTAGGGTATTTTTAATGTGGGTGTATGAGTAATGTGCTATAATAAAATACATTAAGGGACAAAAATGATGGACCTAAATGTGGGTATTATTTGTCAGATAGAAAAAAATATGAATGTGAGTTTTTTAAACATGGTAATATTATCCTACTAGTATGATAATATTTCTACTGGGCCCATAAAACTTATTTTGTCAACCTTTGTTTTATACTATACATTACTGACAAAACAGGGCATAATTCCTCTGCTCTAAAGGAAATACATCCCGAAGCAGTTAAAAAAATAAAGAAAAAGAAAAAAAAAATGTTATTTCATGTAAATGTGCTCTTAAGCATTTTGAATAAGTAGGTCATTGACGTGGTGCAAAAGCTTTTCCAGTCTCTCATGTAAATATGCATTTGACAGTTTAGTAAATTTCAGGTCAATGGTCCAATAGACCAAAAAGTCTTGGGGCTATTGGAGTGTATCCTGTAAACGCACGTTAAGGGAATTTAAAAGTTGCAGATTATTGACTTGATTATTGATGCAAAGTAATCAATACAGTTTAACAGGTAATTAAATATCCTATCATAAAAAGTACATTTATAGAGTGCAGTCATAATTTATTAACAGACTGTAACGTAATATCACTTTTAAAGTTATTTGGTTAATGTTGACATTCTTTTTTGGTACCTCTTCTTTTCCATTTTTCTTCCATGTATAAATACTCTTCACTTTAATAATGCTACAGACCTTTGCAAATTTTCATAAAAACTTTTAGTAAACTACTTAAATGGACACCATCAAAATTTTTTACTGCATTGTGATTTTATCAATTATACAGATAGTGATTATGTTTTGGTTTTAATTTTCATTTTTATTTTAGAATTGTGTCTGCTTGTTGTAAGGGTGGATTGTGTGATGCTAAGGTTTGGGCTTCTATCAATCCCATCATCTAGATAGCAAAAATAATACCCAATAGAACGTTTTTCAGACTTTCCCAACTGCCTTTGAAGTCTCCAGTGTCTCCTATTCCCATTTTTAGGTACATGTGCACCCAAGAATTAGCTCCTACTTCTAATTAATTAGCCCCTACTTCTTTATTTTATAAAATAGTTTCAGTATTAGTAGTACCAATTTTCTTTGTACATCTGGTAGAATTCTGCTGTGAATCTACTTGGTTCAAAGCTTTTCAGAATCAGTAGATTTTTCTTTTTTATTGAATCAATTTTAGAACTCATTATTTGTCTGCTCAGGGTTTCAACTTTTTTTGATTCAACCTTAGGGGGTTGTGTGTTTTCAGGAGTTCATCCGTTTCTCCTAGATTTTCTAGTTTGTGAACATAGAAGGATTCATAGTCGTCTCTGAGGATATTTTGTATTTCTTAGGATGAATTTTAGTGTTACCTTTGTCATTTCTGATTGTATTTATATGGCTTTTCTCTCATTTTTTTTCTTTATTAATCTAGCTAATGGTTTAATGATCTTGCTTACCCTTTCAAATAAATAACCAAGTTTTTGTTTCCTTGATCCTTTGTATAGTTTTTGGGGCCACAATTTCATTTAATGCTGCTGTGCTTTCTTTTCTTCTGCCAGCTTTGGGATTAGTTTGTTCTTGTTTTTCTAGTTTCTTTGACTGTGATGTTAATTTGAGATCTTTTAGCTTTTTCAAATAGCCATTTAGCATTATAATAATTCCTCTTAACATTGCTTTTGCCACATCCCAGAGATTTTGATATTGTGTCTCTGCTTTCATTTGTTTCAAAGAATATTTTGATTTCTGCCTTAATTTCACTGTTTACCCATAAGTCATTCAGAATCTATTTGTTTAGTTTCTATGTGATTGTGTAGTTTTTGAGAGTTCTTCTTTGTATTGATTTCTATTTTTATTTCATTGTGGTTCAAGCATATACTTTGTATGATTTCCATTTTTTTGAATTGAGACTTGCTTTATCACCAAGCATGTGGTTGATCTTACATTATGCTCATGTTCAGATGAGAAAAATGTATATGCTATGGTTATTGAGTGGAGTGTTACATAGATATTTATTGAGTCAAATTGGTCAAGTGTCATATTTAAGTCGAGAATTTATTTGTTAGTTTTCTGGTTCATTGATCTGTCCTAATGCTTTCAGTGGGTGTTGAAACTCCCCACTCTTATTGTGTGGCTGCCTAAGCCTTTTTGAAGGTCTAGAAGTAATTGTTTTATGAATCTAGGTGCTCCAAAGTTGGATGCATATATATTTAGTATAGTTAAATTTTCTTGTTAAACTGAACCTTTTATCATTATGTAATGGCCTTCTTTGTCCATTTTTACTGTTGCTGATAAAATGTCTGTTTTATCTAATACATGCATAGAAATCTCTACTTTTTTTGTTTTCCATTTGTGTGATAGATCTCTTCCTATCCCTTTACTTTGAATCTATGGGCGTCATTACATGACAGATGGAACTCTTGAAGACAGCAAAAAGGTGTCTTGTTTTTCTCTCCAACTTGCCACTTTGTGTCTTTTATGTGGGGCATTTAGACCATTTACAGCTAAGGTTATATTGATATGTGAGATTTTGTTCCTGTCATGGTGTTGTTTGCTTGCTTTGTGGTGATGAATGTGTTGTTGCTTCGTAGGGTCTGTGGGCTGTGTATTAATGTATGTTTTTATGGCAGCAGTTTACCCCTTTCATTTTCAAGTTTAGAGCACTATTAAGTAATTCTTGTAATGCTGGTCTAGTGGTAGCAAATTTGCTTAGCAATTGCTTGTCTGGGAAAGGTTTTATTTCTTCTTTGCTTATGAAGCTTAGTTTTATGGGATATGAAATTCTAGTTGGAATTTATTTTCTTTAAGAATGCTAAAAATAGGCTCCCAGTCTTCTCTGGCTTGTAAGGTTTCTGCTGAGAATTCCACTATTAGCCTGATAGGCTTCCCTTTATAGGTGATCTAACCCTTTTCTCTAGGTGTCTTTAAGAGTTTTTTCTTTCAGGTTGACCTTGAAAAGTCTGATGACTATGTGCCTTGAAGATTGCTATATTTTATTAGCATCTCACATGTGTTCTCTGAATGTATTGTTTTTGCAATTTAACCTCTCCAACAAGATTGAAAAAATTTTCCTGGATTATATTCTTAAATATGTTTTCCAAGTGGCTTACTATAATGGTTAATATTAAGTGTCAACTTGACTGTATTGAAGAATGCCTAGATGGCTGGTGAAGCATTGTTTTGGGGTGTGTCTGTGAAGGTGTTGCCAGAGGAGATTAACATTGGAGACACTTGGCTGGCAGAGGAAGACACACCCTCAATGTGGATCAGCCCTATCCAATCAGCTCCCATTGTGGCTAGAATAAAGCAGCTGGAAGAAAGGGGATAAGAAGCTTGTGGAATCTGCCCACTCTCTTTCTTCCTAAGCTGGAAACTTGCTTTCTCTTCTCCAGCCCATGGACATCAGACTCTGGGTTCTTCAGCCTTTGTACTTTGGGACTTGCACCAGTGGCCTCCCAGAGGCTTTTGTGCCTTTAGCCTTAGACTGTAGCTTGCAGGATTGGCTTCCCTGGTTTTGAGACTTTCTGATTTGGACAGAACTATGCTACTGGTTTCTCTCTTTTCTCAGCTTGCAGGTGGCCTATTGTGAGACTTCACCTTGTAATCATGTGAGCCAATTCCCCCTAATAAATTCTTTTATATTTACAAATATCCTATTGGTTCTGTCCCTCTGGAGAACCCTGACTAATACACTTACTCTCTCTTCTTGCTTAGGAACATAAATGAGTGGTAGGTTTAGTTGCTTTACATAATCCTATATTTCTTGGAGGATTTGTCCATTTTTTGAAATTCTTTTTGCCTGATGGGTTTGATTCAAAGTACTGGTCTTCAAGCTCTGAGATTATTTCCTCTGGTTGGTCTGGTCTGTTTTTAAGGCTTCAAATTGTATTTTGAAATTCTCATAGTGAATTTCTCAATTTCAGAAGTTCTGTTTGATCCCTTCTTAATATAGCTATATCATATTCAAATCTTATATCATTTTTCTGGCTTCCTTTGATTGAATTGAATTGAAACTTTCTCTTGGACCTCACTGAGCTTCCTTGCCCTCCAGATTCTTAATTCTGTGTCTGTCATTTCAGACGTTTCAATATGTTTAGATTACATTGCTTGGGAACAAGAGTGTAACAAAACATTCTGACTTTTTAAATTGCTAGAATTTTTGTGCTGATTCCTTCTCAAGACAGCTGGCATTTCCTTTTATTTTTGAATTTGATGTCACTTGGATGGGGCTTTTTCTTTTGTGTTTGTTTTCCTCTTGTGAGTTAGACAGTGGTGAACGTTGTGTACAGTTAAATGGCTTTGTTTCTGAGTGCTTTCAGAAGGCCAAGGCTTTGTACACAGTCTTAGGTTGTATATAGGTTCCTGTGATGGGTTTCAGTGGCATTGCATGTTGGAGGAATGCATTTTTGTTTGGTAGTGTAATTCAGCCTGCAGTCCAATTAATAACGCTTATGAGTATAGGTGGGCAGATAAGCTCTTGCTCAGCCACGTGCTGCTTTTGTACTTAAATGTGTACATAGCAGTGTGCTGGAGAGATGGCAGCTGGTGAGACATGACTCCCTCTCCGAGTCTGCTCCTGGGCCGTGATGCCATCCCCTTCAACTATTGGTGCCATGACTATTTCCTGTGCCCCAATGGGAGCTTTGGCAGGCCCTGCTCACCCATCCCTTAGGGCAGTCCCACTAGAGGGCTAAATCACCAGAAGAACCACAACTCCCTGGGGGCCTGCCAGTCCCTTGTGCTTGTGAGAGTGACAGCAGTTTGTGGGGTATGTCTGCTAGTGGTCTGATGGTGCACTGGGACAGGAGCAGAATATCCCTGGGTGGGGCACTGGTACCCCAGGTATGCGACTTGGAGGGTACCTGTAGGCTGAAGTTTTCAGCCCAGGAGATGGCTGTGAGGACCACCAAGTTTACACTCCCCCAACCCAATGAGTCTCCCTCTGGTATCTGCCTCAGGAACCAGATTGACCAGCTAGGCTTATCCCAAGCCTTCTGTGCCAGATCCCTGAGCTGTTCCAGATGCTCTTGGCTACAGGACTCCCTAGGAAAGAAGCTGCAACTGGATCTCAGGCCACGCCCTTCCCAGACCAGGCTTGTGAAGGGAGGGATGTCCTGCACTGGCACGTGAACCCATGTCACACTCTTCTTTGTCTTCTGATAGTGGAGGTTCCTTTCCTGATTGAGCTTAGGCCACAGATAGTTCAATATCCGCGAGTGGTGTGCTCAAATCCTGGGGAGTTGGGACTCGGCCCATGGATTTGTCCTCTGACCCCTCAGGTTAAAGCACTGACTGTGTAGGGCAGGGGGATTGTTAGTGGGGTATGGGGGTTGGGGATGTGGCTGAACTGCTCTCAGGCCACTAGCAAAAACTCAGGTGGGGTGGTGGTGACTGTGCTGTGGTGATCTTCCTGCAGGAGCATCTAGGCAGGCAGTCTTGAGAGGTCCAGCATGTGAGAGAATGTGTGGATTGGATGCATTCTGGCCCCACAGTGGAAGCCCAGCTCTTCCTGCCCTAAGCAGAGGGGAGGAGCTGCTGCCACTCAGAGCAAGGAGAGTCTTGGGTGATTGGCATCTAGGTCACATTTTGGTACAGTTGCCAGTGCTGGCACCTGGAAGCTCTGAGCAGGGTTCCCAGCTTCCACTCTCTGCAACTATCGTGTCTGCATTGCCTATTAACTTTCATTCTTTCAAAAGACTTGTTTGGCTAGGTGCAGTAGCTCACACCTGTAATCCAAGAACTTCGGGAGTCTAGGGTGGGAGGATTGCTTGTGACCTGGAGTTTGAGACCATTTGGGGAAACATAGGGAGACCCCATCACTCCATAATTAAAAAAAACAATAAGCCAAGCATTGTGACACTTACCTGTAGTCCTAGCTATTTGGGAGGCTGAAGAAGGAGAACCACTTGAACCAAGGAGTTTGACCTTGCAGTGAGCTATGATTACAACACTCCAGCCTGAGTGAAAAAGTAAGAGTCAATCTCTAAAAACAAAAACAAAAAACTTGTTCAAGTTGTATGGATATTTACTCTATATTTTCGTTCCTCTCAGTGGTAAAGGTATTCCTGGCTGTGTCTAGTCAGCCATCTTGCCTCCTCCAGGTAATGATCTTGGATGGATGTTAATATGAAATAATTTAAAATATTTTCTTTCGAATTTTCCTTCAGAACAAACTTATGTTTTATATTTTGAAAAGAACTTGAGTCTTATCTCTTCTGTAATGGTTGACAGTTTAGTGAGCTTTCCTGTTTATGGCACTGATAACTTATTAAACTTTTCCTTGATGGACTTTTAAAATTATTCATTCATGTTTGCAATTGTATCTGTTAACACATATAATTAATTTATTTAGATAAAAATTAGTCATTTAACTAAAAACTATTTTATTTTATTTAACTTTGAGGCAGTGTATATGAGCTCTGAATCAGACCATGTTTGATGTATTAGTTTTCCAGATAATAGTAATAAGGAAACATTTTAGTCAAATAAATGCAGCTTATATGTGATACATAGAACATGTTCTACAAATGTTTCATATTATTTTTTTAAATTACATGAAAGGGCCGGATGTGGCGGCTCACACCTGCAATCCCAGCACTTTGGGAGGCCAAGGCAGGTGGATCACCTGAGGTTAGGAGTTCGAGACCAGCTGGGCCAATATAGTGAAAACCCACCTCTACAAAAATACACACACACACACACACACACACACACAAATTAGCCGGGCATGATGGCAGGTGCCTGTAACCCCAGCTATTTGGGAGGCTGAGTGGGGAGAATTGCATGAACTCAGGAGGCGGAGGTTGCAGTGAGCCAAGATCATGCCACTGCACTCCAACCTGGGTGACAGAGCGAGACTCCATCTCAAAAAAATAAAATAAAATAAAATAAAATAAAATAAAAGGAAAATATTAATATTTGTAAATAAAAAATTAAGCATACTTATGTAACACTGTTCTTGGTTTTAAAAATTAATATTTAACATTTTCAAAAGTTTTACTTGGATCAATACTTGATAGATAAATGGCCCATCTTTTCATTTACTTTTTTCCTCCCGTACTTGAGCTATTTATTTCAAAGAGAGATGCCTGAATATTTTGTTGCCTAGTGTTACTTCCAGGTAGAATTCCAAACCTTACAGGTCATGCATGATTATGTAAATTCCTTTAATATCTAGTTTCCAGCTTACCTTTCCTGCCTAAACTCTTTACAGACCCACCACAAAACCTATTCACAATTAGTAGGTTCCAGAAGCTAACATGTTGTCATGGTAATATGTCTGTAAATATTACAGTGAGAATATGGAGTATGTAGACTATAGGCATATTTTTAATTCAATTTTTAGATGAAAAACTACTCCCAGGTATGCTAGACACCGATATTTCAAAATGAATGATACATAATTACTGCTCTCAAAAATCTTTACTGCTCTTTTGGGACCCTCTTTAGTCATTGTTTTGGAAATCTTTCTTTTCATTTCAAAATAAAGTTAAATATATCTTCTGAATCTGGCAACTTCTTTTACATACCTCCACTGTAAATGTAAACTTGCTTATTCTGTAAAGATCTGTAAATCTATTTATATTATATGTATTAAATTATTTTCTGTGTCTCTTTGTCCTCAGAGATAAGGATGCCTCAGGACACCTCTTACATGAGGATCTTATGACCTGCTTTGGGGAAAGCCAGAAAACCTAGGTTTTATGATCTGCTTCAGGGAAAAAGGGCTAGGGATGGTCAGAGTAAACTTCTTACTTCTGTTGTTTCTCAAATTGTTTCAGTTTAAAATAGTATTTTAAGGTGTCATATTTTGGAGTAGGATGTACTGAACCCCCCTCCCCCCCACACACAAACACATTTATAATTTTAAAACCAAAAACATTATTACCATTTTATAGAGTAATTATTTATTTAAATCTACCTGTATATTTCATCTTTCTTTGCATCTTCATGCTTTTAATATATGATGATTTTTCTTCTGTCTAACAGATTTTCTGGACAGGTGGGGTTGCTCACACCTGTAATCCCACAGCACTTTGGGAGGCTGAGGCAGGCAGATTGCTTGAGCCCAGAAGTTCAAGACCAGACTGGTCAACATGGCAAAACCCTATCTCTACAAAAATACAAAAAATTAGCCAGGCATTGTGGTATTCACCTGTGGTTCCAGCTGCTTGGGAGGCTGAGGTGGGAGGATCACTTGAGCCCTGGAGGTCAAGGCTGCAGTGACCTGTAATTGTGCCACTGCACTCCAGCCTTGGCAACAGAGTGAGACCTTGTCTCAAAACAATTTTTAAACTTTTCTATAATATTTCCTTTAATTAAAATCTGTTGAATAACCCTTTCTTCCTTTTTTGTGTTCATATCTAAAATGTCATTATTTAACTACATATAGAAAAATGTATGCAGCCCTACAAACACACATTATATGTAAATACAGTAGTTTCCCCCATCCATGGGGGATACATTCCATCGCCCCTGGTGGATGCCTGAAATGACTGATGGTACAAAACTCTATATAATGCACAAATTGCTTTTTCCTTCTTCACAATATCATGGATGGAAGATTCATTCTTATTGTAGATCCCAGCAAACTCAGAGTACATTTTTCTTTCTTTCCTTAAATAAAGACCGTTTACCTTTTTACTTAAAGAAAATACTTTGGCTGACTCTCTTTTTGGACTCAGTCTGCCTGCACCCAGGTGATTAAAAAGCTTTATTGCTCATACAAAGCCTGTTTGGTGGTCTCTTCACACGGATGTGCATGACATTTTGGTGCCGTGACTCAGATCAGGGGACCTCGCTTGGGAGATTAATCCCCTGTCCTCCTGCTCTTTGCTCTGTGAGAAAGATCCACCTATGACCTCGGGTCCTCAGATCCAACAGCCCAAGGAAAATCTCACCAATTTTAAATCGGGTAAGCGGCCCCCTTTTTACTCTCTTCTCCAACCTCTCTCACTATCTCTCAACCTCTTTCTCCTTTCAATCTTGGGGCCACCTTTCAATCTCTCCCTTTGCTGACTCTGTTTTCGGACTCAGCCCACCTGTGCCCAGGTGATTAAAAAGCTTTATTGCTCACGCAAAGCCTGTTTGGTGGTCTCTTCACATGGATGCGCATGACATTTTGGTGCCGTGACTCGGATCTCTCTGTATCTCTACTCTCTCTTTTCTCTGGGCTTGCCCCCTTCACTATGGGCAAACTTCCACCCTCCATTCCTCCTTCTTCTCCCTTTTCCTGTGTTCTCAAGAACTTAAAACCTCTTCAACTCACACCTGACCTAAAACCTAAATGCCTTATCTTCTTCTGCAACACCGCTTGGCCCTAATACAAACTTGGCAATGGCTCTAAGTGGCCAGAAAACGGCACTTTCGATTTCTCCATCTTACAAGACCTAAATAATTTTTGTCGAAAAATGGGCAAATGGTCTGAGGTGCCTTACATCCAGTCATTTTTCACACTTCATTTCCTCCCTAGTCTCTCTTCCCAATGTGATTCCTCTCAAATCCTCCTTCCTTCCCTCCCGCCTGTCCCCTCAGTCCCTACCCCGAGTGTCGCTGAGTCTTTCCAGTCTTCCTTTTCTACAGACCCATCTGACCTTCCCCGCCCCCCCACCGCCAGGCTGCTCGTCGCCAGGCAGAGCTAAGTCCCAATTCTTCCTCAGCCTCCGCTCCTCCACTCTATAATCCTACCACGTCCCCCACTCACACCTGGTCTAGCTTACAGTTTAGTTCTACAACTAGCTCTTCCCCACCTCCCCAACAATTTCATCTTAGAGAGGTGGCTGGAGCTGAAGGTATAGTCAAGGTTAATGTTCCTTTCTCTTTATCTGACCTCTCCCAAATCAGTTAGCGTTTAGGCTCTTTTTCATCAAATATGAAAAACCCAGCCCTGTTCATGGCCTGTAAAGCAGCAACCCTGGGACACTTTTCAGCCCTAGACCCCGAAAGGTCAGAAGGCTGCCTTATTCTCAATATGCATTTCGTTTTATTACTCAATCTGCTCCTGATGTTAAATAAAACCCCCAAAACTAAATTCCGGCCCTCAGACCCCACAACAGGACTTAATGAACCTCGCCTTCAAGTTGTACAATAATAGAGTAGAGGCAGCCGAGGAGTAACTTATTTCTGAGTTGCAATTCCTTGCCTCCACTGTGAGACAAACCCGAGCCACATCTCCAGCACACAACTACAAACAACTGAACCACAGCTGCCAGGGGCTCCTCCAGAACCTCCTCAACCAGGAGCTTGCTACAAGTGCCGGAAATCTGGCCATTGGGCCAAGGAGTGCCCGCAGTCCGGGATTCCTCCTAAGCCATGTCCCATCTGTGTGGGACCCCACTGGAAATCAGAATGTACAACTCACCCAGCAACCACTCCCAGAGCCCCTGGAGCTCTGGCCCAGGGCTCTCTGACTGACTCCTTCCCAGATCTTCTCGGCTTAGCGGCTGAAGACTGACACTGCCCCATCGCCTTGGAAGCCTCCTGGACCATCACAGATGCTTTGGGTAACTCTTACAGTGGAGGGTAAGTCTGTCCCCTTCTTAATCAATACGGAAGCTACCCGCTCCACATTACCTTCTTTTCAAGGGCCTGTTTCCCTTGCCTCCATAACTCTTCTGGGTATTGATGGCCAGGCTTCCAAACCTCCTAAAATTCCCCAACTCTTGTGCCAACTTGGGCAACATTATTTTATGCACTCCTTTTTAGTTATCCCCACCTGTCCAGTTCCCTTATTAGGCCAAGACATTTTAACCAAATTATCTGCTTCCCTGACTATTCCTGGACTACAGCCACAACTCATTGCCACCCCTCTCCCCAACCCAAAGCCTCCTTTGCATCTTCCCGTTGTATCTCCCCACCTTAACCCACAAGTATGGGACATCTCTACTCCTTCCCTGGCAACCGATCACATGCCCATTACTATCCCATTAAAACCCAATCACCCTTACCCCACTCAATGCCATCCGGCAGCACGCTTTAAAAGGATTAAAGCCTGTTATCACTCACCTGCTATAGCATGGCCTTTAAAGCCTGTAAACTCCCCTTACAATTCCCCCATTTTACCTGTCCTAAAACCAGACAAGGCTTACAGGTTAGTTCAAGATCTGCACCTTATCAACCAAATTGTCTTGCGTATCCATCACGTAGTACCAAACCCATATACTCTCCTATCCTCAATACCTCCCTTCACAACCCATTATTCTGTTCTGGATCTCAAACATATTTTCTTTACTGTTCCTTTACACCCTTCATCCCAGCCTCTCTTCGCTTTCATTTGGACTGACCCTGACACCCATCAGGCTCAGCAAATTACCTAGGCTGTACTGCTGCAAGGCCTCACAGACAGCCCCCATTACTTCAGTTAAGCCCAAATTTCTTCCTCATCTGTTATCTATCTCGGCATAATTCTCATAAATACACACTTACTCTCCCTACTGATCTTGTCCAACTAATCTCCCAAACCCCAATCCCTTCTACAAAACAACTCCTTTCCTGCCTAGGCATGGTTAGTGCAGTCAGAATTCTTATACAAGAGCTGGGACCGTCCTTTCTGTCCAAATGACCTTACTGTTTTAGCCTAGCCCTCATGTCTGCGCGCAGTGGCTGCCACTGCTTTAATACTGTTAGAGGCCCTAAAAATCACAAACTATGCTCAACTCTCTACAGTTCTCATAACTTCCAAAATCTATTTTCTTCCTCCAACCATCCCTCAGAACAATGCTTATGCTGATAAGTTAGCTAAAAAAGCAGCCATCAAAAGGCATCAGATCCTGTCTCTTAGGACAATGCTTATACTGATAAGTTAGCTAAAAAAGCAGCTAGCATTCCAACTTCTATCCCTCACGGCAGTTTTCCTCCTTCACATCGGCCACTCCCACCTCCTCCCCCGCTGAAACTTTCACCTATCAATCTCTTCCCACACAAGGCAAATAGTTCTTAGTCCAAGGAAAATATCTCCTTCCAGCCTCACAAGCCCATTCTATTCTGTGGTCATTTCATAACCTCTTCCATGTCAGTTACAAGTCCCTAGCCCACCTCTTAGAAACTCTCATTTCCTTTCCATCATGGAAATCTATCCTCAAGGAGATCATTTCTCAGTGTCCCATCTGCTATTCTACTGCCCCTCAGGGATTGTTCAGGCCCCCTCCCTTTCCTACCCATTAAACTCGGGGATTTGCCCCTGCTCAGGACTGACAAATTGACTTTACTCACATGCCCCGAGTCAGAAAACTAAAATATCTCTTAGTCTGGATAGATACGTTCACTGGATGGGTAGAGGCCTTTCCCACTGGGTCTGAGAAGGCCACCGCGGTCATTTCTTTCCTGTCAGACATAATTCCTTGGTTTGGCCTTCCTACCTCTATACAGTCTGATAACGGATCAGCCTTTACTAGTCAAATCACCCAAGCAGTTTCTCAGCTCTTGGTATTCAGTGAAACCTTTATATCCTTTACCGTCCTCAATCTTCAGGAAAGGTAGAACGGACTAATGGTCTTTTAAAAACACACCTCACCAAGCTCAGTCACCAACTTAAAAAGGACTAGACAATACTTTTACCACTTTCCTTTCTCAGAATTCAGGCCTGTCCTCGGAACGCTACAGGTTACAGCCCATTTGAGCTTCTGCGTGGACACTCCCACCATTAGGTCCCAGTCTCATTCAGACACCAGACCAACTTAGACTGCACCCCAAAAAACTTTCATCCCTACTGTCTTCTGTCTAGTCATACTCCTATTCACCGTTCTCAACTACTCATAAATGCCCTGCTCGTGTTTACACTGCCAGTTTACACTGTTTCTCCAAGTCATCATAGCTGATATCTCCTAGTGCTATACCAAACTACCACTCTAAGTTTCCTCTTAGTAAATAAATAATCTTTGCTAGCAAGGCTATGCTGAACCTCCTTGGGCACTCTCTAATTAGATGTCCTAGGTCCTCCCAATTCTTAGTCCTTCAATATCTGTTTTTTCTCCTTCTCTTACCTTGTGTCTTTCGTTTAGTTTTTCAATTCATACAAAACTGCATCCAGGCCATCACCAATCATTCAATAGGACAAATGTTTCTTCTAATGACCCCACAATATCACCCCTTACCACAAAATCTTCCTTCAGCTTAATCTCTCCCACTCTAGGTTCCCACGCCAACCCTAATCCCGCTTGAAGCAGCCCTGAGAAACATCGACCATTCTCTCTCCACACCATCCCCCAAAAAATTTTCGCTGCCCCAACACTTCACACTATTTTTATTTTTCTTAATATAAGAAGGCAGGAATGTCAGGCCTCTGAGCCCAAGCCAAGCCATCACATCCCCTGTGACTTGCACATATAAGCCCAGATGGCCTGAAGTAACTGAAGAATCACAAAAGAAGTGCAAATGCCCTGCCTCACCTTAACCAATGACATTCACCACAAAAGAAGTGAAAATGGCCGGTCCTTGCCTTAAGTGATGATATTATCTTGTGAAATTCCTTTTCCTGGCTCATCCTGCCTCAAAAAGCTCCTCCACTGAGCACCTTGTGACCCCAACTCCTGCCCGTCAGAGAACAACCCCCCTTTGACTATAATTTTCCTTTACCTACCCAAATCCTATAAAATGGCCCCACCCTTATCTCCTTTCACTGACTCTCTTTTCGGACTCAGCCCACCTGCACCCAGGTGATTAAAAAGCTTTATTGCTCTCTCTCTCTCTCACACACACACACACACACACACACACAGAAAAAAACAACAACAACAACAACACTTTACGGTTTCTCTTTAGCATATCCAAATTGCCAGCATTATTATTCTTGTGTGTTGGGGACATTATTAAGTAAAATAAGAGTTACTTTAACACAAACACCGTAAAACCATGACAGTGGATTTGTATCATGTTCTCCAGAATGGCATGTACTTTAAAACTTATTAATTGATTATTTCTCAAATTTTCCATTTAATATTTTTGGACCATAGATGACCACAAGTAACTGAAGTCACAGTAACTGAAATCATGGAAAACAAAACTATGGGTAAGGGAAACTACTATATTCTTGAGTTTAAGGTTTTGAACTTGCCCACTACCTCTTTCTTTTTTCCTTTTTATTCTCTTTGTAACAGAAATGTCAGTCCTGTGTCTATCCCACCACTATACTTTGGAAGCACATAACTTGTTTGATTTTACAGGCCTACAGCTGATGAGAAATTCACTTCAGGATGAAGTACACCTTAAATCTCACCCATATCTAATTTAAATGATATTTACATAAGTCTTTCAACTTTTGACTTAATGTTGGTATGAATTAAGACTTTTGGGGCTATTGGAATAAAATAAATGTATTTTGCATGCAAGAAGAACATACATTTTGAGAGGTAAGGGGCCAAATGCTATGGTCTAAATTTATGTGTACCCCCCAAATTCATATGGTGAAATTCTAACCCCCAAGATGATGATATTAGTATGTGAAGCCTTTGGGAATTGATTAAATAGTGAAAGAAGAGCTCTCATAATTGGTATTATTACCTTGTAAAAGATAACCCAGAGAGCTAGCTCACTCTTCCACCATGTGAGGGCATAGTGAGAAGGCACCACAGAAGAACCAGGAAACAAGCTGTCACCAGACACTAAATCAACCCATACTTTTTTTTCCCCCAGGGATAAGCAAATTTATTTTCTTATTTTTTTCTTCAATTTTAACTTTTATTTTAAGTTCCGGGATATATGTGCAGGATGTGCAGGGTTTCTTACATAAGTAAACGTGTGCCATGGTGGTCTGCTACACAGATCAACCCATCACTTAGGTATTGAGCCCAGCAACCATTAGTTATTCTTCCTGATGCCCTCCTTCCCTCTCTGCCCCATGACACGCTCCAGTGTGTGTTGTTCTCCCCCATGTATCCATGTGTTCTCATCGTTCAGCTCCAACTTATAAGTGAGAACATGCAGTGTTTGGTTTTCTGTTCCTGTGTTAGTTTCCTGAGGATAATGGCTTTGAGCTCCATCCACAGCCCTGCAAAGAACATGATCTCATTTCTTTTTACAACTGCATAGTATTGCATGGTGTATATGTCTTTATCCATTCTATCATTGATGGGCATTTGGGTTGATTCCATGTCTTTGCTATAGTGAATAGTGCTGCAATGAACATATGCATGCATATATCTTTATAATAGAAGGATTTATATTTTTTGGACAATATCCAATCCAATATCCAATATCCCATATCCAATAATGAGATTGCTGGAATAAATGGCATTTCTGATTCTAGATTTTTGAGGAATCACCACATTGTCTTCCATAATGGTTTAACTTGTTTACATTTCCACCAACAGTGTAAACGTGTTCCTTTATCTCTGCAACCTTGCAAGCATCTGTTGTTTATGGACTTTCTAATAATCACCATTCTGACTGGTGTGAGATGGTATCTCATTGTGGTTTTGGTTTGCATTTTTCTAATAATCAGTGAGGTTGAGCTACTTTTCATACATTTGTTGGCCACATGAACATCTTCTTTTGAGAAGTGTCTATTCATGTTCTTTGCCCACATTTTTTTTTTCATTCTGTTTCCCAAGCTGGGGTGCAGTGGTGCAATCTCTGCTCACTGCAATCTCTGCCTCCTGGGTTCAGGTAATTTTCATACTTCAGCCTTTCGAGTAGCTGTGATTACAGATGTGAGTCACCATGCCTTGCTAATTTTTAGTAGAGATGGGGCTTTGCCATGCTGGCCAGGCTGATCTCAAACTCCAGGGCTCAAGTGGTCTGCCTGCCTTGGCTTTCCAAAGTGCTGGGATTATAGACATGAGCCACTGCACACAGCACTTTCCCCTCTTTTTAATGGGGTTGTATTTTTTTTTCTTGTAAGTTGATTTAAGTTCCCTGTAGACTCTGGATATTAGACCTTTGTCAGATGCATAGATTGCAAAAATTTTCTCTGATTCTGTAGGCTGTCTGTTCACTCTGATGATG
>NW_012102155.1:367595-378457 GCF_000951045.1 Mandrillus leucophaeus
TTTTTGCTGTGCAGAAGCTCTTTAGTTTGTTTAGGTCCCATTTGTTAATTTTTGCTTCTGTTGTAATTGCTTTTGTCATTTTCATCATAAAATCTTTGCCCATGTCTATATCTTGAATGGTATTGCCTAGATTTTCTTCTAGAGTTTTTATAGTTTTGGGTTTTACATTTAAGTCTTTAATCCATCTTGAGTTAATTTTTGTCTAAGGTGTAAAGAAGGGGTCCAGTTTCAATTATCTGCATATGGCTAGCCAGTTCTCCCACCACCATTTATTAAATAAGGAATCCTTTCCCCATTGCTTATTTTTGTCAGGTTTGTTGAAGATCAGATGGTGATCTTATAATAATAATAATAAGACCATAATAAGACCACAGTGGATGTGTGGTCTTATTTCTGAGTTCTCTATTCTGTTCCATTGGCCTATGTGTCTGTTTTTGTAGCAGTACCATGCTGTTTTGGTTACTGTAGCCTTGTAGGGTAGTTTGAAATCAGGTAGCATGATGCCTCTAGCTTTGTTCTTTTTGCTAAAGATTGTCTTGGTTATTCAGGTTCTTTTTTTGATTCCATATGAATTTTTAAATAGTTCTTTTTTTCTAATTGTGTGAAGAACAACAACGGTAGTTTGATGGGAATAGCATTGAGTCTGGAAATAACCTTGTGCATTATGGCCCTTGTTACAATACTGATTCTTCCTCTCCATCAGCATGGAATGGTTTACCATTTGTTTGTGTCCTCTCTGACTTCCTTGAGCAGTGGTTTGTAGTTTTCTTTGACGACATTCTTAACTTCCCTTGTTAGCTGTATTCTTAAGTATTTTATTCTCCATGTAGCAATTGTGAATGGGAGTTAATTCAGGATTTGGCTCTCTGCTTGACCTATAGGAATGCTAGCGATTTTTGGTGTATAAGAATTTTGTTGGTTTATGGGAATGCTATCAATTTTTTGCATGTTGATTTTGTAGTCTGAGATTTTGCTGAAGTTGCTTACTAGCTTAAGAAGTTTCTGGGCTGAGACAATGGGGTTTTCTTAATATACGATCACATCACCTGCAAACAAAGACAATTTGACTTCCTCTCTTCCTATTTGAATACGCTTTATTTCTTTCACTTGCCTGATTGCCCTGGGCAGACCTTCCAATACTATGTTGAATAGGAGTGGTGTGAAAGGGTATCCTTGTCTTGTGCTCATTTTCAAGGGGAATACTTCCAGATTTTGCCCAGTCAGTATGATATTGGTCGTGGGTTTGTCATATATGACTCTTATTATTTTGACATATGTTCCTTCAATATCTACTGAATTGAGAGTTTTTAACATGAAGGGATGTCAAATTTTATAGAAGGCCTTTTCTGCATCTATTGACATAATCATGTGGTTTTAATAACCAGAATAGCCAGTTTAGACAGGAATATAACTAACCTGATGGAGCTAAAAAACACAACATGAGAACTTCACAATGTAATCACAAATATCAAGAGCAGAATAGTCCAAGTGGAAGAAAGAACCTCAGAGCTTGGATACTATCTTTCTGAAATAAGACAGGTACACAAGAACAGAGAAAAAAGAATGAAAAGCAATGAAGAAAACCTCTGAGAAATATGGGATTATGTTAAAAAGCCTGAACCTACAACTTTTTGGGGTACCTGAAAGTGACAGGGAGAATGAGACCAACTTGGAAAACACACATCAAGGTATCACTCAGGAGAACTTCCCTAACCTAGAAAAACAGACCAACATTCAAATTCAAGAAATCCAGAGAACCCCTGTAAGATACTCCACAAGAAGATCAACCACAGGGCACATAATCATCAGATTCTCTAAAGTCAAAATGAAAGAAAAAATGTTAAGGGCAGTCAGAGAGAGAGGCCAGGTGACCTACAAAGAGAATCTCATCAGATTAACAGTGGACCTCTCAGAAGAAATCGTACAAGACAGGAAAGACCGGAGGCCTATTTTCAACACTATTAAAGAAAAGAATGTCCAACCTAGAATTTCATTTCTGGCCAAACTAAGCTTTGTAAGTGAAGGAGAAATAAGATCCTTTCCAGACAAGCAAATGCTGAGGGAATTTGTCGCCACCAGGTCTGCTTTACAAGAGCTCCTGAAGGGAGCACTAAATATGGAAAGGGAAAACTGTTATCAGCCACTACAAAAACACACTGAAATACATAGACCAGTGACATTCTGAAACAACCACATAAACAAGTCTGCAAAATAAGCAGCTAGCATCATGATGACAGGATCAAATTCACACATAGCAATATTAACCTTAAATGTAAGTGGGCCAAAATCCCCAAATAAAAGACACAGAATTGCAAGCTGGATAGAGTCAAGACCCATATACATGCAGTCTTGAAGAGATCTGTCTCATGTGCAAAGACACACATAGGCTCAAAATAAAGGGATTAAGGAAAATTTACCAAGCAAACAAAAAATAGCAAAAAAGTAGGTGTCACAATTCTAGTTTTGGACAAAATGAATTTAAACCAACAAAGATAAAAAAGTCAAAGAAATACATGACAAAATGGTAAAGGGTTCAATTCAATAAGAAATGCTAACTATCCTAAATACATATGTACCCATTGTAGGATCACTCAAAGCAATTTCCTGGAGATCTATAAAGAGACTTAGACTCCCACACAATAATAGTGGGAGACTTTAACACCCCACTGACAATATTAGACAGCTCATTGAGACAGAAAATTAACAAAGATGTTCAGGACCTGAATTCAGTTCTGAATCAAGCAGACCTGATAGATATCTACAGAACTCTCCACACAAAAACAACAAAATATAAATTCTTCTCATCGCCTCATGGAAGTTACTCTAAAACTTATCATATAATAGGAAATAAAACACTCCTCCACAAATGCAAAAAAAAATTTATATGATAGTCTTTCAGACCACAGTGCAATCAAATTAGAGCTCAAGATTAAGAAATTCACTCAAAATCACACAACTACCTGGAAATTGAACAGCCTGCTCCGGAATGACTACTGGGTAAATAATACAATTAAGGCAGAAATCAAGAGGTTCTTCGAAACTAATGAGAACAAAGAGACAATGTACCAGAATCCCTGGGATGCAGCTAAAGCAGTTAAGAGGGAAATTTATAGCACTAAATGCCTGCATCAAAAATCTAGAAAGATCTCAAGTAAACAACTTAACATCCCAACTAAAAAAAAAAAAAAATCTAGAGAACCAAGAGCAAACAAACCCCAAAGCTAGCAGAAGACAAGAAATAACTAAGGTCAGAGCTGAATGGAAGGAGATAGAGACACAAAAAACCCTTCGGAAAATCAATGAATCCAATATCTATTAAAAAATAAAATAAAATAGATATACCACTAGCTAGATTAATAAGGAACAAAAGACAGAAGACTCAAATAGACACAATCAAAAATGATGAGGGGGATATCACCACTGACCCCGCAAAAATACAAATAACTATCCAATTAAGAAAGATATTCAGGACCTGAATTCAGCTCAGGATCAAGCGGACCTGATAGATATCTACAGAACTCTCCACACAAAAACAACAGAATATAAATTCTTCTCATCGCCTCATGGAAGTTACTCTAAAATTTATCATATAATAGGAAAAAAAATGTAGAGAATCAAGAGCAAACAAACCCCTATAAACACCTCTATGCACATAAACTAGAAAATCTAGTAGAATTAGAAAAATTCGTGGACACATACACCCTCCCAAGACTGAACAGGAAGAAACTGAATCCCTGAATAGATCAATAATGAGTTTTGAAATTGAGACAGTGATGAATAGCCTACCAACCAAGGAAAAGAAACAAAACAAAACCCAAGACCAGATGGATTTATAGCTGCATTCTACCAGAGGTACAAAGAGGAGCTTGTACCATTTCTACTGAAAGTATTTCAAATATTTCAAAAGGAGGGACTCCTCCCTAACTCATTTTCTGAGGCCAGCATTATCCTGATACCAAAACCCGGAGGAGTTACAACAAGAACAAAACGTCGGGCCAATATCCCTGATGAACACAGATGCAAAAATCCTCAATGAAATACTGGCAGACAAAATCCAGCAGTACATCATAAATCTAATTCACCATGATCAGGTTGACTGCCCATGCTTTGATCTTAGACTTCCTAGCCTCCAGAACTGTGAGAAAAATATTTTTTGCTGTTTATAAGCTACTCAATTTATGGTATTTTGTTACAGCATTCTAAATGGATTAAGGCACAGGCCAGAGCCTAACAAGCTCACGATACCAGAAACTAAGTCTAGTTAAAGAAGTATGTCTCAAGAAAATGTGGATGTAGCTTTGGCATATGTAGTAAACTGTAATCATCTCTATATAGCTTTG
Source organism: Mandrillus leucophaeus (assembly GCF_000951045.1). Lineage (NCBI taxonomy): Eukaryota > Metazoa > Chordata > Mammalia > Primates > Cercopithecidae > Mandrillus > Mandrillus leucophaeus. Next base: position 371,936 of record NW_012102155.1, read on the forward strand.
GGAAAATAAGCTTCAGGAAAATTCAGTTGAATTCAAAATTCAATTTTAATTTCTGGAATGTGAATCACCATTTAATTTATCTAATTTTCACATTATTTCTTGCTTTTTTATTGCATCTTCTAGTATCAACAAGAAAAATAAGCTTGTGAATATTCAGCAGAGTTCTTCTCTACTACTCTCTTTAGAATGATGCATCTTGATTTTATGGTTAAAGATTCTAAAGAGATATTTGAATATACTGCAAATTTAAAGACTTCTAGTGTTTGATATGAAAAACAAGAAATGTTTCTATGAATCCCAGGTGACTATCTTCATATACGATATTTGGATTTTATATTTTAAAAATCCAGGGAAAAGGAAAAGGCATTGGCACTAATATTAACAACATGATTATATCGTGACTAAAAGCTGAACATTGGCTGAAGTCTCACTACAGAGAATGCCAATAATCAAATTCAGTAGTTAAGGTTTTTTTATGCCATGCAAATAGGATACTCAATAACAGTGATTCTAATACACAGAGTCCCAGCTCCAGAGTTTCTGATTCTGTAAGTCTTGGGTGAGGCTAGAGAATGTGCATTTCTAACAAGTTTCCAGAAGACATTGATGCTGCTGGTCCGGTGCCAAAATTTAAGAAATGCTACTCAAATATGTATTCAATATCCTCTTTGTGAAATTTTTTCAGCTTCTCTAAAGACTTCACAAAGATCTAAACTACTTCTCCTGCCTGATATACTGGCATCATTTGGCCCTTATATGTTATTAATACTAAGCTAGGAACCTCACAATAATAATTTGGCTTCTGTTACTGCTGTGAAAAATGTCATCTTTTGTCTCTGACCCAGGAGTCTCATGTCTTTTGCCAGTATTCATTAAACTGTGAATTTGCAAGTAGGGAAAAATCTCTGATCAGTCACAATTATTAATAGTAGATATTAAAATATAAAGTCAATTTCAGGAATTGACATATTTAAAGCATGGTAAGACACAATTTTCCTGGTGTATTGTAACACGGACATTTAAAAAGGGCTACAACATTTTCTTTTAATCGGAAGATCTGAATAGTTTCTTCTCTTCAGAACTTCTCAGTTTTCAGTTTAAGTTGGATTGTTAGAGGTCATAACTTTTATTAAATGTCAAAAAAAAAAAAAGGAAATGTGTAAGTCTGGTTTCAACTGAGCAAGAAAAATACATGTGCTAGTTCTGACTTTTCTTAGAGGCAAACTTTCATTCATTTTAGGCTTGTCTCTATACACAAACAGCAATAAAAATAGATCAGAATGATTTAAGTAATCTCGACATACAGAATGGCATATCCAAGAGAGTTTATTGCTGGTCTTTGAGATAAACTCAGCACACAGCATGTGGATTAGTATCTATCAAGCATTAGAGGAGGACTGGTATAATTTATTTATTTTTCTTTTTTGAAGTAAACAAACCATTTGAAGCTAAAAAAAATGATCAGTCGCATTTCTTCTCCATTCTTATACTTCCATGGTACATTCTAATTAGAAAGAAGACAAAACTCCTAAATTTTTTTTTCTTACCTTCAATCTTTATTTTCTTCTCACTGACCATTCATAACAGCCAGCTTGATCAGCAGGAAATGTTGTAGCTGACAAATAAAAATGGTTAGACATATTTTCTTCATTATTCCCTCACTGATCGCGCCCCCTTTTCACTTCTTCATTATGAATGATCACTAGAGAATCAAGTTATTAACTCATGTTTAAATATCCTTCTTGTGCTGTCTTGCTGATATTAGGAAATTTAACTTTGCTGATGTTGCTTTTTCATTTTACAATGACACTAATGTTTTTCATCTAAAATATAAACTTTTTATCCTTAGAAATTTTGATATATCACTCACAAAGACAATGCTTTGTCATTTATATACAAAGTACACAGTTTAGGCATTTCTATAAAATGAGGAGTATAGAAATTTAAATTTATAGTATAAATTCATTTTCATTTGAAATGAACCTTTCAGAATAAAACCTATTATTCTTTAACTAACAGCTGTTGATTTTTTCATAGGCAGTAGAAAATAAAAAACATATAATTATATAATGTATTAAAAATAAGTTTTTGTGCTACCTGGTATAACCTACAATTTAAAGTTCCCTTGTAACTTCAATTTGATTTGATAATTTACAAATATGGTCTTTCTTTTTAAATTTAAAATGCAATTGAGTTTCCCCCTCAGTTTATCAAAAAGTTCTCCGTTTATCCAAATGTTAAAGGGCAATCCTTTAAAATATATAACTAAAATATAATTTCCCTTTTTTTTGTTTAAATATTAATTAAATTTATGGTGCATTTGAAGGTGCTACAAAATTTGGCACACATTTCCTTGTTGTGTGGTGGGTCTTTGGAAGACAAATAATCAAAATCTTAGCCTACATTTCTATTTTCAGGGTCAGAACTTCAATAGATGTTACATGGCCCATGCATCTCTTACCTCAATCCAATCTGCTTCCCCTTTCAATACCAATTTCTCTTTACCTTAAACTCTATCTGCTTCACTTTTTCTTGGCATCTTATTTCTAAGACTCCTTCTGTAGGATTTTAATGTATTCTTTGCAGTTATCTAGGCTCACATCTTAGAACCCTTTATAATCGTTTACCTGTAGTTTTAGTGATGAGAACAAGGAAAAGAGATTGGCAAATAAGCTTCCATCTATAATGAATGAAGTTGGAGAAAATTCTAGACTTTATTTGTTCCTGTTAATGCTATGATGCAAATCATTACATATCTACCAATATGGTCATTTAATTTGCATGCTTAATGATTCTGTTGCTTCAAGTTGATAAATATTCCACAGTAAATAGTTTGTTTGCTTTATAATAGAATTATTACCAGGCAGGGTAAGAGCCTCTAGGGCAATAATTACTTCACAGTAAGGGGCATCTACATCTGAAATGTAGGGGCATCACAGTAAGGGGCATCTATATCTGAAATTGCTCTGCATCTGGCCTCTAAATCATCTGTACACAAGGTGGTACTCCCAGCCAAAAACAGCAAGAAAGGCAAGGTCTATTTATCTGTATGCAAGTCACAACACATTTAGAATATCTATAATTTACCCATATTTTTCAAACAGAAAGCCTAGGAACACTATGCCAGTTTTGTTAGTTCAAAAATGAAATAAAATTTGTGAATCTGAGGCTTCACTAGAAAATCAAGTAAATGTTACTATTTCTAGAATTTTCTAGTAAAAGGTAGACTATTAACGAAAATGTATAAAGATAAGAGATAATCCATACTTTTGTGTATCATATCCTAGGTACCCAGTTATGTGCAATATATTACATATTACAATTCTAAAATAATTCATTACTTTTTACTACAGTAAAATATACATCACATGAAATTTACTCCTGTATCATTTTAAGTATACAGTTTAGTAGTATTAAATATGATCATACAGTTGTGTAATCATCACCACCATCCAGCTCCATAACTCTTTCATCTTCTAAAACAAAAATTCTGTACCCATTAATCATTCTCTACTTCCTCTTCTCCCTCTACTCTTCATGAGTACTATTCTACTTTCTGTATCTATGATTTTGATTTCTCTTAACTGCCTCATATAAGTGAAATCATAATATATTTATCTTTCTGTGACTGGATTATTTCACTGAGCATAATGTCCAAGATTCATCCATGTTGTAGCATATGTCAGAATTTCCTTCCTTTTTAAGACTGAAAAAATATTCCATTTTGCTTATGTATTGATCCCTTGATGGACACATGAATTGCTTCCACATTTTAGCTATTGTGGGTACCGCTGCTATGAACATGGGTGTACAAATATCTCTTTGTGACCCTGCTTTCAATTATTTGGGGTATATATGCAGAAGTAAAGTTTTTGCATCACATCGCAGATTGTATTATATGGTCAAAAACCTTTAATTTTTTGAGAAACCCCCATACTGTTCACCACAGTAGCTTCATCCTTTTACATTTCCACCAACAGTGAGCAAGGTTTCCAACTGCTCCATATCTTTTCCAACACTTGTTGTTTCCTGTGTTTTTGATAGTAGCCCTCCTCACACATAAGTAAGTATTTTATACTTACTTCACATCTAGAAGATAGAGGGGATTGTTCTAAATTTATAGATGAAAAAACTTAGGTTACAAGAAGTGAGGAAACTTGCTAAAACTCACAACTAGTAGGTTGTCTCTATGTAAATAAACTTTATTTTCTGATACTGAAGTCTGCTTTCTTAATGACTGGGATATTTAACTGTATCTTAAAATATGTATGAAATGTATGTCTATTCCAACGTCTGAAATATTTCTCAGGAAAGGTAAACAAACATGTAACAGATTTGACTCCATTTTAAGATTCTGGAGTTATTTGCTGCTACTCAAGGAGACGTGGCTGTCACAGAACCAGGCCACAGTGTTTTATTCACGAATGTGCTAGTGCCTTTGCAGAAGCCACCAGAAAGAGAGACTTGGCGTGCTATATTTCAGGTAGCATTCTCAAGTGGCCAGGAACCCTATCATTTTTCTACCTCATATCATCCTCTTTTGTTTGCTGCTTAGCTCTCACCAATATATGAAATTATTTTATGTACTGAATTAGATTTTATTCTCTGTGTGCCTCCCCTTAAACGTAAGCACCATGCAAATAAAGTTCTTGCAGGTGTTGTTCTCAACCAAAACCTCAGAGTTTAGAATAGTGCTGAAACTACAGTAGGCACTGAAAAATATCTGTGGAATGGATGGATAAAATAAAGAATAAGTGAAAGTAAGAAACATTTCTTAGAGGAGCTATAAAGAATAGCAAGGAATTATTTCCAGGGACCTATGGGCTATATGTGAACTTTCTCTTACTGTTTGAGAAACTCCAGTACTAACTGTTGTTGATGTCATTTGAGAACACTACTTGAAACAACCCACAAAGGCCAGGGGTGCTGTTAAATAATCACTAAGGTCAGCTTATTTAGAGAGGATGGGAAATAATCCAAGGAAATGACATTGAGAAAAAAAAAAAGTTATTTAATAGGTGGAAAGAGACTAAATAGTCAAAATACTGGCAAAATTTTAAATCTGCAAGAGAGTTTCTCTCTCTAACCACTGAAACTTTATAACACAGACGGCATGTTTACCAAAAGTAAATCTGGATTTATTGAATCAATTTTTACATAATAAATAATTTGAAAATTGTGTCAGATTTGAAGGACAATTGTAAGAAGAGACAAAATATGCAGATTGGTGATTACCCTTCAAGGAACAACAGTCTCACGGCTAATCAGGCAATGAACTAACTTCTCGGAAAGTAAGACTAAGATGTGAAAGAGATTCCCCCAGGATAGGAAACAAAAATTCATTAACCTTTTACTCCGTTGGGCTGAAACACCTGAGAATAATATTGGAGCTAGAAAAACCTAGACTCTGTCACTTGATTTTCAAGTATTAGGTATAAAACTGAAGGGCATGGAGTCCAGGTGGTGTTTTCATCTTTTTTTTCCCATTTGAAGGTCATACCTTTGGAAGAGAAAAGAGGATATAAGAAATGAACAGCTGGTTGCTTAAATGGCATCAAAGAACAGGATTTGGGTTTTTTTAGAACATGATTATGTTAATAAAGCCGCTAATGCCTGCAGAGAAAAAATACATCTCATGGGTCTACAGAGATCATATTTTTCAGTACAATCACTAACATAATCAAGAAGATTCTAAAATCTGAAGAAGGAAATGGATGCCACAAGGAAAGGGCAATAATAAATTTTATGGCGGGTATCAAGTGAAAATACAGAAACGAAAAAAATGGTACCGATACACACTTTTATTAGTAAAAACCAGAAAGTGAATTTAGCATAAAATTAATTTTCTTTTATTTGTATATAACAATGCTGAGATTAAGGATGATAAGATTAATATGAAATCTTAACATGAAGAAGGCAAATATGAAATGAGGCATAGATCTAAATTGTTACTGGCATCTAGTTGGTAGAGGCCAGAGATACTGCTAAACATCTTATAATGCACAAGACTGCCCACCACAACAATTATCCAGCATAAAATGTTGATGGAGTCCATGTTAGGAAACCCTGCTCTAGTTAATGACATAGCTCCATGAATATATGAGATTATAAAACACACACACACACAAATTACTGAGAAAAAAAGAGAACACATTTGAAATGAGCTGTCATGACTACATGTGAACCTCCCTGTTGCATTTGGAATGTTTGTAGTTTAACGAGCAAGCCTGATAGGTAGTTCTGTTTCAGCCACTTTTATACCATTGAAGTGAAAGTAACTTTGGTAATTATGAGCTAGAGTTTTTTTATGTCTCATTTCATATACATGTATATATTTACCTGTAAAATGTAGATGAAATAATATCTGCTTCATAGTTTTTTTTTTTTTTTTTTTTTTTTTTTTTTTTGAGACAGAGTCTCGCTTAGTCGCCCAGGCTGGAGTGCAGTGGGGCGATCTCGGCTCACTGCAAGCTCCGCCTCCCGGGTTCACGCCATTCTCCTGCCTCAGCCTCCCGAGTAGCT
>NW_012102155.1:380867-382314 GCF_000951045.1 Mandrillus leucophaeus
ACATGAGAGAAAAAAAGCTGACTTCTGAATTTTGTGTTAAACATTTGTTTATGAAAGTACAAGATAATAGTTTAGTGGATAGCAATTTGTATGCTAAAATATATAGGAATTTAGTAGTTTGCATGTTCAGTGTGAACCTTTAGAATGACGTGGCTATTAAACAAATAAAAACAAAATAAAAACAAAACAGTCCTCTTTAACGTAAGTTTAGCTTCTGCAAAAGAAGAGTTGTCATCATTATAGAATGTGTAATACTCTTACTCAGAGTCATGCTGGTCTTGGAATTCTGTATTCTCTTATGGATGCCAATTTTTTAAAAAGGAATGTTAAATAAGAGTTTGCACAAAGAATTAATAGGATAAAGAAGGATTTTTGAAGTGTGAAGATTTTATTAAAAATCATTTAATGAGCTAGATATTTTAAAGTTAAAAAATAATCTATGTGAGGATCCCATGACAGTTTTCAAGGACAATCACCTACACATACTTGAAGGGCTCTTGTGCTAGGGCGAATTTTTGGTAGATATTTGTGTGGATGTGGTAAATTGAACCAGGCAAAATTATGGTTGCCTAAAATCGGATCTTGAGTCAAGCCTCAAATTGTTCACTTTAATGGCCTATTCTTATGGAAAGAGCCTCTATTACTACTGGAAGGCTTCAACCAAAGGAAGAGTGACTTCTTCCAGGAAATAGGATAGATTTGTTGCTGGCAGTATAGCAAGTATTTGGACAAGTTTCCTATTAGATTCCTTACAGGTCTAACATTTATTTAACACAAGGTCCAGAGAGACAAGCAATTTGTTTAAGATGCTGAAACTACTTAACATCAGAAATGAATGACAAGTAGAGGTTTCTAGTTCTCTTCCAAGATGGCCAGTTGGTCTTTCTTGAACAAAAATTTATATAAGCCAATTTATATATTTATCACCAATCTCCTTTTATCTTGTATTTCAAATGGTCATGGAGATGATGAAGATGGTAGAACTGTGTTTTCTGGCTTATGATGAAATTTGATATATCATCAATTTTCAAATCATTAATAATTCAATATTAACTACTGAACTTCAACTAGAAGTCATGTACTCATTTATATAGAGTAAAATGTACATCTATTTTTTTCTTTTCTTTATTATTATACTTTAAGTTCTACGGTACATGTGCACAACATGCAAGTTTGTTACATATGTATATATGTGCCATGTTGGTGGGCTGCACCCATTAACTTGTCATTTACATTAGGTATATCTCCTAATGCTATCCCCCGACACCCCCTCCCCACAATAAGCCCCGGTGTGTGATGTTCCCCTTCCTGTGTCCCAGTGATCTCATTGTTCAGTTCCCACCTATGAGTGAGAACATGCGATGTTTGGTTTTCTGTTCTTGCGATAGTTTGCTGAGAATGATGGTTTCCAGCTGCATCCATGTCCCTACAAAGGACACGAACTCAT
>NW_012102155.1:383761-385139 GCF_000951045.1 Mandrillus leucophaeus
GTGTTAGCCAGGATGGTCTCGATCTCCTGACCTCGTGATCCGCCCGCCTCGGCCTCCCAAAGTGCTGGGATTACAGGCGTGAGCCACCGCGCCCGGCCGCTTCATAGTATTTTTTTATGAGTAATAAGTGCAATAATATAATTAGTGCACTTAAAAAAATTCTTGTAATATTAAGTGTATGGCAAATATCTTATTTACCATTATTCATTTGCTTGTTCTCATTTTCCTCACCTATAAATTAAGGGTACTTGAGAGGATGGTCTCCAAAATAAGATTTAGGAATTGAACTTCTTTTTGTTTTTTAAATCTTAACAAAATTTAATAAGAAATTTGAAAAGTAAAGAAAAACCTATAAAAGCGATCTATTAAAAAGATCCTATTCACAATAGAGACATGAACTACATAAACTGGTAATACACTAAATTATAAAATACATAAGTTCTGGAAATAATTTTTAAAAAGATCATAAGAGCTTTTATATTTGGCACTCAGTGTGAACACAAGAAAACACAAACTTGCCATTTGGGAAAGATACAAGAGGGGAAAGTGGAATTATACAATTTCTACTCCGATTTAACTTTAAAAAAAAAAATTGAACATGCTTAAGAGGCTTATTGAACTGAGACAAAACTAGAATCAGTGTTTGATTTGCTGAGCTGAAATCTGATGGCCAAGGGCATTGAAAACCAAAATAGAAGACAAAATGCTAAGCAAGAAATAGGTTGCATTCAAATGCCTTATCTCTAGCCCTAAACAATGAGTGAGTTTGAAGTTACTAAGTAGCATTCCAGAAGTATTTAGAGTGCAATTATGAAAAAAGACTAAAGAAAAAAAAGACCTGAAAAGTATTCTGATATTTTTAAAAGAGGAAATGAACAGGTAGATTCCAGAAACTAGACTAATTTTTCCAGACTTTCAGAATTTCAGTCATTTCTGCATACTGTTAGTATTTGTTTTAAAAAGACATTTTGATGACCTCTGTAAATGGAAACCAAGTGTCACTTACTACTAATAGAACTATTATGATGCATGTAATGAATACAACATCGTTTTGTAAGATTCTAAATGCTCCTGCTTGCCAAACCTTTGAGTCTCAGACCTTTTTCCACACACACACACACACACACAAAATTAGGAGTATTAGCAAGTGTTACTAAAAATATTAAATGAATAGCAATACCAAACTGGATGTCTTTCTAGATGAAATTAAATTTTAAAATTAAAAATTATGATTTTTATATAACTTAATTAACATAATTTAATTATTCAATTAATAATCTATTAAGTCAGTATACCACATAAAATAATTTGAATTTTAGCTAAATTCTACTTGAGCCACCAGTAGTATAATTTTACTTGGACAAATGTGCCCTTAGAA
>NW_012102155.1:385189-385568 GCF_000951045.1 Mandrillus leucophaeus
GCATCCATGTCCCTACAAAGGACACGAACTCATCCTTTTTTATGGCTGCATAGTATTCCATGGTGTATATGTGCCACATTTTCTTAATTCAGTCTATCACTGATGGACATTTGGGTTGATTACAAGTATTTCCTATTGTGAATAGTATTACAATAAACATACGTGTGCATGTGTCTTTATAGCAGCATGATTTATAATCCTTTGGGTCTATCCCCAGTAATAGAATGGCTGGGTCAAATGGTATTTCTAGTTCTAGATCCTTGAGAAATCGCCACACTGTTTTCTACAATGGTTGAACTAGCTTACAGGCCCACCAACAGTGTAAAAGTGTTCCTATTTCTCCACATCCTCTCCAGCACCTGTTGTTTCCTGATTTTTT
>NW_012102155.1:385618-387131 GCF_000951045.1 Mandrillus leucophaeus
TTGGTCTTTTCACATAATCCTGTATTTCTTGGAGGTTTTGTTCATTTCTTTTTATTATTTTTTCTCTACACTTCTCTTCTTGCTTCATTTCATTCGTTTGATCTTCAATCACTGATACTCTTTCTTCCAGTCCATCAAGTCGGTTACTGAAGCTTGTGCAGTTGTCACATAGTTCTTGTGTCATGGTTTTCATCTCTGTCAGTTCTTTTATGGCGTTCTCTGCATTAATTATTCTAGTTATCCATTCATCCATTCTTTTTCCAAGATATTTAGTTTCTTTGTGCTGGGTATGCAGTTCCTCCTTTAGCTCTGAATAGTTTGATCAACTGAAGCCTTCTTCTCTCAACTCGTCAAAGTCATTCTCTGTCCAGCTTTGTTCCGTTGCTGGTGATGAGCTGCATTCCTTTGGAGGGGGAGATTTTTTGAATTTCCATCTTTTCTGCTCTGCTTTTCCCCCATCTTTGTGGTTTTATTTGCCTTTGGTCTTTGAAGATGGTGATGTACTGATGGGGTTTTGGTATGGGTATCCTTTCTGTTTGTTAGTTTTCCTTCTAACAGTCAGGACTCTCAGCTGCAGGTCTGTTGGAGTTTGCTTGAGGTCCACTCCAGATACTCTTTGCCTGGGTATCAGCAGCAGAGGCTGCAGAAGATAGAATATTGCTGAACAGCGAGTATTGCTGTCTGATTCTTGCTCTGGAAGCTTCGTCTCAGAGGTATAACCCGCCATGTGAGGTGTGAGGTGTTGGTCTGCACCTAGTGGGGGATGTCTCCCAGTTAGGCTACTCAGGGGTCAGGGACCCACTTGAGCAGGCAGTCTGTCCATTCTTAGATCTCAACCTCCATGCTGGGAGAAGCAGTGCTCTCCTCAATGCTGTCAGACAGGGGCATTTACATCTGCAGAGGTTTCTGCTGCTTTTTGTTTAGCTATGCCCTCTCTCCAGAGGTGGAGTCTACAAAGGCAGGCAGGCCTCCTTGAGCTGCCATGGGGTCCACCCAATTCGAGCTTTCCAGCAGCTTTGTTTACCTACTTAAGCCTCAGCAATGGCAGGCGCCCCTCCCCCTGCCTCGCTGCCACCTTGCAGTTAGATGTCAGACTGCTGCGCTAGCAATGAGGGAGGCTCCATGTATGTGGGATCCTCCAGGCCAGTTGTGGGATATAATCTCCTGGTGTGCCTTTTGCTAAGACCCTTGGTAAAGTGCAGTATTAGTGTGGGAATTACCCAATTTTCCAGTGTTGTCTCAGTTTCCCTTGGCTAGGAAAAGTAATTCCCTTCCACCTTGCACTTCCCAGGTGAGGGGATGCCTCACCCTGCTTCGACTCTCGCTGGTCGGGCTGCACCTGCTGACCAGCACTGACTATCTGACACACCCAGTGAGACAAACCCGGTACCTCAATTGAAAATGCAGAAATCACCTGACTTCTGTGTTGCTCACGCTGCGAGCTGGAGGCTGGAGTTGTTCCTATTCGGCCATCTTGGGTGCCCCCAAATGTACATCTTATAAAACAATCTAT
>NW_012102155.1:387262-387789 GCF_000951045.1 Mandrillus leucophaeus
GGGAATTACCCAATTTTCCAGTGTTGTCTCAGTTTCCCTTGGCTAGGAAAAGTAATTCCCTTCCACCTTGCACTTCCCAGGTGAGGGGATGCCTCGCCCTGCTTCGACTCTCGCTGGTCGGGCTGCACCTGCTGACCAGCACTGACTATCTGACACACCCAGTGAGACGAACCCGGTACCTCAATTAAAAATGCAGAAATCACCTGACTTCTGTGTTGCTCACGCTGCGAGCTGGAGGCTGGAGTTGTTCCTATTCGGCCATCTTGAGTGCCCCCAAATGTACATCTTATAAAACAATCTATGTTTAATAGTTGCGAGTTTTTTTTTTTTTTTTTTTTTTTTTTTGAGATGGAGTCTCACTCTTTCGCCCAGGCTGGTGGGCAGTGGCGTGATCTTGGCTCACTACTAGCTCCACCTCCCTTGTTCACGCCGTTCTCCTGCCTCAGCCTCCCGAGCAGCTGGGAATACAGGCACCCGCCACCTCTCCCGGCTAATTTTTTATATTTTTAGTACAGACAGGATTTCAT
>NW_012102155.1:387839-389419 GCF_000951045.1 Mandrillus leucophaeus
TTGTCCAAACTTCCATTTTGACAGTTGAAGAGTATCAAGAATGTGACTAGGAGGTGACATGATGTTAGGACAAACATATATCTGGAATGACAAAAGTCTACTTTAAAATTGCCCTTCATACTGGCTTGGTAATGGTAATGTTTACATGAGAGAAAAAAAGCTGACTTCTGAATTTTGTGTTAAACATTTGTTTATGAAAGTACAAGATAATAGTTTAGTGGATAGCAATTTGTATGCTATAATATATAGGAATTTAGTAGTTTGCATGTTCGGTGTGAACCATTAGAATGAAGTGGCTATTAAACAAATAAAAACAAAATAAAAACAAAACAGTCCTCTCTAACGTAAGTTTAGCTTCTGCAAAAGAAGAGTTGTCATCATTATAGAATGTGTAATACTCTTACTCAGAGTCATGCTGGTCTTGGAATTCTATATTCTCTTATAGATGCCAATTTTTTAAAAAGGAATGTTAAATAAGAGTTTACACAAAGAATTAATAGGATAAAGAAGGATTTTTGAAGTGTGAAGATTTTATTAAAAATGATTTAATGAGCTAGATATTTTAAAGTTAAAAAATAATCTATGTGAGGATCCCATGACAGTTTTCAAGGACAATCACCTACACATACTTGAAGGGCTCTTGTGCTAGGGTGAATTTTTGGTAGATATTTATGTGGATGTGGTAAATTGAACCAGGCAAAATTATGGTTGCCTAAAATCGGATCTTGAGTCAAGCCTCAAATTGTTCACTTTAATGGCCTGTTCTTATGGAAAGAGCCTCTATTACTACTGGAAGGCTTCAACCAAAAGAAGAGTGACTTCTTCCGGGAAATAGGATAGATTTGTTGCTGGCAGTATAGCAAGCATTTGGACAAGTTTCCTATTAGATTCCTTACAGGTCTAACATTTATTTAACACAAGGTCCAGAGAGACAAGCAATTCGTTTAAGATGCTGAAAACTACTTAACATCAGAAATGAATGACAAGTAGAGGTTTCTAGTTCTCTTCCAAGATGGCCAGTTGGTCTTTCTTGAACAAAAATTTATATAAGCCAATTTATTTATCACCAATCTCCTTCTATCTTGTATTTCAAATGGTCATGGAGATGATGAAGATGGTAGAACTGTGTTTTCTGGCTTATGATGAAATTTGATATATCATCAATTTTCAAATCATTAGTAATTCAATATTAACTACTGAACTTCAACTAGAAGTCATGTACTCATTTATATAGAGTAAAATGTACATCTATTTTTTTCTTTTCTTTGTTATTATACTTTAAGTTCTAGGGTACATGTGCACAACATGCAAGTGTGTTACATATCTATATATGTGCCATGTTGGTAGGCTGCACCCATTAACTTGTCATTTACATTAGGTATATCTCCTAATGCTATCCCCCCGACACCCCCTCCCCACAATAAGCCGCGGTGTGTGATGTTCCCCTTCCTGTGTCCCAGTGATCTCATTGTTCAGTTCCCACCTATGAGTGAGAACATGCGATGTTTGGTTTTCTGTTCTTGCGATAGTTTGCTGAGAATGATGGTTTCCAGCTGCATCCATGTCCCTACAAAGGACAC
>NW_012102155.1:394134-396735 GCF_000951045.1 Mandrillus leucophaeus
ATAAAACAAAGTCCTGTGATTTTCAATCTTATTAGCTGTGTGACTGGGCATGCTACTTTTTGCTCATATTTTCTCATCTATAACATTAGAATATTAAATATAATACATACTGCATCAGAGTGTTGTGATAATTAAATAGAATAACGAATGTAAAGTGTTTAAAATAGTCCTGGCACATAGAAAATCCTCCACAAACAGTAACTGCTGCTGTTGTTACTGCTACTGTCATTGCCACTAATTGTCATCCTTTCTTCTTTTGATGTCTCAAAGCATGGAAGAACAGGAAAAGAGCCTATAAAAATATATACAAGCTTGGTAAAGTGCCTCTCTTTGCTTTTTTACATTAAAATATAGAACATTTCATTCCGCTATCCATTTATACATACATGTTTTTATGCACAAAAACATAGGAATCCAAACGACTTAACAGACCTAGATGAGACCTTTGTAAAAATATCATCAATTCACACTAAGCAAGTGTTTTCTCTATGGACAACATAGCCTGATCACTCAAGCTGTGTTCCTAAGGCAGAACTTCCCAAAGGCAATATTTAAAACATTACTTTTTAAGAATGTCTCATGAATGCTCCAAAACAAATACAAACAAATAAAACCCCAAAAAGTTTCAATGTCAAATAAATTTAGAAAACTGCACATATAAAAATATTCTTGAGAATCCTGTATTGTAGTGAGTATCATTGTATTTCAAGTTATCCAGAATTCCCTTCCTTTGGCAAATAGCACCTTGATCTCTTTCTGGTAGTTACTTATCCACTCTATGTGTAGTACTGGTGGAACTGCACATAAGAGGATCCCTGTATACACAAAAGCAGACGTAGGTAACTAAAGCAGTACAATTGAAGTCTATCTCCTCTGGGTTTGAATTAACCAGAGTGACCCAAGGGCTGAAATACTCAACCAAAGGCATTTGGAGCTCATGCATTTCATAGTGGTTCCCTGAAAGAATTTTTTTTTTTTTAATTCTTACTATTCAAACCCTGACTTCTGTGTTTTCCCAAGCTATTCTCTATTTTTCTCATAAATTCTGTGAGCTACTAGATATACTTTAATTATATTCCTCCTTTGCTTAATTTAGGCCGTGTCTTTCCCTTGGTTGCAATCAAAGTAATCTAACTGATAAAGAGAAAAATAAACCAAAACAAAACAAATATACCTACAACCCAAAAACCAGTCAAGAAAGAACTATATATATTCTATATATTTCATATTTCTATTTATATCTACCTATAAAATTTTGGTTTTGTTAATGTTTTATCCACTATTTCTCAACCTGATTTGATCCAAAATTATTCTTTCCTGCTTCACCCTTTTGTCCCCTGAACATTTATCATCTGCAGTTAGTATACTTTGAGCAAAGTGTTATGATGCGTTAATTGCAACCATGAAGAATAAGTTAAATTCGGACATTTGAGTCATTTCATAGCCCAACATTGCTTCTCTTACATTTATTTTCTCCACTTGCACATATCATCCCCCTTGCATCTAAATGATTGAATCGTATCTCTCAAGTATTGCAAACTCCACACCTACACAAGGAAACTCATTTTAGAATGTGTCATTTGGGATTTTGAATAGGGATATAAAGAAGTGCCATTTTTCATTAAGTTTAAAAGGGAGATGGAAGCTTCCCTGGGTTACTAGATTTCCCTCTGCTTTCATCTGTATTGGCTAAAGGCAATTAATCAATAAGCAGGGACAAGGGGTGAAAACATATGGTCTTTGATATTTAATAAATGAATTAGTGGAGTCCCTTGCTTAAGCATATAAATTAATAAGCATTATGTCATTTACTTAATGAGGAATTTCCCTTTTAAATCCTGAATGAATTATGGAAAAGACCATGGCATAAATTCAAAGGCATTTTCTGACCCTCTTGTATTCTGATTGGCATGAATTTTTAACAAGATGCTGTATATCTGGAAGGTCTATTAGAGATTGTTCATATGAAAACTGCACTTTTTAAAAAAAGCCAAACTAGTGAAGCAAATAAAGTACCTCAGAGAGCAAGAGAATATTTAACTTGTGGTAGATTAATGTTTTGACTTATATTTTGCTCTAAAATGTTAACATAGGATGATACAGACTTTTATCTTTATTGATTTTTTTTCATATATGATTTAAAATTCTTCTACACTGTAGGATATAATGGAAATATAACTGCTAGTGTATCTTTTAAGGGTGAAAATTATTGCTAAAAATAAGTTTTCAATGATTTTGCATTGTATAATAGTACTTTATAAAATTTGTTATCTAAAATATGTTTTTCAAGATTTTTAAAGTCAAAAGAAAATTATTATGCTAAAATGTGTTGCAAAATATCATATTTTTATATTAAAATATATTCCAATGAAAAAAATGTCAAAACTCTTGACATGGTCTCATAACACTTAATTTGAGTTCAATACTTCATATCTCAACAAAGATATTTTAGGTCTTTTATTAACCCTGAGAGAAAAGTGGCTAACAGACAGCTAGGTTTGCTCTGTAATCTTAGAACTTTGAGTAAGAAAGCAGAATTAGAATCTGTAAAGCAGCTGTGAATGAAGACTATTTACTCCCACAGTTCCTCAGAAGTCTTTC
>NW_012102155.1:397686-445661 GCF_000951045.1 Mandrillus leucophaeus
ATTTTCAACAAGAAAACATATCAGATTAATATTTGATTCTTACCTCATTCATCTCTGAACATCATGTGTAATAATAAATTTGCCTATATTTTCTCCCCAATAAATAAAAATTATTTAGAAGGAACTTTAAAAATTTCTACTGAAGAATTGCACTGCTATACTTACAGTGCACACTTAAAGTGATTTAAAAAATAAGGTCGATGTTATAGAATGAATCAATACTATTCAATCGTCATAGAAACAATTAGGATAATCTTTCCTGATATCAGGTATTACAAAATTCTGCTTGGGTCTCCAGTGCACTACTGGGAGTAGGTGATAAAATGGCAAGTAGATGAACGTGATGATTCACTGAAGAAATGCTACGAGGTTAAAGAATTACCTAAGTAATGTTTCTTACACTTAGGAATAAGAGCAGATCTTTGGGAAATAACTTCTTAAGGACTCCCACATTTAACATCAATTGTTTTATATTAACTTTATTCAAATATATGTAAAGCTAAAATTAATTATAAACTCATTCTTAGAGTTTTAAATAATTGCACAATCAAAATAAAATTACAAAATAAATATAAAATATCTAACATTCAAAATTGAAATACAATTACTATTAATCTACTATAGCAGATGATATTGTTTTGATGAAACCAAACAGCTGATTACACTGCAATGTGGTGCTGACCACTGTGAGCTAGGTTCTTTTACAATTGGAGGATTTAACTATAGATCATTACGCAGAACTCAATTTCCAATTCCACAACATTGATTGAACTAGTGAAAATTTGTGTGAATACAATGAATTAGTTGTAATCTCCTTTTCTCTTTTTTGGGGAATGAAGGTATCTTCTATTTGTTGTCAATCTCAGTTATTTTGCTATTTGCCCTCCATGGTTACAGAAGAGCTACATTTGGCATGAGTAGGATCTTAAACCTAAATCCAAAGTATGACAGAAATCCTGTGCAGAACATTACTTTTTGTTTTCAAGATTGTGGAGACACTTCCCTTTTAAACCTGAATATATTATGTTAACATAAAAATAAAAGAAAGTGATTAAAGAACATATAGTTCCAGAAAAATTTTAGTGTATTCACCTTGAAAATACATTTATATCTTTTCTTATATTGTGAAGTCTGCTTTAGATATAAGTGTCTTTGCACTGAAATTTTCTGATAGACCTGAAGAAAAGTGGGGAACTATGACAAAAAATTTCAGAAGTCACGAAATGACAGCATTGGCTGGGGTTTTGCGGTACCACTTAAGAAAGGTCAATAAAAACAAGAGAGAATAACAGAGAACACTTAAATTGTTTAAAACATCGGTATCCTAATCTATATTTCTCTATATTCAAAATCCCACATACATGTATGCAAATAAACACATATATACTCATATGTATACATACATATACAGATATAAATAATATGCATGCATATATTTAATTCTTTGAACTCTTATACTTGCTTGTAATGGATGGCCTAAGTGCTTAACACAAAAAAGAGACCTAGGATCTTATTTTGAAGAGGAGCCAAATAACTGGCAACTGAAGAGACGGTACATATCTGTGGCCAGTTTTGGAGGAAAAAATATATTATGTGGTGGCAGTTGTGAATATGAAAAGTAAAACAACAAAACTGAAAATAAAACAAGCATGCAAACAAAAACCAACAGTTGAAACCACTATTGGGGATACATATACAAGGCACAAAGGGTAAAAAAGACCCCTTTTTTTCTGTTCCTCTCAATTCCAATTAGCTCATGAAATACAACCAGTGTGAATAATTTGGCGATTCTTTCTAGTAACGTTGGCATTCATTTACATGGGAGATAATTTCTCACGTTATTTTTATTTTTCAAAACTTTTCAACTTTTCATACATTCTCTTTCATACATTCTCTTACTTCATAATACTGTCTTCTTCAGTAGTATTCTTATATTATGAATACTACTGAAGTATTATCAGTAGTATTATTAGGTAAGAGAATGTGTGAAAAGTTTTTCATACAGTTTATATACTACATTTTAAATTAAGTAGTCCAGAAGTACTACCTCTGGATCTAACTTAATTTACTTCATCTATTTGCTTTATTATGGACCGTTATTGTAATATTTTAATAGTTTAACGAAGAGTGAAAAATGAAGACCCCCTTTTTTCTGTTTCTCCCAATTCTATTTAGCCCACTAAATGCAACCAGTGTGAGTAATTTGGTGATTCTTTCTAGTAATGTTAGTATTCATTTACACACGAGAGAATTTCTCACATTATTTTTGTTTTTCAAAAATTTTCAACCTTTTATACATTATCTTACTGACAATTCTTAGAAATGGCTAAATGTTTGGACTATTTCTGGCCATAATAGACAATTTTAACATATTTGGTCTTAACCTCCAGGTAACTCTACTTTTTCAGAGTTTCTTTTTAATTAAGCTTTTTGGCTTTTTATTTTTTCATTATTATTTTTGGATATTTCTTATAGGTTTCCATTATACTTGATAAAATACTATGAAACATTTTCCAACCTTGCCACTTGTCACTGAATATCATGCTATCCACTATCAGAAAACATATTATTACATAGTTAAGTTGTCCAATTCTCCTTTTGTATTTTAGGTTTGATATCATTCTTGGAAATCTATCCCATCCTCAGTAATTGTAAAAATTGTCTAATTTGAAAATTGAATCACTTTATATGATTTAATACGTTAATGTATTTTATTGATTTTGAATTCACTTTGTGCAATCTGAGAGGCAGGGATATAGTTTTATTTTCTTTTCAACATTGCTCTTTTTCTTCAATTGTTCCCAAAGCAATTTAGTAAACAGTGTATTCTTTCACTTTTGATATTAAAAGCTACATTAATAATTCATCAATTTCTATATTTACTTGGTGCTACTTCTGGACCTAATTAATTCAATTAATCTATTTGCTTTATTGTGGACCATTATTGTAATATTTAATATATAGGTTTTAAATGTAATTTTATATCTAACAAAGCAATGTCTTCTTCAGTATTCTTTTTTATTAATGTCTCAACACTTTTTGCATATGTAGATGTACTAAGAAACCAAGAATCAGATGACTTTGAGTAGACTTGACTGCCTTCTGGAATTTTATAAACAGTAAAATCATAAAGCATGTATGGTTTTGTCACTGTATTTTTTATTCAGTATATTTTTTGATAGTCATGCTTATATAATTGTATGTATCCATAGCTTATTCTTTTTATTGCTGAGAAATATTCTATTGAGTGAATATATTACATTTTTGTACCACTTACCCTTGATGGACAATTGGGTTCTATCTAGCTTTTTTGGCTCTTATGGATAAAGCTTCTATAAATATTTATGTATAAGTCTTTATGGGGAAGTATTTTTAGTTTGTTTCTCTTGGGGAAGAATCTAGAGGTGAAATGGGTGGATTGTATGTTAGCTGTGTGTTTAACTTTATATTTCAAGGGGTTTACTAAAGTGAGTGTATGATTTTACATTCATACATACATTCATACAGTGTGCATGACCGTCCCAGTGGATGTATGTCTTCACCAACACTTGGCATTGTCAGTTTTTAAAAATGTAGTTACTTTAACGGGTGCGTAGGCATATTTATTATGTTTCAAATTTGCATTTTCTGCTGACTAATGGTAATGAGAATCTTAATATCTTAAAAGTACATATTTGCCATCCATATATCTTCCCTTGTAAAGTATTTGTTTATATATTTACTTTTAAATTTGGTTATTTGTGTTATTATTGAGTTGTAGGAATGCCTTATATATTCTGGATACAAGTATTTGACAGGCATTCATATTCCAATTATTTTTCCCATTCCTTGGTTGCTATTTTATTTTGTTCACAAATTCTTTTCAAGAGCAAATGTTCTTAATTTTGATAAAGTTCAATTAATACATTATAGATGTATGTGCGTTCTGTATGTATTTTATATAAAAAAATATTTGCCTACACCAAGGTTACAAAGATTTTCTTCTCTGATTCCTTCCAGAAATATTGCTTTAGCTTTTCAAATTAGGTAACTGTTCCATCTCAAGTTCATTGTCACTTATGATGTGAGGGAAGGGTAAAACTATATTTTCATATAAATATGAAGATAGTTTTTACAGCACCAAATATATGAGCCTATTCTGGACTGACAGTTCTTTTCTATTGATCTATACATTTAACCTTTTGCAATACCACACTGTTGATTACAACTGCTATAGATGAGTCACCAAGTCAGTTCAAATCCTCCAACTTTGTTCTTTTAAAATATAATTCTGGCTATTCTAGATTATTTACATGTTCAGTTTTGGGAGATCAATGTTTTAGTTTTGAAACAAACAATGAGCATGATATATCTCTCCATTGATCTGGTCTTCTTTAATTTTCATGTGCAATTTTTTATTTCGTTTTGGTTTGGTTTCCAGCGTCCAAGTATTACAGATATTTTGTTACATTTCCATTCTCCATTTGATTCCCATTTTATACTTTCTATTTCTTTGCTGAAAATTTCAATCTTCCCTTTAATTTTAATGGTGTTTATTTTACTTTCTGGAACATAGGTAATAATAGTTTTTTTTTTATTTTTGTTTGATAATTCCAAATTCTGGGACATTTTAGAATTGAAACCTGTTGCTAATCTTTTCTCTTAAGAATTTCCCTGGCTCATTATTTGTTGGTTGACTTTGAATTCTGTCTCAGATATTTTTAATACAATTGTCTCTCCATATCCACTGGTTCTGCATCTGTAAATTCAACCAGTTGAACATATCAGAAACAAAGAAAACAACACAGCAGTAAAAATAATACAAATAAAAATTACAGTATAAACTATTTACATAGCGTTAACCTTATATTAGGTATTATAAGTAATCTACAGATGATTTAAAGTATATGGAAAGATGTATGTGCATTATATGCAAATACTACTATGCCATTTTATATAGGGAACTTGAGCATCTGCAGACTTTAGCAAAGTGGGTGTCCTTGAACTAATCCCCTGTGGATACCAAGGGATGACAGTGTGTTCTGTAGACTTTTAGTTCTGTTCAGATGTTCTAAATAATGGTTATGTATAGACTGATAATTCTGTCTCACCTTTTTGGTCAGTGGTTCTAATGTCAAAGCAGCTATACTCCTTTGGGTCTGTCTCATAAATGCAGAAGCCAGGAGTAAGCCAAGACACGTTTACTCATTTACTGAATTAAAGGATTCTCTTTGTCCACTCTTTCTGACTCCCAGAGGATGCTTTTCCTGGAGTTCTGTCTAGAAATATAGATATCTTTTCATTTTAGCAAACTGCACTCCAACACAATATCACATGACTGAGGAGATCCTCTGAATAGCACCAAGATAATTGTGAAAGAGAAAAAACATACTGGGAGTTTCACATATAGAGATCACAGGGCTTTATTTTTTCTATTGTTCTGGCCAGAAAGATATGTTTCTCTCTGGGTTTTAACTGTCTGCACTGCCACCACTGCAGCACAGTCCAATGATCAAGGCCACCCTTGGCAGGGTCAGGAGAGAAAAGAGAGAAAAACAAAAAGTACACAAATAGGAATTTCACCTTGTATTAGCCTGGTAGGGCTGCCATAACAAAACCCCAAAGCCTGGGCAACTTAAACAACAGAAGTGTATTTTCTCACTGTTCTAGAGGCTGGAAGTCCAGGTTCAAGATGCCAATATGGTTGGTTCGTGGTAAGAGCTCAGTTTTTGCTTTGCAGAAAGCTGCCTTTACACTGTCTCCTCACAGACAGAGCCTTCACGCTGTCTATTCTCCGTGTACGAAGGGAGACAGACAGGGAAAGAGAGAGAAAGAGAGAGAGAGTACCTGGTGTTTCTTCCTCTTCTTATTAGGACACGAGCCCTATCACATGACAGCCCACCCTTAGGACCCAATTTAATCTTAACGCTTAAAGGCTCTGTCTCTAAACACAGTCACATTGGAGGTTAGGGTTTCAATAAAAATTACGGTGGGAGGGCTGGGGTGAAGGAAGAGATACAATTTATTCTATAACACACTTGCTCTCTTTAGTTGGCAGGGCCTTTCCCCCAATTGTTGACCATAAATGCCAAAGCTTTCCTTCCTCTGCTGCCTGTATATTTCTACAAGGGAACTACTCTGAGATTATAGCCAGGAAATTAACAAAACAAAATAAAAAACTGGGATATTAATCCTATATGAGTAGTTCTGTAACTTTTGTCTTTACATCCTAATTTGCTTAATATGGTTAAATTTTAAGACTTTTTTTGGGTAGCTGCTATAAATATTTTATCTCACGCTCTTAATTGTAAACGTTAAAATGTTCTTTTACGTTTAACAATGTAAAAGAGAGAGTTATCTGCTGTGCTCATTCTATGTAGGCTAGTACTGGACTATTTTTAATTAATCTAAAATATATTAAATATATTTGCAAAGACTTGTACATTCTATTTTCTCATAATTTTAATATCACAAATTCTCTATATTGCAGTTATGACGTCAAACAACGTAATACACACACGACTGTCAATTTCTGAGCATATTGAAATATTCCTTGTGACTCACTATAATTATATATTAAACTATATAATTTTAAAAATTATGTATTTTTTTCTTCCTAAGAATAATATTAAACATATAAAAATAGGTTTTACAGTTTTTGAGGTTTTGGTTTCAAATTCGCTGTATCATTGCTATCATTGTTATATATTCTGTTCTGAAAGAAGAGTCATAATTTTGACATTTTTATTTATGATCATTTTTATGATTATTTATTTGATACAGATTTTTAAAGGCTCATAGAAAATACAATTTTTTCCTAAGCTTATTTTTATTTCTATGAAATATTCCATCTCATTATACATTATGTATATATATCATAATTTTAAAAAATATAGTTCATCTGAAATAAATACTACTTTAGCATTTGTTTCAGCATTGTGTTTCAGTTTTATCCCAATCTATATTTTTCTTTTGTTTCATGATTTATTTTAAATATGTCCTTTGTAAGTAACACATAGCTGGCTTTTCTTTTTTTACCTCAGCAATAATCATTTTTTCTCCTGAACAATGAAGTTAATTCCTTCACATTTTTTGTGAATATTTATACATTTATATTAACTTATTCATTTTACTTTCCTTTTTATTTTTCTAATTTTAATTGTTATTATTTTCTCTCTTTTGCCTTTTGTTGGAATGTCTAGTTTAATTTCTTTCTTTGTTGGTCTTTTCGTCCTAAATGATTTGAACTTCGGCATCCAATTTCTATACTTCTAAAAGTACTCTTACTTTTAGAAGTATGTTTATAGTTTTCAATCCAATTTAAGAATTTCTCATTGCTTATAACTTTGCCTGAATAATAATTTAGCATCTTATCACACAATAAATTTCAGCATCACGTCCCAATGATTGTATAATCATACATATTTTTGTATACGTTTGTATACATCAATTTCATAGGTTTTTTGTTTGTTTTATAGTAACCCTGTTTTTTTGTTGGTTTTTTTTTTTGGTTGTTTGTTTTGTTTTGTTTTGTTTTTGATGAAGTCTTCCTCTGTCGCGCAAGCTGGAGTGCAGTGGTACAATCTGCGCTCATTGAAACCTCCGCCTCCTGGGTTCAGGCGATTCTCCTGCCTCAGCCCCAGGAACACACATGCCCAGCACCACGCCCAGTTAATTTTTGTATTTTTAGTAGAGACAGGGGTTTCACCATCTTGGCCAGGCTGTTCTTGAACTCCTAACCTCGTGATCCACCCGCCTCAGCCTCCTAAAGTGCTGAGATTACTGGCATGAGCCACTGTGCCCGGCCCACCCTCTATTTTTTAAAATAATACTTACAGTGATCTTAAGAGTTGGTTATGCAGAATATTGTAAATTTTATCAGTTTCTTTGTATATTATTGCACTCTTTATCCAATTTGCACTCTCTTGTTTTAGTTTTTATTAAATTTGAGAATGTCTTTGGGTATTATTCCAAAAGATAAGCAAGAATGATGAACATTCTGAAAATCTTCATATTGGGAGACCCATTTTTTAAATTGTTAATTAAATGATTGATTTTCTGAGTGTATGATTTTAAATTCAACAACTATGATCTCATGAAAATGTATGGGCATAAACCAGGCATGGGGGGGAAGTCTCAGATTGCTAAAATAAAGACTTCTGTGAGCACAATGATTTTTTTTATTTTTAGTTATGGGGTGCATGTGCAGGATGTGCAGGTTTGTTATATAGGTAAACATATGTCATGGTGGTTTGTTGCACCTATCAACCCATCACCTACGTATTAAGTCCAGCACGCATTAACTGTTTTCCTAAAGCTTCCCTTCCCGCAGCCTATCCCGTGACTGACCCCAGGGTATGTTGTTCCCCTCCCTGTGTGCATGTGTTCTCATTGCTTAGCTCCCACTTAGAAGCGAGAACATGCAGTGTTTTGTTTTCTGTTCCTGCATTAGTTTGCCGAGGATAATTGCTTCCAGCTTCATCCATGTTCCTGCAAAAGACATAATCTTATTCCCTTTTATGGCTGATGTACATGTGCCATTTTCTTTAAAGTATAATGATTTTTATGCAATTCATTCATCGATGAAATTGACTTCTCTCTTATCATTCTTTTTCTTTCTTTCTCCCTGACAAAAAAGTCCATATTTCTTCTTTACTGCTGAATGTTTCATGCCTTCAGAAGAATGCGTGTAACCTCTATTTATGAAAATAAACATTTGTGCATCTACCACTTAGAGAGTGGTATGTTTGAAGAATCCATATTATACCTCATAGACACTTACACTTTTTTGATAGTTTGTCATTGGTTGTTTCTATTTTATTTATTTACTTTTTGGGTTCTGTGGATTTTTTTTTTCTTGTTTTTTTGCTATTTTAAACAGTACTTCTATTAACATTCTTCTACTCGTCCTCTGCTGGACACACGCAAAACTTTGCCTCATGTTTCTTTAACCAGTGTCTTTATAATATCCCTGAACAACACAAGGTCATTAACTCCTTCAAATTTAACTACCCCATATTGATGTACATGTTATTGTTCCCTGGCATTCTACTTTACTCCTTTGTCCATTCTAGTTTCATCCCCAAATTAGACATTTTATTGTTGCTCTTTATGTTAATATTGTTAATGTCACAGAGATGGATGCTGTATTATTTACTCAGTAGTCTTTGCATCTTAGGCCTTGGTTCTGAGACTTCATCTACCTGAGTTTATTATGTAGAAATTCCTTTAGTCAGAATCTCCTGGTGGTGATCTCAAGTTTTCTTTGTCTGAAAGTATTTTTATTTTGCCCTTATGCTTAAAAGATAGATTCATTGGGAGTGTAGTTTAGAAATTCCCTCTAATACTTTAGTATATATGTCTTCATTGTTTCTCTTGAAAAATCAGCCAGCAATCTAAATGCAATTTTCTTACAAACACGCTGTATTTACCTTTTGATTATTTAAGTCTAAAATTGGTGTATTTGTTTTCTTATTCCTGCTATAAAAATTACCACAAACTTTCTGGCTTAAAAGGTTTAAATTATTATCTTACATTTCTGGAGGTCAGAAATGCAAAATGGGTCTCATTGGACTAAAATCACCGTGCTAGTAGAGTTGCATTTCTTCCTGGAGGCACTAGAAGAGGATATGCTTTCTCACATTTTCCAGATTCGAGTGGCTGCCCACATTTCTTGCCTCCTTAAACTGGTCCAGTCTTTCTCACCTCACGTTATTCTGACACTGACATTCTCCTACCTCCCTCTTCTACTGTAAGGATCAATATGATTATATTAAGCCAACCTGAAGAATACAGGCTATTCTCCAATATTAAGGTCAGCTAATTAGAAGCCTTTATTTTACCTGCTACCTTAATTCCTCTTCACTTGTCATGAAGCATATTCACATATTCCAGGAATTAGGGCAGTAGCTCATAATTTTCTGTATTATCTTCTTCTAGAACTCCAAAAAAAATGTATGCTAAGATTTCTCACACTATTTTTTCTCTTAATCTCTTTTTCTACTTCCTTTTTCTGAATTATGTTTTTAAACTAACACTGTAATTTTTGATACAAACCCTCAGTCTAATTTCCTTTTTAGGTTTTTATAATATTCTGTTTCATGTAGTTAATTACTTTGTAGAATTTTGGTGATAATATGTTTCATTTTTAGTTGACAATTTGCCTAGTTATATTTTAAAGCCTGTTTCTTAATCTCTTTTGATGTCTACTTTCATTTTCATTAATACTTAAACATTTATATTATTTTCTGTCTCTGATAATTATATTTTGTGTTTGCATATCCCATTCTATCGTTTTTGGTTTTTTTCTTGGTCAATAATTCTTGTGTTTATTAAGTGTTACTTTTTTTTTTTTTTAATCATGGTCTGAAGAATTCTTTGAGATCTTTTGGATGATTTATATTTCTTGGTTCTGGTTGCCTAAGGATACTAACAATCTGGGAACACTTTATTGTCAGCTAAAGAGTTTCTAGAAGACTTGAATTATATAGATTTGGATCACAAACTTATGTGAGGGTAGATTTGTCAAAAATTATTTACTATTTATTCTTTCACTAAGGGCTTGCCTTCCAAAAGCCAAGTTTCTTTGTTTGTTTTAGTATCTCTATTCATATTCTCGAACTTGATTGGGGCTCATAAAACAATAGAACCAAATCTTAATGTCACTAGTGATTTCCAGATGACCTAGGGGATACTGGTAGCTTTAATCTTCACATGCCTTTCTGAATTTTGAAATTCTTTGCCTGTATAAAGATCAAATTATGAGTGTAATATTTTAATAATTCCATTCCATTGTATTATCTGAGTTTGGGAAATTATTGGGTAGATGTAACCCACAGACACTATGAATACTCTACTTAATCTTTAATGACTGTTTTCTTAATTTTTAAGAAAAGCATGTTGGCTATTAATAAAATGTATCAAATCACATCCTTTGAGCAGGAAAATGTATCTTTCCAGGAACAACACAGGAGGCTAAGTATGCAATTAACATCTTCCTTCAATCTTATTTATAAAACGGCCATAGTTATATCTATGTTTTTCTTTGGAGTCCAGTCTGAAAGAGGAAAACACGAAGAAATGAAAAAAAAAAATAGAATAAAAAACAGAATATACGTGTCTTTGCATTTGTATAACTTTCTGTGAAGTGAGGTTATAATTTTATATGGTCATATTTAAGATAGTTTCATGTACACAATACATGTTAGAGAAATATACAAATAGTTTAATGAGTATTCCAAGATCAAAGGACATGAGATGAGTGCTTCAGGGAACAGAGAATAAAATGAGGGGAGAGCTAAATTTTGATTTACAAAGAGGTTAAAAAAGTAAAAAATAATGATTTTCAGTTGTATTTCAAAGAGTTTCTTGAAAGTCAAGGTAGGCATATTAACTATCTGCTTTCCTTCTTTTTGATATTCTGCTAATGTGCAAGGGCCTACACTTTGTTCAAATAAAACAATGTTGAATTCAGCATATACATACATATGCACACAGATACATATACATAAAGTATAAATATGTGAATACATATTTATATAGAAAATATAGGTTGAAGCTTGTTTGGAAAATACAGGAAACACATTCAAGACATCAGTATACTGGAATATGACTTGGGAGAAATTATTTTTTTTAAATCATGTTTTTTTCATTTTTCTCATAAAAGTTTGGAAACTTACAATATTTACATTTACATAATATTCTGCCATAGTCTAGTACGATAGACAAGTAGTTAAGCCCTACACAGCTTAAGTTATCAATTACTTAAAGCAGTGAAATTTCACTGCTTCTAGAAAGACTTCAAGATCTCCCAAAAATCACTATATAAAGTTGCAAATCAGCAAGATAGCTTAAAATGTCTTTTATGACCTGATCTTTACTGAGTTCTCCTGCTTCACCTGTGGTCAATTCTCAGTATACTCCAGCAAACCTGAGTTCTTTTCCGTAACATTGAACGTGACACATTTTCTTCTCTGAGTGCACAAGCTGTTTTCTCTCATTTGCTCATAAATCTTATCTATCTCTCATTACCTTTGAAGTCATATGCTTTAGGAAGCAATCACTGTTTTCCTAAGAATGGATTACATGCTTTTCCAGTGTGATTGAACAACCCCCTGTACATCTCATGGCTTTGTATTTCCTGAACCTTCTCTTTTATTGTATAGTACTCTAATAATTTGTTTCTATCTCACTCTATATTTTATCCCTGCTATGAGTAATAAGTTTTATTTGAGTTCCCACCATGTCCCAGGCTCTGTGTTAATTGCTCAACGTGGATTACTTTATTTCACAGAACGTAAGACACATCTTTGTTCCATATGGAAAACGTTACCAAATGTAGTCAGAAAACACCACTGATTATCCATCGTATTCTGTTTTAAAGATGGTGAAAAGTGAGAAAAAAGGAGGCACCTTGGGATCAGTGTAAAATGTTATTGTGTATAATCTTCCATACAAAGAAGCAACCATACAAGGAAGTTGCCAGTAAACATAATTTATGACAGAAGAAAGAAAAGCTTAATGAAATTTTAAAACTTCCGAAGATAAATGCCAAAGTTTGAATTTCAACACAACTAAGTTTGGTGTAAAAGATCATTCTCTTAACAATCTTACTTTTATTGTAAAATATGCAAGAATAGGAGACAAGTTTATCTTGCTTAATACTGAAACTCTAGTGCTCAGCACAAAATAAGAACTCAATAAATATTGCTGAATTAAATCATGAACATATTAAAAAGGTAATTTATTAATTAAGGTGCAGCTAAGACAAGAGGACAGATTTTCTCAGTCAGAAATCTAGTACTGTGCCAAACACTGTGACGGTCAAAGACAAGAATTTGTTGTTTGCTAGACTGAGAATTAACAAGTTTCTACACTCATTCATTTTATAAAATTAACGAAATAAGACTAACACCCATGGAATAACAATAACTGATCAGATAAAAGAAAGTCATCTATGATGAAGCATTAAATTAATCTGGTATAGTCAGGCAAGGGAATAACAGCAATATAGGATTTGAAGGGAACCAAGTAGGAAGGAGAATCTGAGCAGTCGGAGCTCATATAAAAGGTATCTTCAGGTTTAGGTAAACTGATAGAGGTCCTGAGGAACAGAGAAAAAAATTCATTCTTAATTTGTGTATTTGAAATAAATATTAGAATAGTGAAATATTAGAGTAAAAATAGCTAAGTAAAAAAGTCTATAATTCAAAGGTTTTTTAAAAATTATGTCAATTTATACTGGAGTATAACATACATACAGAAAAATGCAGAAATCATAATCAGAGAGCTTGATGAATTTTTATAAAGTGAACGCACCCACATGTAGCCAGAACGCAGATCAGGAGACAGAAATTACTAGCATACCAGAAGCTCCCCTCACACTGTTTTCTAGAATATTATCCTCCATCAAATTAAGTGTGATCCTGGCTTGTAATACCACAAACCAGTTTTGCCAGTTTTGTACCTTAGACAAAAGAGAATGACACAATATATACTCTTTTATTATTGCCTTTTCTTACTCAACATTTTATTTGTTACATTCATTCATATGATGTGTGGTAATAGTATCTTTGTTTTCGTTGCTATGTGGTATTTCATTGTATGAATACAATACAGTTTTTACATTCTACTGAAGATGGACATTTGGTTTGTTTCCAGTTTGAAGTTATGAAAAATACTGCTGTTATAAACATTGATGAGCATTTGAATGCATTTCAGTTGGATAGATTATAGTGGAATTTCTCTGGTGCATAGGTTCACCTCGAGTAGATATTGTCAAACAATTTTCGAAAGTGGTTTTCCTAATTGCAGATGTTCCACATCCTTAACAAAACTTATCATATTTCAAATTTTTTGGCCACTTGGATACTCTCTTCCATGAAATGCCTATTTTAGCCTTTTGCTTGGTTTTCTATGAGCTTCTGTGTTTTCTTGTTCTTCGTAGTCATATTCTGGATATGAGTCCTTTGTTGGTTATATGTATTGAGAATATCTTTTGCCATTCTGTAGCTTGTTTTTTCACTCTTTTAATAGTATATTTTGATTAAGATGTTCATAATTTTGAGGTAGTTCATTTTTTTGGCTGTTTTGTTTTGGTTTTTTGTTTTTTTGAGACGGAGTATCACTCTGTCACCCATGCTGTAGGGGCAGTGGTAGAATATCGGCTCACTGCAAAAGGTAGTTCAGTTTATCAGATGTTTTCGTTTGTGTTTTATTTACTTTGTGTGTGTCCATTGAGTAAATCTTTGTGTGTTTCAAAGTCATAAGGATATTCTTCTGTTTTCTTGTGAAACCATTATTGTTCTACTGTTTACATCTAGACTTACAATTCATGTGGCATTGGCTTTTATGTATGGTGAAAGGTAGAATATATAGTTTTGAGTCTTCCAATTACTCCAATATTGTGGAGTAGAGATGGGATATCTATAGAAAGTAGTGAAATTGTATGCAAGAAGCTATAACTAATGCATTTAACTTAGGTGAGTTTTTACACTGTGAAACAAGAAGTTTCAAACTGTGAATTTTTCTGCATTCCTTTTCAAATGTGATCTCCTGTGCCGGCAAGTTTTCATGTTTCACATTTCCTTAATGGCAACAGAGCTCCTGCAGCAGCTGCTTTGCCTCCTTCTTGCCCTGCTTCTTGAAATTGCATTGCTGCCTAGTGAAAGGGTTTTGTACGACAGATAAATCAACTTATATTCAACAAGACAGTACAACATAAGAAGTACTTGAAAGTTTAAAGAAGAAATTCAAAAGATTAATTTGTCAGACATTTGTAGCATAGGGTGGAAATGTGCAAATCCTGAAGTCAGAGGTCAATTTTACGGCTCTTGTAAAAATCAAGATGGAAGTGGCTGAAAAATGGTATGGATCTAAAATATGGTAGTGAATAATGCTGCCATGAACATGAGCATGCAGATATCCCTCCAACATATTGCTTTTGTTTCCTTTTGACAGAGGCCAAGAAACGAGATTGCTGGAGTATATGCAGTTCCATTTTTAATTTTATGAGGAATCTTCATACTGTTTTCCATATTGGCTTACTAATTTACATAACCATCAACAACGTACAAGAGTTCTCCTTTTCCCACATCCTTGACAACACTTGTTATCTTCAGTCTTTTGTTTTATTATAGCCATTCTAGCAGTTCTGAGGTAATATTTTATTGCTTTATGAATTTGTATTTCTCTGATGTTTATTAATGTTGAACTTTTCCCTCCCATGTATCTATTGGCCATTTGTATGTCTTTTTTTTTTTTTGAAATGTCTATTTAGGTCATTTGATCATGTTTTGAATAGGTTATTTCTCAACTTTTCCAAACAGTTGGACAGAACACACATAAAACTCATGTTATGAGATCAGAATTATCTTGATACTAAAACTGGACAAGGATACCACAAGACAATAAAATCACAAGCCAATGTCACTGATGAACATGGAGGCAGAAATCCTCAACAAAATACTAGCAAGCCAAAATCAGTAGCATATTAAAAGGATTATATACCATGATCAAGTAACATTTATCCCTGGGATGCAAGGATGGTTCAACATAAGCAAATAAATAAATGTGATGCACACATTAACAGAAACAAAAATAAAAATATAGTCATCTCAATAGATTCAGAAAAATCATTTGACTAAATTCAACATCCTTTTATGATGAGGATGCTCAACAAATTAAGCACATAATGTACGTCCACATACTAAAAACCATGTATGACAAGCAAAAAGCAAGCATGATATTCAATGGTGAAAAGCTGAAATCTTTTCCTCCAAGATCAAGAACAAGACAAGGATGCTGACTCTTGCCATTTCAATTCAGTATTGTATTAGTCCGTTTTCATGCTGCTGATAAAGACATACCCAAGACTAAAAAGAAAAGAGATGTCTTGGACTTACATGGCTGGGGAGGCCTCAGAATCATGGTAGTAGGTGAAAGGCACTTCTTACATGGCAGTGGCAAGAGAAAATGAGGAGGAAACAAAAGTGGAAACCCCTGATAAGCCCAGTAGATCTCATGAGACTTATTCACTATCACGAGAATAACATGGGAAAGACCAGCCCCCATGATTCAATTACCTCCCCGCTGGGTCCATCCTACAACAGGTAGCAATTCTAGGAGATACAATTTAAGTTGATATTTAGGTGGAGACATAGCCAAACCATATCAATATAGTACTAAAAGTTCTATCCAGAGCAATCAGGAAAGGAAAAGAAATAAACTGCTTCAAATTGGAAAGAAAGAAATAATATTTTCTCTGTCTGCAGATGACATGCTCTTGTTTATAGAAAACCCTAAAGACCCTACCATAAAAACTGTTCAAGCTAATAAATCAATTTAGAAAAGTTGCAAGATACAAAATCAACATACAAAATAGCAGTGTTCCTGTACACTAGCAACAGACTATTTTAAATTATTTTGAATGGTTATTTGAGTTTTCTGACCAATAATGATAATATAATAATAATGGTACTAATAATGGCTATAAATTGGTCCTTTCTATTTTTATTTATACTTTATTTAAATATCGGACATACTATTCTTATATTGACTTATCATGGTCAAAGTTTACTTCAAGACAATTCTTAACATGGGAAAGAACATAAGGTTAGTATTTCAATAGCACACTCTGCTTTTCCAATTTTTGTTTTTAACATGTGAGTTTACTAATGTTCATCCTTAAGGTGTCTCATAAAGGTCATATCCATAAAAAGAGTCATCCCTATTTTATGGATGCGGTGCAGATCTAGTCTAAAATCTCTGCTGACAATTGAGCTTGTTCATATGGGGGCAACACTAAATGATTGTCAAGGAGAAGGAGTAAAGATGAGAGAATTGTTGGCCGTCTCCAAAAAGAAACATTTTTGAAGTCTTAACATTCATTTATATTTCTATTGCTTTGTAATAGTTGAAAAAACTCAAACAAAAACTTTAGCCTTGCAGAATTAAATGCTACAAAACCTGCTTTTATTTTCTTGCAATAGTTTAAGTTCCTTATATGTTTTAGATAATAACCCCTTGTTGGGTATATTGTTTGCAAATATTTTCTCCCATTTCATAGGTTGTCTCTTCACTCTGTGATAGTTTCCTTTGCTGTGCAGAACTTTTTGTTTGTTTCATGCAATCCCATTTGCCTGTTTTTGCTTTTGTTGCTTGTGCTTTGGGGATGCATTTTAAAAAATCATTGCCCAAGCCATTCCAGTGAGGCATCTCTCTTCTGTTTCCTGCTAGTAGTTTCACAGTTTTCAGGTCTTAGGTTTCAGTCTTCAGCTTCTTTTGAGTTTATTTGTGTGTTGTGAAATAAGGGTCTTATTTAATTCTTCTGCACGTGGTTATCTGGTTTTCCCAACACCATTTATTAAAGAGACTGTCTTTTCTTCTTTATGTGCTGTCAGCAACTCTGTCAAAGATCAATAGACAATAAATATATGGATTTATTTCTGGGCTCTCTATTCTGTTCCGTTGGTATTTGTGTCAGTCTTTATACCAGTACCATGCTGTTTTGGTTACTATAGTATGATAGTATATTTTGAAATCAGATAGTGTGATGCCTCTTAAAAGTTTTCTTGAGGCATAATAAACATACAATAAATTTTACATATTTAAAGTGGAAAATTTGATAAGTTTTGACATATGTGGACAGCTTTGAAAATATCACTATCATCAATATAATAAACACATTCGTTACTCCAAATGTTTCTTCATTTTTCTTTGTAATTTATTCCTCATATTTCTTCCTATGCTCTGCCTTTCCAGCAGTCAATGATCTACTTTCTGTCACCATAGATTAGTTTTCATTTTCTAGAATTCTATATAAATGGAATTACACAGTTTGTATTATTTTATCCCTGGCTTATTTTATTTCGCATAATTATTTTGAGATTATTCTATGTTGTAGTGCAGGGGTCAGCAAATATTTTTATGCAAAGGGCCACATAGTAAATCTCCTAGGGTTGGAGGGTCATAGAAGGTCTCTGTCTCATCTTCTTTATTTATTTACCACCCTTAAATATTTGAGAACATTCATAGTTTGTGCATTATACTAAAAGAGAGCATAGATCATATTAGCCCAGGGTCATAGTTTGTCTATCTTGTTGAAGTTCTTTCCTCTTCTTAACAGTTATTATTCCACTTCATGGAGAAACAACCTTTTGTTTATTCATCTATTGGTGAATATTTGGTTTGGTTACAGTTTTTGGTCATTAAAAAATAAAGCCGACATGAAGATCCCTGTATAAGTCTTTGTGTGAACATTTATTTCTCTTTCTCTATGCTAAATACATAGTACTAAAATGCCTAGCAGGTATATTTTGGAAACTACCAAAATATGTTTCAAAGGTGTTTGCACCATTTTTCATTTGCATCAACAGTGTGTGGAAGTTCCAATAACTTTACATTCCAATCAACAAATGATAAAATAGTCATTTAAAATTACAGAAATTTTAATCAGTACATAGGAGTCACCCATTGCAAATTTAATTTGTATTTCCCTACTGTCTAATGATGTTGAGCACTTTTAATGTGCTCAATGGCAATCCATGTATCTTCTTTGGTGAAGTGTGTGATCTATACTTTTGTTTACTATAAAGAAAAAAAACTAGGTTGATTGTTTTATCATTGGCTTTTGAATACTTTTTATATATTCGAGATGTAAGTTCTTTGTCAGATTTGTGGTTTGTAAACATTTTCCCCAGTCTGCAGCTAGTCTTTCTCTTAACAGTGTCTTCTGAAGAAAAGAAATATTTAAATTTGATTACCTTCAAATTATTATTTTTTTCTTTTATGCATTGTAGGTTTAGTGTCTTACCTAAGAAATACTTTTCCAACCAAGTCACAAAGGTTTTCTCCTATATTCTCCTCCAGAAGTTGTCCTTTTAGGTTTTACATAGTTTATGACCCAATTTTACTTAACATTTTAAGAATGATATATGGTATAGATTTGTTGTGCAGACATACAGGTGATGATTTATTTTAACTTTCAGATGACTGAACACATCTACACTTTGCCATTAGTTTTGAAAGATATTTTCACTGACTATAAAATTCTAGATTGCCAATTTTTTTTCAATACTCTTTTATTTGACTGCTGCTGGCTTACATGATTTCCAACAGATTTCTGTAATCTTTTTATCTTTTGTCCTTTGTATGTAACTTGTCCTTTTTTCCACTGGATACTTTTATAATTTTCTCTTTATAAATGATTTTAAGGAATTTGGTTATGATGTGTCTTGGTATAATTTTCTACACAATTCTTACACTTTGGGTTTCTTTAACTTTTACACATATGGCATTATAATTTTTATCAAATTTGAGAAATATTCAGTCCTATTCTCTACATTATTTTTTCTTTCTTTCTCTCGCTTGTGTCTCCTATGATTACCTTAATTATTTTTATATCTGGCCACAAACTAAAGGTTTACCCTAAAGATTTACCCCAAAATAATTTCTGAGGTTTGTAAAGACCAAGGAAAATGGAGAAGTATGAGCTATTACAAGATACAAAATGTCCATATAAAACAGTGCATAATTTCTCACAAAAACTAAGATATTCAAGCAATGGGTACTGTAAGTCCCAGAAGGGCAGTACTCATCACCTATGGAGTTTGTCACATTTTCTATATTTACCATGGAATAAATAATGATTTTAGAGTTTTGGTAATGTTGAAAAATAAAGCTATAGTAGTTCCCTCCAAAATGTACAACTTTCTTTAAGAAGAAAATGTTCGTTACATCCCATAAAGTTTTATAAACATCACCAATATTCAGGAATAGTCCTGAGGGAGAAAAAGGGTATATTACAGCACAGAAATTTGTTAAGAGATGAAATCCAATATGGTAAAAAAAGGTCATCAAAACAATTAATAAAGATGATAAAAATTAAACAAATATTTGTTTATCCTAAATCCCCAGTTATTTATTATTGAGATAATTATCTTACTTCTGACTCTCAAATAGAATAAGAAAAAAAGACTAATGAGGTCCCCTCATATGGAGCAAATTTATAACATGTCAAAGACATTGAATATTAAGTGTACCTTTGTAGTTTCACAACATTCAATTTAGCTTTATATGGAGAACACAGCGGTGGCATAATTAGTGAGGTTTTATAAGGAGAAATGTCTTCCATTGCTATTCATATTTCCAGCAAGGTTAATATTAATAGCTAAATGGAAGGACATAGTGCCTGGCACCTAGTACGTATTTTAAAAATGTTTTTTGAAATGAATGTCGCTTCTTCCAGATCTTCAACCATCATTTTTTCAAGATCAATTCTAGGCTGAGCAAGAGTGAAATTGGAAGTGAGAGAAATAGATATTGCCAAGATGGTGAGGGAGAGAGAGGGATTAAGACAGACAGAGAGAACATGTTCTCCATTGCCCAGGACTGTTTAAGATGTGTATATACTGATGCAAATATCTGCATCCTGGCATTGGAGATAACAAATTTTGCATTCAGTTTGAAAAGTTGTAGATTACTGACATATTCATGTATGCAAATTATTTGCATAAACATTGTATTAAGAGAATACATGAGACAAGATTGCCCCTTGTGGCCACAGAGGGGTGAATGTGCTAATGGGACTATCACTATCACTGGCATTACATGACTCTACTTGGAATGGTGGCTCTTTATCTGGCCTCAAAATGTGCTCCTTGCATTTGTTACCATGACACATACTTTTCCTAACTTACTCATACATTGAGAAATATTTCATTTATCCAAGTGTAGTAAACCGTGAAAAACGAGCTCATGGTTTGGTCAAAGTCTCTCAAATTGTAAAAACACAATTGAATCACTGAGCATTACTAACATACCCCATAAAATCACACATATCAAATAAACAAACAAACAAAAAGCCAGAGTCAATTGACAAGTGGAGGTTAAATCCTTGCAACACATAGCAATACAGGTCCTGTGTTTGGTATCTGAACTTCTTAAAAACTTTCTGGAATTTCACCAAGTCTGTCTCATCAGAATTCATTTCCCCTGCCAAAGCATTCCATAAGTGTGGATGAGATAAAACGGCAACACAGAAACATACGGGTAAAAGGAGATCAGTGAGCAGGAAAATATGTTTCTTAAAATCTGTGCTGCAGTCATTTTTCTTCTCAGTTTTGTTGTTTGTTATGCCTTTGAATGCCCATAGACAACATTAAGAGTGTTTCTACACAGCAGCAAAAGAATAAATCAGTTCAGACCAAAAAGAGTCAATTGCATTAAGAAAATAACAACAAAACCAACAACAACATCAACAAATGATGTCAAGTTGTTTAGTGTTTCATAAGAAATTGTTTGATTTGTTTGTTTTGTATGCACAGCCAGAATGACTAGTGACAAAGGTAAGTTCTTCATTTACAATTTGCTTTACCTGTGATTACAAGTGCTTTAAATATCCATGTTCTATTGTGCTTTATGCAATGTTTACTGTCACATGTCCTCTGTTTTCCTCAAAGGACTATGTATGAAAACCGAGTGAGTTTTCATAAAGAGAAAAATGAAATTTGATACATGGTCTCGTTTTATAACTAGGTAGGCTTCCTTGAGTTAGTGAAATGGCAAACAGATATTTTTCTGAATATCACTTTTCCTAGAAACATTTATTTACTGTAGTGTATGTAATGTTAAAACCATTGATTTAAACTATTTTCGTACTTGATTTTTCTCAGTAATAAATTCTCAATTCTGTTTATTTTGCTCTTTGATTTTGCTACAGATGGTTGAATAAATTCTCCAAGCCACTGATTGGCAGTTGGGGTAGTACTTACTTGTCTCAAGTCCAAGATTTGCTAGGAAAAATCTATTATGCTATTTTGTTAAATAGTGCCCATACATTCTGAAGTATTCTAACCATCTAAGTTATGAAATAGAAAATTGCATCAAAAAATTGAATTAAATAAGCAAGAGCTTTAACAAAAATGTGCAGATGAAAATAGTTGTCTGTAGTGAAATGAAGAATCTTGTTGAAAAGTTTCATAATTGCTTTAAAGAAAGCAAACATGCACACCTTTTTAATTTCATAGCTAAACACATAATTTACATATTAGTTGCGCCTGTCAAATCTCCAAGAAAAAAAATATACCTCCTAATGAATAAAGTTTCTTGGACATAACCTTAAGATAAACTATTCTTCAGGGCAACTTCAGCTCCCAGAAATTAAGTCAAAACATGGGTAATCACAGAAATTAGAAGAAAAAAGGTGCAATGTTTCAAGAGAGGAAGCAAACTAGCAAAACATTCATTTATTCACATTTGGTTTTTAATTTCAAATCCTCAGATTCAACTAGAAACCTGAGAATTTAGAATGACCTGTCTTGCATTACAAAAGGCAGATTTCCCATAAAGATCTATTGAATTAATGAATAAATGAGTGACTGGATATGCTTAAAGCTGAGTGTGCAATATAAACTAACTGGAAAGAAAACACACTGTCTCCATTTGTTTGGGCTGCTATAACAAAATGTCGTAAACTAAGTGGCTTATAAACAAAAGAAATTTATTTTTTATAATTCTGGAGGCTGGGAAGCCCAAGATCAAGGTGCTGTCAGATTTGGTATTTGGTGAAGTTCTGCCTTCTGGTTCATAGGAAACTCCTTGCCATATCATCATGTGCAGAAAGGGCAAGGCAGCTCTCTGGGGCCTCTTTCTACAAGGGCACTAATTCCATTCAAGAGGGTAGCCCCTTCATGACCTAATCACCTCTGAAAGGTCCCAGTTCCTAATACTATTACATTGGTTATTAGGTTTCAAAATGAATTTTTTGGGGGCGCAAACATTCAGACTATAATTCTACCAAATGGGTTTTTCGATATTAGAACTTTGAAATATAGTTATTAATAATAGTTGCTAATTTAGTCAACTAATATTTATTGAGCATCTGATCCTATTGGTCCTAGAGATACTTCAATAAAGACAAGGTAAAAGAAAGTATGTGTCTTCTCCCCACTCCTAAAATGGAAATATAGGAGATGACATCAGAAATGATTAGTATCTAAGCAGAGAACTAAATCAGGTCCATGTGTTGCAGAATAGGATGGACTCTTCAAGATGATGGCAATTAAGCTAACATTTAAATGATAAGAAGAAAATAGCCATACAAAAATCAGGAGAATATTATGACAGACAAAATAAAAATTTAAGTAAGGAGCCATTAGATTAGAATGTGTTTGATATCTGTGACTGCCATGGTAAAATGAAAGTAGGCCAGTATATCCAGAGGTTAAGGCAGTAATCCATAACAGATGGTGGGGTTCAGATCGTTTAAGGGCTTTTTAGAAAGGGGATAGATGGGGTGATTTTCATCAAACAAATGAAGGGGTTCAAAAGGAAGATGTCACATATAGATATGTGCATACATATGTTTATTTATTTATTTGTTTGTTTTGTCTCTGAATCTGGAGTAATTTTATCCCTGAATCTGGAAAGAATTCCAGGTTGGAAATAAAGACAGTTGAGTCACTACAATAGATATTTGAGTCATGAGGTTCCAGGTTTTAATCTAGAGATAATGTATGATAAAAAGGAAACTGAAAAAGAAAGGGACAAAGAAAGGAAGTATTCAGAGGAAGCTGAGAAATTGATCACAAGCACAAAGCGAAGAAAATATTTGAAGATTTTGATATGCATTTTATTTTTCAATCAGTAATTTTTAAATAAATGATAAAAATTTTTAAAAAGTCATAATGTCATCTAACTTACATAGTGATTACTTCTACGGAAAAGTGGGTCAGTGGATTTGACATATATGTAAATTTATAGGAATTAACAGTATTAGTGACTTTTATTGGGCCATGGGGTTTTGCACATTTTTGAGGAGGATATTCAAAATAACTAAATATGTATTATTATTCAGTTCCTCTATAAATTCAGTTATTAAATCAATAAATATTATTCTTTATTTTGATTTTTAAGTTTCTGCCTAGAAAGAGTCCTTAAAATTAGAAGATCTTCCTGGAAATGTTAACGTCCATTTATTGCTGAATTGGTTTACTTATTTTGATGCAAAATCATATAAATTAAATAAATGTCAGTAATATTTTCTGATTTAATTTTGAAGTTTTTTATATTAATCAAGAAAATTGATTATTTAAGATAATAGAGAGGGGGACAAGACAGTTTTCCCAATTATTTAGGTTAATTGTTTAGATGGTTATTTAATTCAGACATGCTAAATAGATTTCATCTAGTGAAAGTATTGTAAAATTTAAGCTGATGCTTTAAAAAATCACTTAACATGTTAAAATTGGGTAGAAAAAGTTAAGTAATATTATGGCCAATATTTTCTAATGGGATAATTTTAAATTAAATACAATAATTTTAGTTTTATAATATTAAGACTTGTTGAGTATTCTTCACTGGTAAAACTTACAAGTTATTTGTGAGTGGAACCATGAAATATGTGTTCATTTGTTTTCTGTGATGCAAATTGCCACATCACTCACATATTCAAAGTGTATTTTCCCTATGTCTAGTGTTTTAGTGTAGTTAAGAAACTCCTCATTTTAAAGCAAATGTTCACCCTTTATAAAGAAATAGACTAATTGGGAAGTCAAATTCATCATTTGAACAATATCTGAGCATGTACTACATGTCAGTTTTGGTGATATTTGATCCTAGTAGTGAGTTCACTGGATATTGTGCAATTAGTAACAACATTGATAGAGTATGATAGAGTTAATTAAGCATGCAGTATTTGAGCATATACTCTATGTACACAAACTGCGATATTTTGGCATTGTAAAGTCTTCCATGGTATGTGGAGTTGTAAGAGAACTTTCAAGTCATCCAAATTTATATTTCAGAGCATACAGAGGTCTCCTCTGTATCATGCTTGTTGCAGTTCTGCGCAAGTTGTGCAGACATTGAATATTAGCAACTGGCAGAAAACTCACTTTTTGGTAGAGTAACCCATTCCATTGTTCAGATCCTGGACATAACTTCTGTTAATTGTATCCTCATTTTTTTTGATATGATTGTAAGAGATTTTAGTTTGGTTTTAACTTTTCTTGGTTTATTTTCACATGTATTAGAGTTCTCGCCTTCTGAGGAACTTAAAATGTCAATTTTAGCATGTAACTCTCCAGAAACAGTAACTGCATCTTTCTAGTTTAATCTTAGTTTAAAAATATATGGTGAAGCACATAAATATTTTTATGCCTTTACAGTGTTCATTTTGTGTATAATTTTAATTTTTCCTTACTTTTTATATTTGTAAAAGGTAAGCACTGTATTATGTATATATTAAAAACATATTTGTATCTTTACATTTATGTCTATGTCTGTAAAGTGACTGAATCTCTAATTCCAAGGTCTTGGAAACCAATTATTTAAACAAAGTTCAATTTAAAATAAAGACAAAAAAAAACACAAAAAAACAAGAATTAGTTCAAATTAAAGACCAGTTTTTGCATTGGATTCCAGGCCTTACATTTTGCAAATTTGGAATCTTGCTTATTTTTTAAGTGAGGAAGCTGTACTTCCTGATTTATTGGCTCCATCATTGAAGAATAGATGACCTTGCATGTGGAACAAATTATTTTTTATTCTTACTTTTATATTTTTAGGAATTAGACCAGATTTTTAAACTCCCAAGGGTTTATGCAATCATATGTCAATAGCCATAAAAGAAACCGCTCTTGCAACTATACATAAATGGATTTATTTACTTATTTAGCATTCAGAGAATGTGGGACTATTGTGTGCCAAAAAGCTATAACATTTTCACAGAAAATTTAGTGTTTCTTCCTGCTGCCTACTGTAATTGATGTGATAAAAATAGCAGGCCTGAACTTCAGCCTATGTACTCAGAGGGAATTCTTCCATAGAGTTACACTGAATGAGGTTGGAGCCCAGCATATTTATTGCCATGGTAATATAAAGACATGATCATATTCCTGCCTATATTAGATTGCCAAAATGCAAGAGGCAGGGCATTTGCTGTATATCCATCTGTCAACCCATCAAGTGGCTCAGAGGTGAAACAAACATGGATGACCCAGATATTCCAGCAGCTTTTCTAATACCTACTTGGTATATCTTTGGAGAGGACAGGAAGAAGAAAATTCAATATTTTAAATTGAGATATTCATAATTTATTATCTATACCAACAACTCAGTATTAAAATTAGTAAGATGCATGATTTAGAAATGCTGATGTGGACCATTTCTTTTCAGGGAATACACTGGAAATTTTAATTAGGCATCAACTATGACTTTTCCAAGGATCAATGCAAGAATTTTTTAAAGTTAACTATATCTTAATATATTTTTACAGTATCATTTTTTGCAGATAAAATTCATGAGCCTATTTGATGTAGAGATTGTAAAAAAATGTTTCAAATGAATTTTTCCACAGTATTTCCACTCTCTTATCCTATTGTCCACAGTATTTATATTTATCAGTGATATATTCTAAGTATACTTATTTTATTATGGTGTATTCCTGGGGGACTTTGAAAGCATAATGTTTTGTATGTTGTTCCAACAGCCAAAGAAAATGTGAGAGATGGAAACAGTTTTGTTTTGTTTTCTTTTGTTTTTTTGCAGTGATGAAAGATGGTTTAGAACAATGAGTACAAAGAAGCAATTGATATATTCTCAGGATGAAAAAATGTCCCTAAATTTTTAAAAAATCAGTTGCAAATGAAACCAATTCTATTATCACGATAGTAAGATGGCAGTCATCCTTAGGGGAGAGTACTGCATACATGCCATATACTGCTGTTTTCTAAGTGGCCTCTC
Organism: Mandrillus leucophaeus; assembly: GCF_000951045.1. Taxonomy (NCBI): domain Eukaryota; kingdom Metazoa; phylum Chordata; class Mammalia; order Primates; family Cercopithecidae; genus Mandrillus; species Mandrillus leucophaeus. Next base: position 424,408 of record NW_012102155.1, read on the forward strand.
TCTTTTGTCAAAAAGCCTTTGTACTTTTATAGACCATGGCCAAGAATTCAAAATTCTTCCAGAATTACTGGTCTTTTATACATCTACGGATATTCTCTGATAGTTGTCTTTTGCAACAATGATATCATCTTCTTACATTAAGTATATTCTAGCTACATGTCTGTTTGACTTCTGTTATATAAAGATCATTATTCTCTAACAGAATGTCTATTAAATATTTCATGTTTGGTGACCAGTACATTTTGAAATTCATCTACACAGAAATTATATTGATGATTTTGCGTGCTCGTCTATGCCTTTTTGTGAACAGGGTTTTGCAATCAAGCTCATTCTCAGGGTACAATTTATCAAAGGTCTCATGCCATTATGAATTAAAAAAAATTGGTATTCACCTGCCAATCTCAGTAATAATATCCCAACAACAGACTTAAGAGGGAATTCTCATTATTCTTCTTGTCTACATATGAGAAAATTGAGTGTAGGTGAGATTAAGTTGAATTCCCATGGGCTCACAGCAAGAAAACGATGCATCTGTGATTCAGTCCAGGCTACCTAGAAGAAGAATTTCTTTCACTAGGCAAGCTGCACTGGGTATCACTCAAAGTGTGAAAGCTGGACTGTTACTGGGGTCCTGAAATCTGACTGGCTTCTTTAGCTTAATTCCCATCAACACACACTTTCTAAATGACTATTATGTCATAATAAGATTTTATTCCCTTGAGGAGAAAAAAGGACATCAAATTTTGCTATAAAATTTGTGAATAGTTTTAAACAAAGAAATCTAAGAAAAGTTAAAAGAACATTTAGAGATTTTCTCAATACCCTGCAGTCAAAACATAGAACTATATCTGCAGTTGAAGAAGTTGGATTTATTGCTTGTTGCGGAAGACAAATTCTGAGGCAGAGATAGATTATACATGTTACATAGAAAACTACAAAAGTAAAACAATATGCTACCAAAGTTCTGTTCTTTGGACTCAATTAATTAATTAATTGAAGAGATATATATTACAGCCCATATTCTACATAGTGAGTTAAGTCCTGGTTATCTATCTGTTATATAAATATAAATGTATCATTTTGGTTAAAAATATGAAAGAACTTTCTGATAGCTTTTATGTATAAATTTTGGCTTGGTGACTAAGACAATTAGAAAAATCTGTGTATATTTCCATACCATTCTGTAACATAAACACTCTACAACTTTTGCTCCTTAGTGTTTAATCCCTGACACAGAGAAATCACTGCATGACAGTCCTGCTTTCACATTAGAAAATTGTTCTCTGAGCATATGAAATAGAAATGTAGTGGAAGACATTGATTTTAAAATGCTAATTGACTTACAGTATCTATTAAAAAGCCCAATTAGTCAAAGACTAAACAACCTGTCAAAGAAAGTAATAAAAACTACAGTAGCTGTGGGGTACTAAAATATTTGACAATACGATTAATTTGAACATTCACACTTCACCTCTGAAGGTATGAGTAATTAAGGATAAGCTGGGGGCAGATTTCTTTATCCTCTCACTGTAAATCATTCATGGGGTAGTTCTCTTATTTCTGTTATCCCTATTTCCTGGTCCAGTACCCTTATCTTCGTTACTGTAATCTTTACAAAGTTAAACAAATCATCCTTCTAGGTTGAAAGACCATTTTGGATATGAGGGATATGGGGGATTAAAATATCTACTACAATTAGTCTTACAAAAAAGTCATTTTTCAATAATTCTAAAGAGCAAACTAAGAGATTCTTAGAAAACTGCATCTAGAGAGGTGACACCTACTATTTCTGAAATCCTGACTTAAACGATCAAACAGCTACTAAAGTAGAGGAAAACATAAGGGAAAATATCATCCATAAAAGGCAGAACTTAAGAATTTCTTCTACATATAGTGCATATAGGATCAGATTGAAAGGAACAGACGCATCTACTCAAAACTGTCCTACCCGAGAAGATGGTTTCTTAACCACAAGATGTAAACAGAGCAGAATTTGCCCAAGACGTTAAAATCCATAATTTTCTTTTTGGCGGGATATATTTGAATAATGACACTAAAGACATGCTAAAGGAAAGACAGGCTTAAGGAAAAATAGGCCACCTTCCTTGGAACAGCACGCTAGCATTTAGGTTGCATTAGGCTTTCCAAAAGCAAATGGGGCGATCTGTAATAGGAAGCAGCCCAGGCGCAAATCATTTAGCTCAAAGGTTTTGTACTAAGCAATGATGAAAATGGCCCCATATGGTACCAGGCATGGAAGCTGGACCAAATAGAAAAAAATATTTTAACTGTACAGTAAAAGCTCTCTGCTGGCACAGAGTCTTTCTTATACCTAAAGAAGAGATTAAGTAGAGAAATTTCAGTTCTGAGACTTAGAGAGCCCACCCCCTCAGCTTCCCTGGTGGCTGGATCACAGACCTAGTTACGGACTCATAGTAAGTAATCATCTAGCCATATAGGTCAATAAGAAAAGGCCACAAACATGGGGAGGAGTTATTGATATAGTGACACAGGCCAGTTTAATACATCAGTGCATTTTGAGGACACAGAATAGTTCCTATTACCCTTGGAGCATTACCAAATTTTGATTATATTACTCTTGCGTGTCTAAAAATGCAATACATATGAATAATCAATCTTACAAGTCACATATTTTGACCAAAATATAATAAAACTGGAAATTAATAACATAAAATATGAAGCATTACAACTTATACACATTAAGAATGCACATTAAAAAAATTCTCATAAATGACAACTTATTTAGAGTAATTAAATTCAATAAAAGCATTACATATAATAATGTATGGGTTAAATCTATAATCAGAATAAATAGTCAGCTCTAAACAGTTGACATGTGAAAGAAATAAGTATCCAACTGAAAAATATTTGCAATTATAATAAACATAAATAATGTTAAATAAGAAAATAAATATGGCTGCATTAAAAAGGAGAAAACAATAGATAAATTCCAGTGCATGATGTATTCGAAAAGATAAAATTAATAAATATATCTAGGAGCTTTAAAATGACCAATGTAAAACACAAACAAAATGTTATTTGAAGATCGAGAATGAGAAACAGTTTAAAATCTTTAATAAATAAATGATGAAAAAAAATTTAAGAAACATAATTTCTACTTCTGTTACTATGGCAGGCCAGATATCCCTAAAGTTCTTTGCTCAAAATACATCTAGATTCTGTATACATTTTAACACTCTTCTAGACTTTCTAGAAAGTAATGGAAATGCCCTCCCACCCTCAAAGTGTCTGAAGCTATAAATGAAGCAGCAACTACTAAGGGATGAGCCAACTTTAATGGTGGATTTGTCTTTTGGGCAAATGCCTACACCTTGAACTGAAATAGAATTCTGTGTTTTGTGCCTGCAGGAAGAAAGGAGTTTAAGTTGACTCTTAGAAAACTTTATGCTTGGAACTTCAAAGGTGGAAGGGAACGAGTAGCGGCTTATGACTCAAGGGAAACAGTAAAATTCTTGTGAGAAGAAGATACGATTAAAACTTCAGATTCCACACAATAAAGTTCATAATTTTAAAATATACCCAATACACAACAAAAAGACACTTGAGTGACTATCACTAATGGAATGCAAATATTACAACCCTTATAGAGTTGAATTTGCACTACATATTAAAATTGTAGAGGCAGTATCTCATTCTACCTCTAGCAATCTATCTTTAAGATTAATTAGCAAAAATACATAAAGACACATATACAAAATATTAATTATGGCTTTATTTGTAATATCTGAAACCTGGAAAACAACCCACATTTTATCTCTATGAATTGATGAAATAAAATCTGATATATCTCTAGGTGGATTATTATGAATGTATAAGAAAGATTGAGGAAGGTTTTTATATATTGCCATGGAATAATCTCTAGGATACTTTTTCAATGGGGAAAAAAAAAAAAACAAGGAAAATACACAACAATGTTTACAGTATGCTTTACATAAAAACATTTTTTGTTTGGAAGAGGAATATATGTGTATGTATTTGTACACATATGTATTTGATATACATCTGTATGTATCAATTTGCTTGTATTTACTAAGACAAAAATGGTAGAATAAGCAAGAAAATAATAAATGTATAACTATATAAGGGTGGAGGAAGCAGTGATGGAAATTAACTTCTATGAATTTAATTGCTTTATGGTTTTGACTTTAGAACATTAATGTTTTACTTAAAAATAAATTAACAAGAAAAGTAAGGCAATGTTCACAAACTGAAAGGGAATAGATAAAAGGTTCCAAATGTATATCAAAATGATTGAAAATTAGTTTTCTTTACAACATTGACAGAGATTGATTTACTTCTATCCCAATTTGATTTTCAATCATTTATCAACAATATATAATGGTCTTTCTTCCTTGTTGTTTCTTTTGCATTTATTGGTGGTAAATATCTTCATTTTATAAAACTTTCATATGTGTATGAATTTTTTCTTCATCGGCTTTCTCAGACTTTTTGTTTTTCCAGGAATTTTTAATATCCAGATGTTATATTCCCCTAATACAAAATCATTGACCAAGAAATTATTTCCAAATTCAAAGTCATAAAGTTTTTCCTTGATGTTTTCTTTTAAAACTTGTATAGTTTTATTTGTTATATTTGGGTCTTTGATAGATTTTGAGTTAATTTTTGTATATAGTATAAGAATATGGTCCAACTTCATTTTATTTGTTTATAGTTATCAATTTTCCTGGAAAGGGAACTAATTTTTTAAGGAAATGTTTTCATAAACTATTTTGCCTCTCTATTCAACATTCCATTTGCTAGAATTCACATGACACATTCTCAGACAATAAAGATTTTATATAATTTTTATTTTATAAGTTAAGAGAAAAGACAAAATGTCTTTTCTAAATTTTCATCATTTGTTTAGTCCACAATTCAACAAGAAACTCTGGTCTCCTCCTTGTGATCTAGTTATGCAGAGGAGGAGGAAGTAATACAAGAACTCTAATTCTGTTTAGTGAGACTCTCAGTTTAATGCTCATTCCTACACCTCACATTATATTTCTTGTTATTATTTCACTGTTTCTGGTTCACATTATTGAAGAATAAAATATTGTCTAAGCTTTGCCCCTGGGAAGTGGTCCAAGAGCAGTATTAATTTTACAAAAATGCCAATTTCTAGATACAAAGCATGCAACAATGTATATAGGGTTTAAAAGTTTAATATGGTTAGCTAGAAAGATATTATGAAACTGCACATGCTGGAATTAACTTTCAACTATTATTGGAAGAAAAGAATTCCCTTCCTTTTCAACATTAAGGCTTTAATTAATTTTATTGATACATACAAATATTTTATTAATTATACATAATGCTTAAAAATATTATATTTAGAGATTTTTGCTTTTTTGATGCCTTTGTAATCATTAAACTGTGTTTTATACTTTCTAAGTAATGACTTTCTATATTATGGCTGTCTTCCTCCCACAAAATTCTAATTAAAAAATAGATTTAGGAAATTACAATACTTGAAATTCTATCTTCACCTCATTCACTGGAATTCTGTAACACAGTTGCCTTACAGAATTTGGATGATTGCTTAAATATCAGATTAAGTAAATGGCTCAGTTTCTTTCCCTCAGTTTAAAAACCACATTCAGGTCTTCCCCCAAATAAAAAGAAAAAAGCAAATATCCATTAATTCAAAATGATCTCTTAGCAAACTATCTCAGAACTTTTTCTTCTCTCTTTTATAGTAAGATTTTCTTTTCTCTCTTACTCTTTAACCCCTTGAAATTAGGCTTCTACCTCTGACTATTGACTACATTATCTCTGACAAGGTTCATCAATGACCTCTTACCCTCTTAATTATTCCAGTAGACTATTTTCATATTCACATTATTTAGATTTGATGGCCCTTGACAATGGTGTCCCTTCCTTCCTCTGAAAGCCCTCCCTCAGCTTTTGAGTTAGCAATCTCCTCCAATCTTCTTCCTACTTCTCTAATGATTCCTTGTAAGTCATCTTTGTGGACTCACTGCTTCCAGCTCTTTACATGATGGTGAATCAAAGGATCTTGTTCTCGGCCCATTTAGCTCACACTTTGCACAGTCTCAGAATATGGAAAAGACACTTTTGACTTTCACCATTATTGCTCATGAAGCCTGAGTCAATGAGTCCAGACATGAAGGGCAGGACCTCTGTGAGGAAGCACTCACTGCATATTGTCATGTGGATGTCTCCTACATAGGTCAGAAAGAACATGTCTCAGGCTACCCTGCTTCTCTCCTGTAATTGCTAGCTCAGTTACTACAACAAGCTCACTGGGTTTCTTAGCAAGGAATCTGAGTGTCTGTCTTAAATTTAGCATTTTACTCATTTTATCTCCACGTCTTATTTATTAACAAGTCCCACAGATTCTAATCATAACATGTTTTGTGTAACATGTTATGTTACACATATGCATTTGTTACTCATATGCATTTGTTACACATATGCATTTCCACTGTTGGTGTTTTGATTCAAACTTGCATCACCTCTCATTGAGACTACCGCTCTGATATCTGACTCATCTTATCTACCCGTTTCCATCATCCATCTGTACACTGCTGCTGATTTTCCTTATAATGAGCTCTGCTCTCATGACTGCCATAATTGAATACTACAGTGGTTCCCATTGTGTACAGAATATCCCATCAACCATTTTTGCCTTATATTTTGCCATGTCTTTCTTCTTCACATACCTATAACTGGCAGCAAGCCCAGCTAATTACAGCTACTTTAATATACCATGTACCTCTGTGCATTTGTCCACTGGACAAAGAAAACTCACCTTTTCTATTTACTTAGTTCCCTGGCATCTTTTGAACAGGTTTTCAAAGGCTCTACTGGGAAAAATTATATAATTGCTTTGTGTATCCCTGATATCCTAAGACTAACTCCAGAATTCTAAATTCCCAAACAAGCAAATATCATCATCCAAGCACACCAGTTTGCATTTTACACAATTTGCTTCTAAGGCAACTAAAATCTTACGATGGCAAATTTCATCTCTGCTATGTTTTTGGACATCTTTGTTCATTTATATGCTAATTCAAATGGAAAGCAATATGTTGTAACAATGATGGTTATTCCAGAAGCCTGTGCACCTAATACCTTTTTAACACATAATTTAATATTGTAATTCAGGGACCAGCAGTAAAACTTGATTCCTTCTGTTGTTTTGCAAATCTGTTGATTATTTCCTTAAGGAAACAGTGTCAAACAGTGACTTCTCAGTTGAAGGGGCAACAAGGTCTTACAATCTGTTCTGGCTCATCGGACTTCTTAGTTATATACACAAATGTTGAAGAAAGTGAAATGACTATGTAAAACAACAAGAAAAAAATGAAGAATGGAATATAAAGTGGAACTCGGCTCACACATCATAGAGCATAGTTTTCATAAGTGAAAGAACCACTCTTTAATTATAAGACTCACTAAAAGAGTAATTATTTTGGCTTTAAATAATGTTTTAATAAAAATCCATAATCAAAATATTTAGTTAGTAATTCTTTACAGAAACAATGGACTGATATTCTTATTACATTACTTTATAAACATTAAATTGATTTTAAAACCCTGCCTGTGTAGATTGTGAATTTCATTACTGTTATTGACTAAATAGACACTAGATACTAAAAATTTGAAGTTCCTATGAATACCAGTTACTTACGGTGGATGAAAGACAAAGATTAACTTATATTTTTTAGTCTGTCTGTGTTTAATAAAGTAGAACTAAATAAATGTAACTTTGTATGTCAGCATTTTTTTACTTTCATATTTGCCAAGATTTCAGACTGTTTAAGTGGCAGCATTCTAATTTTAAATGATTTCCCATCCACTAGTCCACATTCAGCATCAGCATTATTAGAGATGATCTTTAAAAGTGGCTAGAAGTAATCTATAGTGACCAGCCATCACACAGTGATAGCACCACTTAGCCATCTCACTCACAAGGCACCTATCTTATATTCCCTTGTTCTATAGTTATTAACTGTGATTTGTTTCTCCAACATAAGTGTAAATTCCTAAAGGGTATAGATTATGTATCACATATCTTGATACTCCCAAAGTAGTATAAAACCCTGCACATAGCAGGTACAGAGTAAATGTTTGTTAATTTATTGCCTGGGATACAGAAATAATTAGAGTAATAGGGCTTTCTTTTTTTTTAAGAGTTGAACTTTACTAAAGAAGAAGAAGAAGATGTTTAAAATGTTTGGGGAATGAAAACAAAAAAATTAAAAGCAACATCTACTATCTAGATTGCCGGACATATAATCATATTGCCTTGAGTGAACAAAATTTGTGCTGTGCATATGGTTTAAAAAGACAACACTACAGAACACAAGAGACTCCATCGTGGAAACTCTTAAACAATCTTTGAAGTTCTATATAGTGATTTTAGAAAGTGCTGCAAAAGAAGAATCAGTAGAAATATACGACTCTTTAGATATGAGTGAAGGTGAAAGCATTCCAAAATTGCATCCAGATTTTAACTATAAAAGCTGAAGACTCTAAATCCATCAGATATAGGACACCTGAGATTATCCCAGCCCATTTCCTATTCAGGGGCAGACTAGCTATCTGGAATATTGCTGAGCACAGGGTACCTCAGACAATTAAAGGGATCAAGACCTCTTCCATATCTGAGAATCCTGACATATCAATCAGTTATGTTAGCATCAGTAAGAAAAAAATCTCAGAAGCATACAACAAGACGCACTGTTTTCTTGAACACATGGTTGTGGATCAGCTAGGGTGGCCCTACTGAGGCTAATCAGTCAGCTCTGCTTTAGGCTGTAGATGTATGTGTGTGTTGGATGACTCTGCTCGACATGTCTCATTTTAAGCTTCTAGCTAAAGGGTCAGTGCTTACCCAGTATACTTTCCTGTTTTGGCAAAGGTAGAACAATCAGGCTAGCTCAATTGCACAAGCACATTTCAAGCTTCTATTCACAACCAATAACATTCCATTGATCAAAGCAAATCATACGACCAAGTCAAATGGCTGAGTGTGGGGAAATACACACTACTCAATATGAGGCTATGTCAAGGATACAGAAGTATAAGACTACAACAGGGGAGTGAAGAATCAGTACCAATAAATCAGTTTCTTATATCTAGCATTTTAAAATTCCAGAAATTCTGGAAGCCTGTTATGAAATATTAATACATTCTAAATATTTATGTTTAATAAATTACTACTTTGAATACACAAACAAATACAATTATGACTTTTATAAGCTCATCTGGAGATTTCAAAATTCAAAATGTGAATTATTAGCATGGTAACATTAAGGGAAAAATTTCATTAAAAATGTTACAGAAAGGTTGTGTGTGTTTGCCAACAATGCAAGCCTAGGTCTTCAATATACTGATCATAGCCATGCCTGGTAGATGTACACACAGTGTACGGCTTCTATAGATTTGAATGTCTTATAGCAAGCTCATTTTACCTATCATGTTTTCTGATGATGCAATAGATATATAAGTCATGCAGAGCCATAACAAAAGTAATTAATGTAAGACCAAAGGTTCCTTGAGGGCAAGAATAGATCTTTCATTTTTGTATAGCCAGTGTCTATAAACTCCCCAAAATATAAAAGCAAATGATGGTTGCATAAAGAATGGAGAAATAAACGTAATTTTGCTTTTGCAAATGTAATTTGAAGAAGGACAGTGTTAAATAGTGCACTAATTTTCCTATTAGACTAGATAGTTGTTTCCAAGGATGGAGCTGACTTACCTCGGTTCTTGTCAGTATTTAGAGTCTTCTTTTAATGTTTTAGGATACTTGAGGATAAGGTAATATAAATATTTTCTTGTAATATAACCCAAATGTTTTAAGGCCTCATAAACTTGCTTATTTATTCAACAAATATTTTAAAACACCTAGTCTGTTCCAGATAAAATTAGGGCATTTGGATACTGTAGTGGAGAAAAGGTCAGAAAAGATCTTTCCTCTTAGAAAGCTCACATTTTTTAGGATGAAAAAGACAATAAATTTTAGAAAGAATTACAATAAATAAATAATAATTTAAAGGGATGAATAGTATAATGATAATTAAAATAATTTGATGTGTTGGAGTGTGACTGGATATTTAATTTTGACTTCATGATTATGGAAGGCATCTTGGGAAACAGATATTTAAATTGAGACTTGAGAGAAGAAAGACCTGTAAATATTACAGGAACCCATTTCAGGCAGAGAGGGCACTTTGTGTGAAGTCCTTAAGATAAAAGTGAACTTAGCATATTTAAAGAAGAGACAGAAGGCCAAAGTGACTACAGCAAGTTGAGAGAGAGAAAGAGTAGAATGAGATGTTATAGGAGACCAAGAGAATGCTTTGTTTGTCATGCAGAGCTTTATAAACCAGGATAAGGAGTCTTCATTTTAATGTAAATGATGAGAAGACATTTGAAGTGAGTAATGACTTGATTAGACTTCTATGTTTAAAAGATAATTAAGACTGCTATTTGAAAAATCAATTTTAGAAGGACGGGGCAGTCTGGAAAAGCAACAATCACAACTTTGACTTGAGTCCATTAGGAATGGGGTGGAGATAAAATTATAGCTTCAAAGTATGCTCTGTAGGTTGAGTCTGCAAGATTTGCTGTTAAAACTGAGATGGGATATTAGTAAAATAAAAAATCAAGATTAATTATTAGATATGTGGCTTTAGTAGTAGGGTAGATGGTGGTGGTATTTACTGAGATAGAGACAATTGGGGAATAAAAAGTTAAAGCAAAGTTCCATTGTTAATTTTAAGATTCTTATCAGAAATACGTGTGGAGAAATACATTTTAGATATGTGATATTAGAAAATCTATATTTCAGGAAATGACCAGGGCTAGGAATAAAGTGTTATTAACATATAGACATTATTGAAGTGTCATGAGATAGAATGAGATCATATAGGGAAATATTTCACTTAGGGACTAGAACTGGTCCAAGAATGAGCCATATTGTACTTCAATATTTCAAAGTTGAATAGAAGAAAAGGACCTAGTAAAAGACACAAAACATACAGTCACAGTAGCTGAGAGAAGAAAGTGTTCAAGAATAAAAAATACCAAAAGAAAGCAAGAGAGTAAATAATAAAAATGTGACTGTATTAGGGTCTCAGCAAGAAAAAAATGGCATATACAAATTAAGGTAGTTCAAGAAGATTTAGTTAAAAGACCTTTTACAAAGATATTTCCCAAGTGTCTTAGTTCATTTTATGCTGCTATAAGAGGAAAGCTTAGATTGGACGATTTATTATAAACAGGAATTTATTGTCACACGGTTCTGGAGGGTAGGAAGTCCAAAGCACTGCCATCTTGTAGTGGCTTTCTTGCTGGATTATCACACAGTAGAAAGGTGAAAAGACAATGTGTGTGAGAGAAAGAAAGAGAAAGGGAAAAGGGGGGCAAACTCATTCCTTATAAGGAACCTACTCCTGCAATAAAGGCATTAATCCATTGATGAGGACGGACTCCTCATGGCATAATCACCACTTAAATAATGTCGCTTCCTAATACTGCTTCTTAAAACTGTCACAATGGTTATTAAATTTCTACATGAGTTTTGGAGGAGAAGAATATTTCAGTCATAGTACCAAGTGTAAGGGAATCTCAAGGATTAGTAATAACAAAGTTTCACTGTTAGATCCAAAGCAAACAGAGGATATAATGGTTATAGAATGTGAAGTGAGTTTCCCACAATAAAGTCTACTATTTTTAAAAAGTAGCATCGGTCAAAGAACGCAATCAACTTACAAATTCTTGTGAAGAGAATGCTGAAAAATTAAATATCCCCATCTAACTTGCATCTTGGCCTCTGGTCTTCTGTGGATGCTTCCTATTGGCTAAAGACAGCTGGAAACCAGAAGGCAAGAAATACAACTATAATCCATATAGATCAGCCTTCCAGGGCATGAAGCAAGTGGAAAGGGGTGAGGAAAGATTCTAAAGGGCCAAATAGGACTATAAGGCCCAGGGACCACTAGGTTTGGTAATAAGCACATTGTGGCTGACATTCACTAGAAAAATATTAGTAGATTAGTTGGAAAAAAAAAAAAAAACTGAGTTGAAGTGAATTGAGGAGAGAAATTGAGGTGAGGTGTGAAGAAAGGACCCTGTAATTCTTAATGAAGAAATATGACTATAAATGGAGTATAAGATATAAGAGATGTAAGAAATTACCAAAGTAAGTTTAGGGTCTGCCGAAGATTCTTTCTTATTGTTGATGTTGTTTCTTGTCATTGTTCTTGCCATTTTAGGTTGAATATAAGAGGAATGATCTACAGAAAAAGTGAAATAATTGAAAAATAGGTAATAATTACGGAAGAAAAGATCTTGGGAAGATCAGATGAAGTAATCAAGACAGGGGCAAAATTTGGCCAGAGATAAGAACAAAGTAAACTTATATATAGTTAGAAAAAAAAAAAAAAAAGACAGAAAGGATGTGGATGGTTATGGGTAGGCTGGTTCTTTGCAGAATGAGAAAATAATGAAACTCTTATTTTCTTTGCCATTGAATGTGAGCAAGGAATGCAGAGGATGACTGGAGTAGAAGAAGAAGAAAACTTCAACCTATTTTGGATAACAGGAAAATTAACATAGTAGGAAATGCAGCCACGATATTTCGGGATTAAGAGTGCATATTTGAGATATATGGCCCTTAATTCAAAGTAAGACAGCTGGCAAATTATTCCAGAAGACTTTCGATGTCTTAGATTCTGGCACTAAAGAGATAGAATGTTATGCTTAAACAAATCTAGGCTTTTGTTATTCACGTTTGATAAAGAAAGCAGCATGGGAAGTAAACAGTTTTATAGAAAGAATTAAATCAATTGTAGTCTCTCATCTTATGCAGAGGCCATGAGAACATAAACTTGGTTACTGAGCATAAGAAAATAATAGGTCAACACATGTGTGGTCTCTAAGAGATCACCAAGATGCTACTGATGCAGATGATACTTAAAGATGATACTAAGATGATACTTAAAGCAGAGCTGGAAGGTGAGGAGATGGCAAGGAGGGAAGATGGTTGAAGGTTGCATATTTAATATAATTAATAAAGATATTCATTGTAGTGCAGCTGAAATGATGTAGAGACAAGATGAAGGAAGAGAAAAACCAAGATTCTGGAAGGATCATCCATATTGCCAAGAATGTTGATTATAGGTAAGAGTCAAAATGCAGAAGTGAACAAGGGAAGGCAGTAAATAATAAAGTTAAAAGGAATGGCTGCCAAAAACCCTAGAATTTGGAGACAAAAAGGGAAATAAATTGCTTAAAATAAGCAAAAACAATCAGGGAGGATTTGTTTCTCAATGCTGGGACCCAAGGTGTGTAGATGGTGAGAGGAGAAAAAGAAAGCAAGTAAGCAAGCTTTATGTGAGAGGGCTTCATCAGGCCTGAGTGGACTAACGTGGGGCAGGAGGGGAAGCTTCAGAGATATGGTTAAGAACATAAAGGACATTGCTGTTGATAGTGATCATTGGCCACCAGAAGAAAAACTCAGAAAAGGAGGAAGCAATTGAAATTGGGTCAGGCAAATGTATGCACAGAGTGATAAGGGACTGTGTGGAAGGGCCTTTACGCTTGGTTTGTTGTAGTAAGTAAACAGGAATATGATCCATGAAGGAGTTAATCCTCTCAACATCTTAGGGAAAGCTGGCTCACCAATTTCAACTGAAAGCGCAGGGCCACAGACAACTTATGCAAGTCTTGTGGGTATAAATGTGCTAAGTTTAACATTAAGGAGCTCATTCTGATGGCTTTGTAGGGTTGTTCCTAGTAGAATATAGAATTGATTCAGCAAAAAAAATCACCATAGTTATTACGTGCAGGACTCCTCAAGAGTGGCCTCATGTGAGTTCAGAAACAAACACAGTATCTGGCAGAGAGTGATACTCAATAAACACTTGTTGAATGAAGAAAAGTCATATATATTCTTCAACTTTAACCTCCTAGTTGAAATCTGCTGGCTCTAAACCATTTACTCCAGCTCTTCTTCCGAAGCCATTGGCCAGCACTGTCCAAGTGCGCCACTGTTGGCCTGGCTGCCACGATCGCTCTGCGGTGACTCTACAGTCCCTGAGTTCTAAGGCAGGAATGGAGAGAATGACTCTGTCTTTGCCCCTCCTGTCTGAAACAGCCCTGGTTTCCTTAGCCTTCTCAAGATCCTTCTTCAATCCATGCACTGTAACATCATTCTATGCTCTAATCGGAGGGACATTATATTCTCAGCCATTTCCTTCTTCCCTTCCCCTTACAACTTTCTCTTCTGCATGCTCTCACTCTCAGCTCCTGTTCTTTCTAGTACCATCTTTTCTTTCAACATCAAATGATGCAAATAAATAGTTCGGAAATCACTTGCCAAATACATCTGTTTCTTGGTTAGATGCATGAAAGTTTATCAAGAACTTGTTATTTGATCAAAATATCTAAAAAGAAAAGTGCCTCCTCTCTCATTCTTCTGTTTTCTCCTATCTAGTGTATATGATAGGGGACAGAAACAAGTTATTGCTATACATTATCTCTTTTTTGGGGGAAGGGGAAAACAGCTCACATTTAATTGGGACATGTTAAAATTGTACAAGGTTTTTTTTTTTTTTTTTTCTTTTTTTTTTGTTTGGAGACAGTGTCTCACTCTGTCACCCAGGCTGGAGTACAGTGGCGCCATCTCTATCCCCTGAGTTCAAACGATTCTCATGTCTCAGCCGGCCTCCTGAGTAGCTGAGATTACAGGCATGCACCACCACAACCAGCTAATTTATTTTATTTTTAATAGAGATGGGGTTTCATCATGTTGCCCAGGCTGGTGTCAAACTCCTGGCCACAAGCGATCCACCCACCTCAGCTTCCTAAAGTCCTGGGATTACAGGCATGAGCCACTGCATCCAGCCGAATACTTTGCAAGTATTTTGATACCTGCCCCCCCATATCTAGTCTCTTAAAATGACAGGAAAACACCAACCAATCACAGGTTTAACAAGTTTACCCTTTCCATTTCCATTTGTAACACCCAGTATTCCTTTGAAATATGAAATAGACCTGGCAGTGGCCAAGAGTAACTTTCTGCCTCCTACCCTAAACAGAGTTGAAAAACAGGTTCTCTAGTGCTGTGTTGCAGTGGCACTTGTCCAGAATTGGTACTTCCCCATAGTTGGCGGACTTTAAATGTAACAGTGAAAACAGATTTTTTTCCCCTTCACGGGAAAGGAAAACAAACAAACAAGCAAACAAAAAACACTCTTTAAAATCCAGCAGATTTGGCTGTGAGGTCCTTCCTCCTGTCCCATCTCTTCAGGATTTTTTTTTTTCCATTGGAGCAAGAGAGATGAAAACCTAACCTGAGTTACAAGATAAACGAAACAAGACTGCAGTGACCAGGAGCAACTGGGATTGTCCTTTACCTTCCACACCCAATGCATGTGCTTCACAGCAAAATGACAAAAATAACAAATCCACAAAATACAACAACTAGAATTACAAGATCGATTCATCCAAGGGTGGTAGAAGGCAGGAAGGAAAGGTAGAAGGGTAAACATCACAGGGAGAAAACCAAAATATTCAAGTCAGTCCAGGCATAGGCATTTGCAAATGATAGAAAATAGCTGCAGAAAAACCTGTGGTCCTTTCACACTCAACGGTGGTGTTAAAAATCCACACACTGGGCTGGGCACAGTGGCTCACGCCTATAATCCCAGCACTTTAAGAGGCCAAGGTGGGCAGATCACCTGAGGTCAGGAGTTCGAGACTAGCCTGGCTAACATGGTGAAACCCTCTCTGTACCAAAAATACAAAAATTAGCTGGGCGTGGTGGCAGGCACCTGTAATCCCAACTACTCGGGAGGCTAAGGCAGGAGAATCGCTTGAATCTGGGAGGCAGAGGTTGCAATGAGCCGAGGTAGTGCCACTGCACTCCAGACTGGATGACAGGGCAAGACTCCATTTCAAGAAATAAATAAATAAGTAAATAAATAAATAAATCCACACACTGGTGCCAGGAAGATCCTGCCTTACAGGCACCAGAGACAAACATTCCAATTCCTCAGAGAGAAGGGAATAAGCAGAGGGCCCTTGGCAGAGTGGGTCCTGCCTTCCCTTGCAGGGGTAGGTGAACAGGGAAGAGAGCTGCCCACAACCTTCTCCAATCTTGCCCATCTCCTTTGGATGGCAGGAGACTCAGCGGCCTGCAGCAGCCTTCAGTTTGGCAGGAGATAGAGGTGGTGATGGGAACTTCTCTGCAGAATTTGAGTTGCTCAAGAAAGACTGCAGGTAGACCGCCTTGTGGAAGAGTCTGTTGCTTAACAAGGCCACCAAGGAGAAGAGGCACAACTGGAAGAGGCTGATAATATATGAGGGCTGCATTGCTGTGAGAAAAGCCAAGGGCAAACCAATCCAAAGCAGTAAGGACAATTCCTTTCTATGTTAGACAACCGCTGATGCATTTCAATTCCTTTATTGAACCAAGGATATTCGAAGCAGTACAGAGAGAGAGAAGTGACATGTGCAAGAGGCTAACCAGCTGACCAACAAAATGTATGGGAAGGAGATTCACAAACATTCCCTGAATCAGGAAAAGAGCCTACAGCAAAAGGGTGAAGACCATGTCATCAAAAGGGTGAAGACCATGTCAGCAATTCCCACTAGGGAATGGGTGAGGCTTTCTCCCTAATACCTCAAAAGCCAGGTCAGCTGTATCCTGGCATCAAATGGCATTCACAGCTTTGCAAAGCACAAACCAGTGGATAACCCAAAGAGCACTGGAAATTGTCGTGAGGAAGAATTCCAGCCATAAGCAAACATCTCCATGTAATGATCAATAAATCAGTCAATAAATCGGGCTGTTACTGACTGAAGCACAGGAATAAATATCCCATAAAACAAGAGGAGATTGAAGCCCATTCCAAGGGCAACACTGTAAAATTCTCCTAACAATACGTGGCTCACTCTCTTGCTTCTGCTCTATACTCTGGGCTCTTTTCTGTGCTAGGAGGCTACTTGACCTTCTGGGCACAGTGGTCCCGGCCCTGGGAGCACCCTGGCAGGGCTGGCAGTCAGGGTTGGAGGAACTTATTAGGGCAATGGTGGCAAGGGGACCAGCCAGAGACCCGGTGGTGAAGCGGCAAGTCCTTCATGATGAAAGATTTGGGGGCACTTCTCTCTCCTTTGTGTATTTGATAATATGGGTGGTGAAGAGATGGCTGACTGACTGTCAAACCATTCTCCAGGACCTTGACAGGGGAATCAAAGACTCCATTTGGGGTGTTTTTACCATCTCAAAACTAGATGCTCGAATCCAGCAATAGGGAGAGGCGCAATGTCGAAGAAAGGCAAGTAGTGTCCTAGCCCAGAGAAGGGCCCAGGTATGCATTATTTCTTAAGGCAATTGCATAGCAGAGATTTTATTAGGATTTGGAATGTATTCACCGATTTTTGCAACATTACCATATTTTACTATTCTGATAGCGATGCCTACCTAGAGGAGTTGTTGGGGTGAAATACATAAGCCAAATTAAAACATATTTCTTAACTAATGATCAGATCTAGATAAACTTAATTTGGTGGGAATTTTTAACTTTGTAGTAATTTACTTCAACTCTTAAGTAATTCATAGAGGTGAGGTGTTTATATAGTAAATTATGCAAATGAACATTTTTAAAATGAAATAAAATAGAATCTGATGAAAACTAATCCTTAGATATCAACAAAATATATTTTTATTATTTGCAAAACCAATTTTTTAAATTAAATGCCTGATACAGTTTATGCTATGATATGAAAAGAAAATTTGGTTCCTTATTTTTTCCTAGAACTATAATCATTATTAAATTCATATAAATTATTTAACAATGAACAAAGAACATAGAAGATTAGAAATATCATTTTAATCTAATAATTCAATGAGGTTGTGAAAACATAAAATCTTATGTATTGGGAGAAGTCATTTAACTTTCTATGTCTTTTCTTTTCTATTTAAGTTAATACTATTGACATATTCACAAGGTTGTTGAAAGGTATGAGCAACATAAAAATTGTAAAGTAGTTTAGAAATACGAAGTGCTATGTAAGTGCTTGAAGATGGCTATGCTTCTGTGAAGAAAGTCCAAATTTCTATTTATTTTATCAGTACAAAATGAAACAGTCTCCTATTACTTGAGTGTTATGACAGAGAAATCAAATGCAAATTCTTTACATAATGAAGAAATAGTTGACTTAAAATGAATGATGACATGAAATTTACATATTTCAGCTCTTACCTGACCTTTTCATATTATCTAAAATCTTTCCCTACAATAAATGGCTACTTAGTCATCTAGAAAATCAAATTTAGTTGGGCCAAATACTTTGTAATAAAACTGCCCCATAAACTAAACTGTCCTCCGAAGAAACTATTCATGAAAAGAAATATGAGTTGAAATATTGTCCTTGGGGGAATAATTTAAACTTATCCAGATAATTATTATATTGATCTTTGCAAAAAACCCTTTAGTCAGTTGGCCCAGCATGTGGCCCTAGCTGACTCCTTTAATGCTGAGCCTCAGCTTCCACAATTTCAAAAGCAAGGAGAGGGGTTAAACCTGCCCTAAATCTCACAAGGTAATTGGAATGTGATTAGATATGTGGGTGTTTAACATATTTCATATATGTTTACATGTAAAGAATAAAGATGCTGAAAAACTATGGCTCTCGCTGCTTTATTAATTTGACTTTGAATCTCTCAGGAAAAGCAAAATATCAAGTTGTTACATTTACCTTACTTGCTCCCTCTCTCCGGAGACAGAAATTCAAAATAGAGAAATTCAATTAACAAACATATTTTAATTATTCTTCGTTTACTTTTTTAAAGAAAAAAACAAAGAATTAACTAGTAGACATAGATTCATATAATAAAACATTAAAGCCTAGTGAGAGCCTATCAACTTTGATGATATGTTGCAAACTGTGCAAACATTATATTTAGTTTTTAACTAGTTTGTCTCTCCTGAAGTTTAGTCACATACATTGGCACCCCCAAGTCCTGTTTGACTTTGCCACCCTTAATCATACCTGTAAGTGCTAGATGTGGGTATTTATGAACTGACAAAGGAAATTTGAATTTTTGGTATATATCTCAGTAGCCAACTTAATGAATGTATATTTCCTGAGTGAGCATTCTTTAGAAAATTGAATTCAGTTTATTCAAACAATATAAAGGGATAGAAAACAAAGAAAAAATAATCCTAGGACTGTGGATTTAAAAGCAACCACTGTTAAGTTGGTGTGTGTGTGTATATATATACACACACACATATATATGTATATGTGTGTGTGTGTTCATATATGTGGGTAGTATATAATAAACACAATAGTGTATTATTTTATTTGTACAAAAATTAGATTATCTTATAGGTGTTGCTCTGTAACTTACTTTTTTCATTTAACTGCTCATAAATCTGTCTTTCTATCATCTACCTATTTGTCTTCATGAGCATCTTTTACAATTACTCTTCCAATCCAAACTTCTACAGTGGGGTGTAGTAAAAAACAGTAGACAGCAAATCTATGAATGTCAATTCTCAAAGCCCAGGACAAGAAACGGACATCAGGAAAGTTTGTCATCAGATAGCAAGACCCAAACCAGCAAGCTCAAGTTTGGGGGAACCCTGTGGTCCAGTGAAGAGAGTATGGTAATAATAAGAGCAGCTCAGTGGTAGATGATCAAGACAGTTTGTGTGTGTGTGTGTGTGTGTGTGTGTGTGTGTGTGGTGTGTTTTATTAAACATAGAAAATTGGGTAGAAACCTAATTATCAAAATTCAAATCTGAGGCTGTATGCAAAGCAGGTTGGGGAAGAAAGACATCCAGATTCAGGAACAAGGAAGAACTCTAACAGAGAAAATTGACATTCTCCTCTTTCCTCAGATATATTAAGCTCTTCCTCACGCAAAGCTTTCAAATATGCTTTTTCTTCTGTCTAAATATATTCCTCCTGCCATTTCTTACTTGACTTTTCATTCTCCATCATTTACTTTCCTCTGAGGAGTCTTCCAGGTTTCTGTAAGCTAAATTAGGTCCCCCTAACATCCTTTATTACCAGTTAGCTTTGATGCATAACAAAATAACCCAAATTTAGTAGCTTAAATAAAAACTATTTATTTCACTCACAATTCCATGTATCAGTATTTTGGCCTGGGTTCTGGTGTATGGTTCTTCTGCTAGTCTCAGCTGGGCTCACTCCTATCTCTAAGGTCAGACACAGGTTCTGAGATCAATTGGCCATTTGACTTAGACCTGGCTGGTCCTGAATGCCCTGATTCACATATTTGGGGTTTGGCTATCTGGAAAATGGAACTTCTTAATTCTTCTCTATAGTCTCGTGGTGGTTTCAGATTTAACATATGGCAAAAGAGAAATCCTCAATATGCAAATACTTTGCTTGCATCATATTTGCTAAAGACTTATTGGCCAAAGTAAGGTATATGATTCACCTAAGTGAAAATTAGACTTTATCTCTATATGATATAATCTGCAATGTACTATTATAAGAGCATGAATACAGAAAGAGGAAGTATTTGTGGCTATTTCTACAATCTACTAAACACTATCTCATAATATCCTAAAATTTTTCCTCAAAGTACTAATATTTATACTTTATTTGCCTAATTATTTTTAACTTATGTTTCTACTACTGGACTATAAGACAATGAATATTACATGAACAGAAACCATTTCTATTTTTCCCAAAACTATTTTAAGTGCCAAGCCAAGAGTCTGCTTGATAGCAAGTTGTTTGTAATTAGTTATTGAATAGATGCATAAATGAATCAGAATTAGGGCATAAAATTAGGGTTTCAAATCTAGCATTGGTATCCCAGTCATGAGTCTCAGACTGCTGCATCACAGATGCCTATTTCTTAAGATTATTTGGTTTACATAAGAAAAAAATGCATTCATTCTTATTTAATCCATTTGTATTTCATTTACGGTGGAATATGAATCGTAACTGATCGGTAAAGGAATATGTAACGAATAGATTTGTAAGAACTATAATGTCAAACATCTTTTTTTAGTCAAACATCACTGTTTAGGCTATAACACTAAGGGAGGAGACCACCCCTCATATTGTCTTATGGCCAATTTCTGCCTCCAAAGAAAGAAGTAAAAACTAAAAGGCAGAAATGAAATCCAGAGGCAGACAGCCCGGCACCACACCCTGGGCCTGGTAGTTAAAGATCAACCCCTGACCCA
>NW_012102155.1:445711-448126 GCF_000951045.1 Mandrillus leucophaeus
CCTCTTTCCTCAGATATATTAAGCTCTTCCTCACGCAAAGCTTTCAAATATGCTTTTTCTTCTGTCTAAATATATTCCTCCTGCCATTTCTTACTTGACTTTTCATTCTCCATCATTTACTTTCCTCTGAGGAGTCTTCCAGGTTTCTGTAAGCTAAATTAGGTCCCCCTAACATCCTTTATTACCAGTTAGCTTTGATGCATAACAAAATAACCCAAATTTAGTAGCTTAAATAAAAACTATTTATTTCACTCACAATTCCATGTATCAGTATTTTGGCCTGGGTTCTGGTGTATGGTTCTTCTGCTAGTCTCAGCTGGGCTCACTCCTATCTCTAAGGTCAGACACAGGTTCTGAGATCAATTGGCCATTTGACTTAGACCTGGCTGGTCCTGAATGCCCTGATTCACATATTTGGGGTTTGGCTATCTGGAAAATGGAACTTCTTAATTCTTCTCTATAGTCTCGTGGTGGTTTCAGATTTAACATATGGCAAAAGAGAAATCCTCAATATGCAAATACTTTGCTTGCATCATATTTGCTAAAGACTTATTGGCCAAAGTAAGGTATATGATTCACCTAAGTGAAAATTAGACTTTATCTCTATATGATATAATCTGCAATGTACTATTATAAGAGCATGAATACAGAAAGAGGAAGTATTTGTGGCTATTTCTACAATCTACTAAACACTATCTCATAATATCCTAAAATTTTTCCTCAAAGTACTAATATTTATACTTTATTTGCCTAATTATTTTTAACTTATGTTTCTACTACTGGACTATAAGACAATGAATATTACATGAACAGAAACCATTTCTATTTTTCCCAAAATTATTTTAAGTGCCAAGCCAAGAGTCTGCTTGATAGCAAGTCGTTTGTAATTAGTTATTGAATAGATGCATAAATGAATCAGAATTAGGGCATAAAATTAGGGTTTGAAATCTAGCATTGGTATCCCAGTCATGAGTCTCAGACTGCTGCATCACAGATGCCTATTTCTTAAGATTATTTGGTTTACATAAGAAAAAAATGCATTCATTCTTATTTAATCCATTTGTATTTCATTTACGGTGGAATATGAATCGTAACTGATCGGTAAAGGAATATGTAACGAATAGATTTGTAAGAACTATAATGTCAAACATCTTTTTTTAGTCAAACATCACTGTTTAGGCTATAACACTAAGGGAGGAGACCACCCCTCATATTGTCTTATGGCCAATTTCTGCCTCCAAAGAAAGAAGTAAAAACTAAAAGGCAGAAATGAAATCCAGAGGCAGACAGCCCGGCACCACACCCTGGGCCTGGTAGTTAAAGATCAACCCCTGACCCAGTTGGTTCTGTTATCTTATAGATTACAGACATTGTATAGAAATGCACTGTGAAAATCCCTATCTTGTTTTGTTCCGATCTAATTACCGTTGCAAACAACCCCCAGTCACATACCCTCTGCTTGCTCAATCAGTCACGACCATCTCACATGCACCCCCTTAGAGTTGTGAGCCCTTAAAAGGGACAGAAATTGGTTACTTGGGAAGCTCGGCTCTTGAGACTGAAGTCTTGCCGATGCCCCCGGCCGAATAAACCCCTTCCTTCTGTAACTCGGTGTCTGAGGAGTTTTGTCTGCCACTCGTCCTGCTACAACACAATCATGGGCTACTGGAGCAACAAGTTTGAAATAATCGTACAGATACGACACCAATAAAATTAGGTTTTCCCTACTAAAATCGTCATTTATACTTGCCTTTAAAATACTTTATTAATCCCTTTTTATTTTATCATCATCAGATCTAGGAATGAAGTTTCTGTTGTATTAACACTGTAGGCTCCATTTATTAGCCCACTGAGATTTTTTGAGATGAAACTTCTAATTTTGGATATCTTGTCTGGTTTTAATAGCTGGATTATTTTAACAATGACTTGTTTCCTACCTCATAATATTTTTAATAAGAATTGGGTATGTGGATGTTTCTAAGATATTAGTTCCATTTCTTTTTAAAAAATTCTATTTCAAAATAACAGTAGATTCTCCTATAACCTACCCATATAGGGCATCTACTCAAATGGGTGACTTCTTTATATGCACTAATAGTCCTGTGCTCTCAGTTATTTCTCAGGACAACTGTAATCCATATAACCAACATCACCTTAACCAACAAGAAAATATAATTCAGTTAAAATCTCATTTGTCAGTAATCTTTTCTGTTACCCTATCTCAAATATATTTTTATGATTTGTAGATGAACCACTATAGTACCAGTATTTTTACCAGAGGCCTACCTAATAGCGCTAAAATACAGTTTGCTTTTGATAGTCTTAGTACAAGTATATATTTATAAAAACCTCTTGAGTATTTGAGACACTGAGTTCTCCTTTTCAGTTTTGTTTTGAGAAACAATCATTATCCGT
>NW_012102155.1:448176-450677 GCF_000951045.1 Mandrillus leucophaeus
TTTAAAAAATTCTATTTCAAAATAACAGTAGATTCTCCTATAACCTACCCATATAGGGCATCTACTCAAATGGGTGACTTCTTTATATGCACTAATAGTCCTGTGCTCTCAGTTATTTCTCAGGACAACTGTAATCCATATAACCAACATCACCTTAACCAACAAGAAAATATAATTCAGTTAAAATCTCATTTGTCAGTAATCTTTTCTGTTACCCTATCTCAAATATATTTTTATGATTTGTAGATGACCCACTATAGTACCAGTATTTTTACCAGAGGCCTACCTAATAGCGCTAAAATACAGTTTGCTTTTGATAGTCTTAGTACAAGTATATATTTATAAAAACCTCTTGAGTATTTGAGACACTGAGTTCTCCTTTTCAGTTTTGTTTTGAGAAACAATCATTATCCGTAGCCAAACTGCTTTACCTGCAGTTTTATTTTATTTTATTCACACCTCTATTTGGATGTAAATATGACTAATATTAAAATGTTTATATAAATTCTGGTGAACATAAGATGCAAAAATAAAATACTAGCAAACTAAATCCAACAGTATGTTAAAAAGATAATACACCATGTTCAAGTGGACTTTATGCAAGAGGTGCGAGGATGATTCAATATATGCAAAACAATAAATGTGATACATCACCAATACCCTATGATCATCCCAATAGATGCAGAGAAAGCATTTGATGAAATTCAGCATCCATTTTAATAAAAACCCTCAACAAATCAGGCATAGAAGGAACATACATACATCAAAATAATGAAGGTCATATATGGAAAATCCACAGCCAGTGTTAAACTAAACAAGGAAAAGCTGAAGGCATTCATTCTAAAAACTGGAACAAGAAAAGGATGCCTGCTTTCACCACTGTATGCTGCCTAGTACTGGAAATTCTAGGCAAAACAATCAAGGAAAAAAAAAACGAAAGTCTTCCAATTTGGAAAAGAGAAAGTAAAATTACTTTTGTTGGCTGATAATATGAGATAACATTTGGAAAACCCTAAAGACTCCACAAGAAAACTCTCAGATTTGATAAATGAATACAGTAAAGTTTCAGAATACAAAATCAATATAGAAAAATCAGTAGCATTTCTATAAACAAATAATAATCTTGCTGAGAAAGAAATCAAGAAGGCAATCACATTTACATTTGCTACAAAATAAAAATAACATATCTATGAATATTATGATTATACTTAACTCAGGAGGTAAAAGATCTCTACAAAGGAAACTATAAAACAATGATGAAAGAAATTGTGGATTACACAAACAAATGAAAAAGCATCCCATCCTCATGGATGACTCAAAGTCATTAAAATAACCATACTGCCCTCAAAAATCCTCAGATTCAATGCCATCTCCATCAAAATAGGAATGTAGTTTTCACAGAATTAGAAAAAACAATCCTAACATTCATAAGGAACCAAAAAAGAGTCTGAATAGACAAAGCTAAAAGAACAAAGCCAGAAGCATCACATTATCTGACTTCATTTATACTACATGGCTGTAGTAACCCAAACAGCATGGTACTGATATAAAAATAGACACACAGATCAGTGGAACAGAATAAAGAAGCCATAACTAAAGGCACATATCTACAGCCAACTCATATTTGACAAAGTCGACAAGAACACACGACAGAAAGCACACTGTTTTCAATAAATAGTGAAAATTAGATTGTCATATACAGATGTGTAAAACTGGACCCCTATCTCTCAGTATATACAAAAATCAACCCAAGATAAAGACTTACATGTAAGTTTTTGACTAATAAATTTAACTTTCAAAACACTAGAAGGAAACTTGGAGAAAACTGTTCTGGACATCAGTCTAGACAAAGAATTCATGACTAATACTTCAAAAGCACAAGTAACAAAAATAAAAGTAAGCAAATGGTTCTTAATCAAATTAAAAAGCTTTACAGACAAAGAAATAATCAATAGAGTGAAAAAAATCTGCAGAATGGAAGAAAATATTTGTAAACCACACATCTGAATAAGGAGATACCCAGAATTTACAAGGAACTTGATCAACTCAATAATAACAAAAATAACTCCATTAAAAAACAGGCAAAGACATTAATGGACATTCAATAAAAGACATACAGGTGACCAACAAGCATATGAAAAAAATGATTAACCTTACTAATCATCAGAGAAATGTAAGTCAAAGCCACAATAAGATATCGTCTTACACCAGTCAGAATGGCTATTATTTAAAAGACAAAAAGTAAATTTTGACAAGGATGTTGAGAAAAGGTAACACTTATTCACAGGTGGTAAGAATGTAAATAGTACAACTGCTGTGGAAAACAAGTGTTATGGAGATTTCTTAAAGGACTAAAATTAGAACTACCATTTTATCCAGCAATTCCACCTTGGGTATCTACCCAAAGGAAAATAAATCATTATATCAAAAAGACACCCACACTCATATGCTTATTGCAGCACTATTCACAATAACAAAGATATTGGCTAAAGAAAATGTGA
>NW_012102155.1:450727-495078 GCF_000951045.1 Mandrillus leucophaeus
TCTACAAAGGAAACTATAAAACAATGATGAAAGAAATTGTGGATTACACAAACAAATGAAAAAGCATCCCATCCTCATGGATGACTCAAAGTCATTAAAATAACCATACTGCCCTCAAAAATCCTCAGATTCAATGCCATCTCCATCAAAATAGGAATGTAGTTTTCACAGAATTAGAAAAAACAATCTTAACATTCATAAGGAACCAAAAAAGAGTCTGAATAGACAAAGCTAAAAGAACAAAGCCAGAAGCATCACATTATCTGACTTCATTTATACTACATGGCTGTAGTAACCCAAACAGCATGGTACTGATATAAAAATAGACACACAGATCAGTGGAACAGAATAAAGAAGCCATAACTAAAGGCACATATCTACAGCCAACTCATATTTGACAAAGTCGACAAGAACACACGACAGAAAGCACACTGTTTTCAATAAATAGTGAAAATTAGATTGTCATATACAGATGTGTAAAACTGGACCCCTATCTCTCAGTATATACAAAAATCAACCCAAGATAAAGACTTACATGTAAGTTTTTGACTAATAAATTTAACTTTCAAAACACTAGAAGGAAACTTGGAGAAAACTGTTCTGGACATCAGTCTAGACAAAGAATTCATGACTAATACTTCAAAAGCACAAGTAACAAAAATAAAAGTAAGCAAATGGTTCTTAATCAAATTAAAAAGCTTTACAGACAAAGAAATAATCAATAGAGTGAAAAAAATCTGCAGAATGGAAGAAAATATTTGTAAACCACACATCTGAATAAGGAGATACCCAGAATTTACAAGGAACTTGATCAACTCAATAATAACAAAAATAACTCCATTAAAAAACAGGCAAAGACATTAATGGACATTCAATAAAAGACATACAGGTGACCAACAAGCATATGAAAAAAATGATTAACCTTACTAACCATCAGAGAAATGTAAGTCAAAGCCACAATAAGATATCGTCTTACACCAGTCAGAATGGCTATTATTTAAAAGACAAAAAGTAAATTTTGACAAGGATGTTGAGAAAAGGTAACACTTATTCACAGGTGGTAAGAATGTAAATAGGACAACTGCTGTGGAAAACAAGTGTTATGGAGATTTCTTAAAGGACTAAAATTAGAACTACCATTTTATCCAGCAATTCCACCTTGGGTATCTACCCAAAGGAAAATAAATCATTATATCAAAAAGACACCCACACTCATATGCTTATTGCAGCACTATTCACAATAACAAAGATATTGGCTAAAGAAAATGTGATATATATTTATGAACACAATAGAATGCTATTGAGCCATAAACAAGAATGAAATTATATCTTTTGCAGCTACATGGATAGAAATGGAGGCCGTTATCTTAAGTGAAACAACTCAAAGAAAGTCAAATACCACATGTTCTTATTTATAAATGAGAACAAATTATGTGGATACGTGGACATAGAGTGAGGAAAGATGGACACTGGAGACTCAGAAAGATGGTCGATAAGGGGGACAGATGAGAAATTATTCAATGTACATTATTGGGGGTTGGATACACTAAAAACCCCAACTTCACCACTACACAATATATTCATGTAACAAAATAATACTTGTACCTCATAAATGTACACACATAAAGTAAAATAGAATAGGAAACATCAAAGTACAAACTGCTCAATTTATCCATTCAATTAATGTGCTCCTTTCTAGATGACACTATCTTTTAAGTTGTTTAATTATCAAAACAAATTGAAGTGCATTTTGTTCATGCAGTGTATCTGATTTTCAATACAATTTACATCGGATGAGAATTATATACACCAAATACAATGAAGACAAAAGTTTGAAATATATATTATCCTGGCTTTTTGGTTAACCAGAAAACATGCTGATACAGCTTGGTATGAAAGGGCTGTAAATACCAGGACCTTACAATAGAATGGAGTCTCAACCCAGTGCCCAGTTACTTTGCTCTGGATTTCAAGTCTTTTTACTTGTTTTTATTTGTTTGTGATTCTTCTTCGAATAAGAGGCATAGACAAAAAATGATATGCTTAATGATAGAGGCAGGGCTTAATTTCAGTTTGGAGTAAGGAGAACATACAAGGAGGAGACTCCACAAGAAAAAAAAAAAAGAGAGAGAGAGAAAGAGAATAAGTTCAGAATTTCTGGAAAAGACATGAACTAGTCTAGTCAACATAAATGAATTAAGATACTTTAACACTTTTTCCAAGGACAAGAAAATTAGGAATGAATTGACTCTGCTGCATACAGGAGGTGAAGAGTAGGAGATGGGGAAAGGATAACTTTATTCATCAAAGAGAGGGGAGAAACAAGTCTAGTAAAGGGGTCGCTATCAATGGGGCCAAGTGATTATGGCCAAGAACAAGAGGAAGTGAGATTAGATTGACTTTAGAGAGAGAATGGGAATGAGATCTTTCAGGGACTCTATTCTAACAAGACTCAGACTTCTCTGTGAGCTAGGAAGTCATTGGAAAGTTCTTCCCCGTGATGTGATTTATCTATCATTGGAAAGTTCTTCCCAGTGATGTGATTTATCTACATTTCTAAAAGAAAAATTCTAACTGATGGTGTGAGAATGAGTTGTTCAAAAATAAAATTATAAGACCATGACTCAAGAAACAGAACAGGGTTACAATTATACCAACTAAACTTCTGCCTCCTTTTTCAAATGTTTACGATCATTTTTTTTTTTTCAAGACACAGTTTTTGCTTTTGTCGCCCACGCTGGAGTGCAATGGCATGATCTCAGCTCCCTGCAACCTCAGTCTCTTGGGTTCTATAGATTCTCCTGCCTCAATCTCCTTAGTTGCTGGAATTACAGGTGCTCACCACCACGCCCAGCGAATTTTTGCATTTTTAGTAGAGACAGGGTTTCACCATATTAGGCAGGCCGGTCTCAAATGCCTGACCTTAGGTAATCTGCCTGCCTCGGCCTCCTAAAGTACTGCCCTTGACATACTGCTACAAAACCTTTATCAGAAGGCCACCACTGGTGCTGTTACTGTATTGCCTTGATTCCCACTCTAAAGCTATCCTCATATGGACTGATAACACCAGCTGTCCTTGGGACGCACTTACAGACATGCTGTAAAGCTATTACTGCTTGCCTAAGGCCTGCTCAACGACTTTCAGATTGATTGGGAAGGAAGGGAAAAAGGAAGGAAAGAACGAAGGAAGGAAGGAAGGAAGGAAGGAAGGAAGGAAGGAAGGAAGGAAGGAACTAATGAAGAAAGAAAAAATGACAAAGGGAGGGAAAAGGGGCAACATGTGATAATTGCAGATTAGTTCATCAATTATACAGAAAAATATACAAAATACGAGAAAATATAAGAAATATTTATTTTATACCACTTATAATAGTTAAACCCATTTAACCATTTAAATGTTCTTTAAATTTATAGCTCAATATTATTAGAATATTAAAAATAAATTGTTTTATTTATATTTAACTCTAATTTACAAATGGTCAAAAATATTTATTTGATTTTTAGTCAATGAAAGTTATACCTTTTATAGTAGTAGTGAATTAAGACTTGATAATTGAAGTGACTCATTTCTTTAAGAAATGAGGAACAGATGGCGATCTATCAGCTTGTTTCCTCTCCACCCAAGATACGGAAATGGCTTCTGTTCAAGAAGAGCTGGCAACGATGTCTCCAAATGCAGGGTGACTGGTCATGAGGCCGGTCAGAGACCCAAGGGAGAACCCTGTCTGTGTTCTTAGGGAGAGGTGCTGCAACAGACTCTGGGCCAGAGCTGGCAGGAGCATGTTTTCTCAGGTGTGTGTGTTTCAAGGACTCACCACCCATCAAATCAGAATCTGATCTGCCTCAGGAACAAACCCTGTCATTCACCACAGGCTTCCACTGGTTCACTAAGTGGTGTGTGTCCTTCTTCTTCAAAATTGTAGGGTGGTACCCCAGACCCATCTTACCTCACTACGTTCATAGGATCATGGCTTTCATTCTTGATTCAGGCTCTTCCTTAGTCACAGCAGACCACCTGAAGTCTCTCCAGCTGCAGCTTCACTGGAAAGGCCCCAAGTCTGCACCAAACTAGCAAGCCAGCAGTCCCAGAAACAGCAACAGGAGGAGGCCAAAGAGCTTTACTCAGTGTTTTTATCACCATTTTTAAAACAACAGCTGCAGCAAAAACTATTGCTTCTAACAGTGATATGAATAATAATTATACTCACAATCATGATAAATTACAAGAATTATAACTGTTGACATTTAGTTTATATATAGATTTATTATTTATAATGTTCTACAATTTACTTTCAGTAATTTGTATTTGTTAATTTGCCATAAACATCATGACCCCAAAACACTTCGCCCGATGAATGAATCTCACCTATGGACTCGTGACTACCTGACTGCCACTACAACCCTTTCACAACTCCACCCCCAGGTCTAGGATATGGGCAACCTTCTGAGATGATGTCATAGCTTGACACGCATGTGATCTGTTGAGATCTTAGATCTTAGAGCTCTGCTCTGGTAAAATCAAAGGACAAATTCAAGACACACTCAGCTGTTCAGCTACACTGCAGAAGGAGGAAATGTTTTTTCAACAGATCTATATTTATGTCACTTGCTTTCAGAGTACGAGGTTGTTTCAGGCACAGTATTTTGATTTAGTCTGTGTTGAAAATCATAAATAGCCTACAAATACCAAAAAGGAATGAAAAGAATTTGCCGACATGTGGAGTGCATGATACATGTTTTTAAATTTCTCCTGTGGTGAGAAATGAAAAATATAATGTTAGGTCTTGATTTTCTAAACTCAATGCTCTGCCATTTCCCCAAATTACTCCAAGTCCTTCCAAGACACTTCAGAAGCATTCTCTGGGGGGGGATTATTCCCAGTGCTGAAGAGTACTAAATGGATGAGAACCTCACAGGAATCCTGCTTCTATTGTGGAAGTGTCACTCTCCAGGACCTCGCAGGACTAGGGAAGCTCTATGAGTCATGTGGTCTATGGAGGTACCAGGGCTTTGGAGTCAAGGAGAGTTCGTTCTGAGTCCCAGCACAGCCACTTAGTGGCTGTGGGGCTTTGGACAAATTCCTTGACCTAGAATAGTTATGTAAAGTGTCTGAATAAAAATACATAGTGATATTGATTGCAAAAACAGCAGCAATTCTTCATTCCTCCTTGTGTACATACATGCCCTTAGCCATGTACTTTTATAGCTCCTCCCAATACAGAATTTGTTTGCCGAAACTTCAATCTCATTGTTCTTATTTGCTCTGGCCAATAGAAAGCTATGAAAATGACAGTGTACCTGTTTGGGATCTAGAGACAAAAGTTCTTCAATGTGCCTGCTTTTTCTTTCAGAATTCTGCCATCTCCACAGGAACAAACCAATGTCAACCTCCCGGAGCATGAGACACCATGGGGAGAAAAACCATAGTGCCTCAGTTGACAGCCAGCTCACTGCTAGAAGCAGAGCTACATATTCAACTGGCAGCTGTCCACATATGCGTGAAGGAGCCCAGCTGGGACCAGAAGAATGACCCAGCTGAGTCCAGCCGAAATAGCTGGTCAGCTCAATCATGAGCTAACAAATTTTGGGGTTTTTGTTTATGCAGTAACAGCTACCTAATACATATACCCAGTGCAGATAGGCTGTCAGGATTGAATGACAGACTAATTACTGTTTACATGGCAAACAGAAGGCACCCTGTAGGTACTGATATTCTTCCCCCTTATTTAAAGTTGTATCTCTTGTCAGATGGTGTTGTTATACAGAAATGCATGTAGACATGTAGGCACGGGATTGGTGCTTAACCTCACCTGGTCCTCATGCCACAGAAATAACCACAGTCTGACCATTAGGACCAGGGCCAAATTACAAAATAAGAAGTTTGTCTTTAATCTATTTCCTCCACATCTAAATTCCAGAGGTCAAGGCTGTGGATAAATCTGAAGGCCTGGGCTCCCTTCTGTGGGGCCTTATGTTGCTAGTTCACTGTCTGAACTTTGAAAGGGAGGTTAGGTCACCCTGAAGCATTAGGTGGGAGAAAGTGTTCTACCTGTGGACATCTCCCTTCTCTCTCTCTCTCTGCCCACTGTCTCTCCCACCCTTGGACCTGAGGATAGATATTAGCTGGAAGAGGATGTTCCCTTCTTTCCTCTGGCAGAAAAGGGAAATTAGGTCCTTCATGTCCCTGAAGTCAGAAGAGTCAAAGCCCCCAGAGCTGCCCTTCAGTGTGGCAACTGCTGGCCACATGGGGCTACTGAGCACCGGCAGTGTGGCTGGTCTGCATTTGTGAAGTGACAGGAAGCTTCAAATACAGAGTGACTTTTAAAGATTTAGTACCAAAAAATCCTTTATCAATAATATAACATCAATTCCATATTTACACATTTTGGATATATTGGGTTAAAGTAAGAGAATTTTTTTAAAAAGAAATGAGAAAAGAGTGAGTACTGCTTTTATACAGAAGTATGATCCTTCATATATTGAGCTGGGTTTTGTAGCATAACTGAAGGCAAATTGATAAAACCACACTGTGTTATTCCTGTAGATGCCCTGAGTAATGAAGGATTGAAATCATCAACACTTTGGTGGCACTTACAACTCCTTGAAAGATGGCTTGTCCATATATAATTTCATTGGTTGGCAATTTCTTAACTTTTTAAAAAATGCTGCTCAACTGTGACCTGGCTTCATATGCTCAATTATATTTAGAAGCAAAATCAAGCTGAACTCATGGTAATCAAACCCCACTTGCTCTGAAAATTTCACCAAAAGTCAAATCTAATGTAGTCATGATCTCCTGCCTGACCTGACCTTCGTAGTTTACTCTTTCAGGGTTCTTAATATCACTTGGTTGTATAAACTTATAAGCTTATTTAAAGACACACTGATGCCTTAGGTAAATATACTTTTCTGAAAGTACTTCATCTATTTTAATGATAAGAATGTAATCTACGGCCAAAGAGAATTAAAGATTAACAAGACTCTTCCTCCATGTCTTTGATTCAAGTCCTTTCATCATGTGAGATGTTTCCACGGGGATTTTTCTATTTGTCCCTCTTAAACATGCCATGTAGTAATTTCTGCATCCAAATTTTAGTGAAAATTGTGCACTATAAATTTAGGAAAAATGAAAGGAAGAAATAGAGGAAAGAAGATGGGGTGAGGAGAGTGAGCTAGAGAATTTAAAGAGAAATTTAAATACTGATAATGTTTTGGTGATCATGGTACACATTATCATGCTTATTCTCTGAAATATTTATCTGGAAAGTATACTATTTCTTATTCCACTATTAGAGATAAAATGTACAACTTCGTGTGTTTTCTAAAAATATCTGTTTAATATATACAAGACCAACCAAATTCTTTCTAACTATGAATAATTGGCTTAAATGCATTTCTAAAATGTGTATGTATTTGAACCTGTTGGTATTTATTTCAGTAAAAAACTTAAGAAATTTCAGGTGCATCAGCCATTCACCTAAATTTGTAGTTCTGGAATAGCTGTTGGATTTTCAAACATGTTTCCTTCTGTTATTCCTAAATAGCTTATAATTTTTCCATTGACTCACCATTTATCTATCTTGCAGCAGAGAAATTTTTGTAGACAAAAGCTTTTAGTAAACAGCCAAAAAAGTTTCACCACCGCTCTGTTGCTATTGAGGCAGGATGTGAATAGGCTTTTTCTTAAAGGTTCAGTTGGAAACCCACAATCACAAATTCCATTCATTACAGGCAATCAGTGTGTCCTTTGCTGCCACTCTGCATCGTCTGCTCAATCAGAGCATTGGTTGATAGCAGTAGGCAGCAAAGCTGCCCGGGCTTAAGCTGATAGCAAGAAAATGAAATGAAGTGTTCGTGGCAATTATCAGAACAAGCCAGGATTAGGGGAAAAAATATAGCCAGAATGAAAAGATAGACATTTCTGTGATTTGAAATACCTAGCCAATTAAAGCTAAAATTGCAGGTAGATTTTTGTTTATTTTAGTTTTACTCTGAAATATTCAGAATATTGACTCGATATTCATGTTCATTTTATTAATGAAGATTTACATTTGTATAATAATATGATGGGAAATGAAGTTTTGTGCTACATTTGAATTTTAAGGAAACTTAAAGTGACCAAACAGTGGACAACAACATTCTGTATATAAGAGCATTTGAGAAGTTAAAAAAAAAAAAAAATCATTAAAAGATAGTCTGTATTCACTGCACACCCTAGGACAGCAACATGACATTGTGCTAAGTATTCAAAGTTAAAGCAAGCAGACCTGTATTCTGATTCTGAATCTGGCACTTGCAAAACTCATATGATCACTGATAAATCACGATATATATTTTAATCTTAGCATTTACATCTTGAAAATGAGACTTAAAAATGAATACTACACTATTTATTTTACACAGAAGTGAGAAGATTGAATGGCAAAATGTGAGTGAAAGAGACTAATATATTTTAAGGTTCCACACGCACTATGGTAAACTCTAAGGTATAAACCCTTTTTTTATGCCATCTTTACTATCCATAGTAAAACTCATACAGCAAATCACTACCTACAAACATAATTTTGGAAAGAAACATTGTAATTACCTAACTATAATATAAATATTAAGTAAAAGTAAAATAATTAAATAATATATGTTTCAGTACATAAATGTTAGAAAACAACATTTCTAGCAAATGTTATAAATGACCATATGTGTATACAACTCTGTGTAAGATTACTGAGAAAGGCCAGTCACAGTGGCTCATGTCTGTAATCCCAGCACTTTGGGAGGCCGAGGCAGGTGGATCACCTGAGGTCAGGAGTTCAAGACCAGACTGGTCAACATGGCGAAACCCCATCTGTACTAAAAGATACAAAAATTAGCTGGGCCTGATGGCGTGTGCCTGTAATCCCAGCTACCCAGAAGGCTGAAGCAGGAGAATCGTTGGAACCCAGGAGGCAGAGGCTGCAGTGACCTGAGTTCGTGCCACTGCACTCCAGCCTAGGTGACAGAGCAAGACTCCATCTCAAAAAAAAAAAAAAAAAAAAAAGGTTACTTAGAAAATTATAGTTACAAATGCAGACTGACACAGAGAAGTTGTATAAGTTATTCCAAAATCACAGGCAGTGCTGTTTGCATTGATGTAATTTTATAAAATGATGAAAGATCCTTGCAAACTTTTAAACCAAGAAAATATATCCCTCTCTTTATTTGCAGGTGTTCAGTATTCCTAAAAAATTCCACATGCATCAAATGGAATAAAAATAAGTTGAATTTATTTGTAATGTAACATAAGTCTCTGGACTAAAATGTAACATAACAAATGTGGTATAAAAATAAGTTAACTTTGTCAGGTAACATAAGTCCCTAGGCAAAAATGGTTTTAAACAGGCTTTTCATTACATAAAAATTAGCTGGGACATTCCAAATTTGTTCAGGGTATGACATAATTCGGTATTGGGCAGGTGTATTGAAATTGTTGTGGGTTTTCTAATACATCGGACCACCATCGAATGAAGGCCAATATTCAATCATTTGATAATAAAAATGTACTTATTTTGCAAATACCTTCTCTGGATATAACCACTTCCATTGAAAATTATGGGTCTTTAGACCAATAAAAATATCCAAATTACTGTTTTCCCCAAGAATAAGTCTAATTGTATAGAAACCTATCATTCATGTTTTTCTAATGACAGATGGTTCATTTTACTCCACATTTGATTGAAATGCCAGTTAAATGCATGTAGAAAATTCATTAAATCTTCTTTTTATTTTTGGCCATCAACCATCATAAACTCCCAATTTTATAGAATCATCCAACTCTGTAGTACTTCAGATTCTCCAGATTCAATTTGTTCTATGTGTAACTCATTATTCTCACAAATTCTTCCTGTATAATTATTATATGATGTACGTCAGTGAATGCACCTCCCCTGACCCTGCATTCTCTGGTATTCCTGTTTCTAATCAACACCTGTTAATAGCTTTACTACTATTTATATTAGAACTATCCTCTCCATGTCCATTTAGACTGTACATGTGCAGGTTCTCACCATGCTTCAAATACACTTTTGCAATAGTTTCTTCCTAAATGGTGATTGTTTCAAATATTTGTCTAAGAATGCCATCGTCTTCTTTAATCTTTTCCATTTCAGGATAGAGTCATTTTGTATTGCTAGGCATTCAAATGACTCCAAGATCGGGTATTTTGTCCACACACTATACAGATATTTGCCAGGATTCCTCTTGCATTCTAATTCTTTTTGATAAAAGAAGGAAGAGGAGGAGGAGAAGAAGGAGGAGAAGGAGGGAGTAGGGAGAAGGGAGGAGGGAGTAGGGAGAAGGGAGGAGGGAGGAGGAGGAGAAGAAGGAGGAGAAGAAAGAGAAAGAGAAGGAAATGCAGCAGCAGCAGCTTGCAATTCCTGGCATAATTTTAGTTTGTTTATACTTCTGCACCTTGGCTCAAAATGCTGTTTATGTGAAAATATCTACCCAAATCTCATTTATACTCTATTTTAGATTTGCCTCTAATGAAGATAAATTCATCTTTCATAGCACAGAGGTCTTAGTCTATTCAGGTTGCCATAAAGAATACCATAGACTAGGTGTCTTATAAACAACAGAAATTTATCTGTCATAATTAAGGAGGCTGGGAAGTCTAAAAACATGGGGATGATAGATTCAGTATCTTGTGAGGGCTGGGCGCACTTTTTGGTTCACAGATGGTCATCTTTTTGCTGTGTCCTCGCACGGCTGAAGGGATGCGGCAACTTTCTGGGATATCTTTTATAAGGGCACTCATCTCATTCATGAAAGCTCAACCTTTATGATTTAGTCACCACCGAAAGGCCTCATCTCCAAACAGTGTCACATTGGGAGTAGGTTTTAACATAAAAATTTGGCGGAGTCACACAAGTTCTTTGGTTTCCCAATGCATATAAAAGTTATATTTAAACTATAATGTAGCCTAGTACGTGTGCAATAGCAGTATGTCTAAAAAAAAGTACTTAGTTAAATTTATAAATAATTTATTGCTAAAAATGCTGGCAATCATCTGAGCCTCCAGTGAGTTGTAATCTTTTTGCTGGTAGAGGGTGTTGCCTCTTTGCTGATGCCTGCTCACTGATCAGGGTGGTGGTGACTTAAGATTGAGGTGACTGTAGCAGTTCCTTAAAATAAGACAACGATGAAGTTTGCTGCATCAATTGACTCTTCGTTTCACAAAAGATTGCTCTCTAGCATGTGATGCTGTTTAACAGTCTTTTGTTAACTTTTATTTTATTTATTTATTTATTTGAGATGGAGTCTTGCTCTCTTACCAGACTGGAGTGCAGTGGTGCGATCTCGGCTCACTGCAACCTCTGACTCCCAGGTTTAAGCAATTCCCTTTTCTCAGCCTCCCGAGTAGCTAGGATTACAGGCAAGCACCATCATACCTGGCTATTTTTTTTTCTTTTGTATTTTAGTACAGATGGAGCTTCACCACGTTGGCCAGGATGGTCTCAATCTCCTGACATCATGATCCACCTGCCTCAGCCTCCCAAAGTGCTGGGATTGCAGGCATGAGCCACCGTGCCTAGCCTGTTTGACAGCCTTTTACCCACAGTAGAACTTGTCTGAAAATTGTAGTCAATCCTCTCAAACTCTGCCACTGCTTATCAATTAAGTTTATGTGATATTCTAAATCCATTATTATAATTTCAACAATGTTCACAGCATCTTCACCAAGAGTAGTTTCTATCTCATGAAATCAGTTGATTGCTTATTCAAAAGAAACAATTCCTCATCTATTCCGGTTCTATCTTGAGACTGTAGCAATTCGGTCACTTCAAGTTCCACTAGTTCTCTTGTTATTTCCATGACATCTGCAGTTACTTCTCTCTTGAACATTTAAAAGTCATCCATGACGGTCAGAATCAACTTCTTTCAAACTCCTGTTAATGTTGATATTTTGACTTCCTTTCATAAATCATGAATGTTCTTAATGGTATATGGAATGGTGAATCCTCTTCAGAAAGTTTTCAGTTCCTTTTGCCCAGATACATCAGGGGAAGTCTATGGCAGCTCCAGTCTTACAAAATGTATTTCTTCAATAATGAGACTTGAAAGTTGAAATTACTCTTTGATCCATGGGCTATAGAATGGATATTGTGTTAATAGGCATCAAAATAACATCAATTTCCTTGTGTATCTCCTTCAGGGCTCTTGGGTGGCTAGGTGCACTGTCAATGAGCAGTAATATTTTGAAATGAATCTTTTTTCTGAGCAGTGAGTCTCAACAATGTGCTTAAAATATTCAGTAAACCATGCTGTAAACAGGTGTGCTCTCATCCTGGCTTTGTCAGATCCAGGATTTGGGATATAGTAAATGAGGACAGGCTTCCACTTAAAGTCTCTGTCTACATTAGCACGGAACACAAGAGTCAGCCTGTCCTTTGAAACTTCAAAGCTAGGCATTGACTTCTCTCTATCTATGAAAGGCCTGTATGACACTTTCTTCCAATGAAGGCTATTTATTTTACATTGAAAACCTGTTTAGTGTAGCCACCTTCATCAACAATCTTAGCTAAATATTCTGCATAACTTGCTGCAACTTCTATGTCAACACTTGCTGCTTCACCTTGAACTTTTAAGTTATGGAAATTATCTGACGGCTTCAAACTTTTCTTCTGCAGCTTCATCAACTCTTTCAGTCTTCATAGAATTGAGGGTTAGAATCCAGATTATTTTTGACTTAAGGAAATGCTATGACTGGCTTTTTCTTCTATTCAGTCCACTGAAACTTTCTTCATATCATTAATGAGACAATTTTTCTTTCTTATCATTCATGTGTTCACTGGAGGAGCACTTTTAATTTCCTCCAAGAACCATTTCTTTGTGTTCATAACTTAGTGAGGAAAATATGCCAAAAACTGAGAGAGGCTAAAAACTAGGCCTCTTGTGCCAAGAGGCTTATATCTTGCTTACCAAGTTTAACCATTTCTAGCTTTTAATTTAAAGTGAGAAATGTGTAACTCTTTCTTTCACTTGAGCACCAAGAAGACATTGTAGGGATACTATTTGACCTAGTTTCAGTATTGTGTCTCAGGGAATAGATGGGAAGGGAGCTGGGGGTAGGGATGGTTGCTGGAGCAGTCAAAATACACATAAAATTTATAGATTAAATTTGCTGTCTTATCAATAAATTTCTGTCTTTTGGGGAGGTTAGTGATGCCCCAAGACAATTGCAATAGTATAAAAATTACCATAACAGGCACAATAATAATGAAACAGTCTTAAATATTGAGACAATTACTAAATGTGACACATAGACATGAAGTGAGCATGCGCTGTTGGAAAATGGCACTGATAGACCTACTTGATGCAAAGTTACAAGAAACCTCCTGTTTATAAAAAATGTGATACCTGAAGTGCAATAAAATGAACACAATAACATGAAATTTGCCTCTGCTTTTTTACTCATGCATTTTCTCCTTTGTTTTAACTTGTTAAAGGCTAATCAATAGTTATTTCTTACTCATCCCAATCAATTTTTCAAATCTATTTTAACAACCTGTAAAGTCTAACATAGAATGTAATTAGTAAATAGTTATTAAAATATATAAATGAATTTAAGTTGGTATGATATAAGTTGGCAGGCCTTAAGATCTAGCAAAAGTACTTAGTTTTCGTTTTTTTTTTATTTTTTGCTAAAACGTAACTTGAGACTCACCAAGAAGCCAGAATGGTTTGCAGAGTACATGCAACTTCTCCAGGGTTTAAAATTTGACTGATGTCAATTGTATAATCTTAACATTTCTTAAGAGTGATCTGATAACACTAAAATCTCTAACGAGCAAAAATGAGGTCCTTTTCAATAAAGGTTGCCACTTATTAAATAGTTTGGGTCCTGTTTATTTTTTATTTATTTATGCTTAATCTGATTAAGTAATGCTTTGATAGTTCAGCAGAAACCATTTGTTCTTATATAACTTTTTTAAAAAATCAAATAATTATTGTATGTGAATACAGCCTCAGGGAAAACAACAATACATTTTTGAGACAGAAAGTTATCTTTTTACTATATAGCTACTGTGACGTAAAATGGGCTGTCAGGATTTGCCAAGGCACTGTAGAAGGGTAGTGAGTCTATCAAGTCAAGATTTCCTCAAGTCTCACTGAATTCAAATCACATCTAAAGCTATTGCATTATGGTACATTATGGAAACCAAATAATTATTTTAGCTACAATTAGTAACTGCCAGATACATTAAATATTCATGAAAAATAATTATAGTTTTTATAAATTTGAAATTAACTAATGTAGAGGTGGAAAGGAAGTAATCTTTTTATTCTTCATCATAAAATATTATGGCTGACATGCCTTTAAGAAAAGACAAGTTCATACAAGAAAAGCATAATAAATTTATTATGTGCACACATGTTCATGAAAGTTATACAGAACATGAAAATTCAAAGAAAGGACCAGTTGGTTGATGCCTAAATACCCTCTTTATTGGAAGGGGATTTGAAGAGGGGGGTGTAAATAAGTGGACTAGGCAATTGCTTGTAAATGATTCTCTTTGGGAATTGAACTGGGACCTGAGAACATGTAACAATTTGGGACAGAGTTCATCTGGGCTTTAGATTTCCTGTTTAATTTTCAACCTCTTTCTCTTGGATGTAAATTTTAATTTTCTCTAGTTTATGAAAGTTCATGGAAGGGATCAAAAACAATTGCGTTTCTCTTTAAAGTTTCTGGTTTCTAGGTAGATAAGGGAGCTTCAGAATGGCTTTATCCTGTGTTTTAGGAGATACAAAGGATTGAGAGACTTGCAGGGTGGTCAAAGAGACCTTGAGGCTGCTTCTTTATTTCAGTCAATCAAAGCACAATATTGGGTATATTGTTTTCTGAGTCCCAACACTCTATATATTGTCATCATCTCTGAATGAGAGAGTAATGGGGTCAGTATTTGTTACAAACTTTCTTGAATTTAGACTGGTTTTTAAATTCTCTGTAAGAAAATTGGGCCTTTAAAATAAAAACATGTTAGTCTTGTTTGATTTGATATATATGTTTAATTATATCCTAGATTACTAAGTATACATATATTCATATATATTTATTTATAAGCATACATTTATTTATTATATGATATATATTTATACACCATATACAGATATGTATATTATACATTTATATAGTTATGTGTGTATGTGTGTATATATATATATGCAACTATCTAGCTACCTAGATAGCTGCAATTTTTGAGAATTCCCTGGACTTTAGAGGAAAGGATTACTAATTTGCTTATTATTTTAGTTAGACATGTCAGTTTGAATTTTTTGAAACTTAGTACGTGCACTAATTTAGTATTATAATTACATGAAAAAGAGGAAGAAGAGTGGGATACAGAAGAGGAGAAGGAGGAGAAAAAAAAGAAGGGAGAGAAAATTTGGGGAGGCTAAGGCAGGTGGATCACCTGAGGTCAGGAGTTTGAGACCAGCCTGATTAACATGAAGAAATCCCATCTCTACTAAAAATACAAAATTAGCTGGGTGTGGTGGCATGTGCCTGTAATCCCAGCTACTTGGGAGGCTGACGCAGGAGAATCGCTTTAACCCTGGAGGTGGAGATTGTGATGAGCCAAGATTGCGCCATTGCACTCCAGCCTGGGCAATAAGAGTGAAACTCTGTCTCAAAAAATAAATAAAAAAGGAAGACAAAGGGCAAATGAGGAAAAGAAATGTAAGAAAGTGTGGGTATAGGGATGAAATGAACTTGAAAAGAGAAAGGAATAGAAAATATAAAATGCAAGGGAACAGGCTTGACTTGAATTGCTACCTGAGAGTTCACTTTATCATTATTCACCAAACTGTACATGTGTATTGGAAAAAACAAAACAAAACAAAACAAAAAAAAAAAAAAAAGAAAAACAGAAAGTATTAAAGACAAAGAAGAAGAGGAGGAATTGAGAAAAGATGATCTACTCAATAAGAGTTATAATAATTAGGTCTCCATATAAGAAATAAGATTAGTCTGCTTTTTTACATCTCATATACAACATATAAATTCCAGATGTTTTAAAGATCAAAATGACTAAAAATAAACTCTCAAACATTTAAAAGCTCCTATAAAAGAATGTTTTACAGCCTTAAAGTAGGAAAAAAAAAATATTTAAAAAACAAACACATGTAAGCATTCATAAGAAAAAAGGAAATTATTTCACTAAAGTCAAATAAAAAATGAAAATCTCCACAGGACAAAACATCACAAGACAATTTAAAACACAAGTACCAGACCAAGAAAACAGATTTGCAACATATGTAACAGCCAACAAATTTAGATTATTCATTCGCTTGTATACCTTCTTCCTTCTAGAAAGAGAGCTCTCCAAACTTTTAGCTATACACACGACCTCCCAGCTGGAGATGCTATCTCTCAGGCTTCGAGGCACCCACATGGGCCTTGTGACCAAGCCCTGGCCAATAGGAAAAAAACAGGAGGAGTGTTGACTGTGCACTCTGAATAGAATCTTCGAAGTGGAAATGACTTACCTTCATTTTCC
The DNA here is from genome assembly GCF_000951045.1 of Mandrillus leucophaeus. Taxonomy (NCBI): domain Eukaryota; kingdom Metazoa; phylum Chordata; class Mammalia; order Primates; family Cercopithecidae; genus Mandrillus; species Mandrillus leucophaeus. Next base: position 467,263 of record NW_012102155.1, read on the forward strand.
TCCTTACACTTTCTATTGGCTAGAAATGATAAACAGCCTTGATGCCAGAGACAGAAGCCATGTCTTGAAGATTACAAAGCCATCTTGTCTTCAACTCTGGACTGCTTTGTGGGAGAGAATAAACTTCTTCCTCATTTGAGTCATTGTTTTTTCACATCTCTGTGATAGCAGGTCAAATGTAGCTCCTCTCTAACTAAAATTATTAACACTGTATCACAGAAGCGTAAACTGATATGAAGAAACTTATATCAAGAATATATCAAACAAAAAGTGGCAAAGTGAAATATAGTGGTGTTTCTGCCTTAAAAGCCTGTGTTCTTCACACCTTAATCCTAGGCAGGGAAAGTCTGGACCAAGGGCATAAATTCTCGAATGTGACTGTAAAGGACAGTCTCAAAGTGATTGCTAATTAAAACCTAGAGCACATGAAAATTCTAATTAGGAAATATTTGTCTCCTTTATATATTTGTTTTAAAAGATTTCAGACATTGTTCTAGGAACAATGGGAGGGGTCCTTTTTGGGATTTAATGTGGCTCATAGGTGATGAGACTACAAAGTATCCTTCTCAGTCATTCCACCACATCCACACCGACAGGAACAGAAAATATTTTCTTTTTCTTTTTCTTTTTTTTGTTTTTTGAGACGGAGGCTCGCTCTGTTGCCCAGGCTGGAGTGCAGTGGTGCGATCTCCACTCACTGCAAGCTCCACCTCCCAGGTTCAGGCCATTCTCCTGCCTCAGCCTCCCCTGTAGCTGGGATTACAGGCGCCCGCCACTGCGCCAGGCTAATTTTTGTATTTTTAGTAGAGACGGGGTTTCACCATGTTAGCCAGGGTGGTCTCGATCTCCTGACCTCGTGATCCACCCGTCTCGGCCTCCCAAAGTGCTGGGATTACAGGTGTGAGCCACCGCGCCTGGCCATTTGGAAACTTAGCCCTTACAAGTCACAGTTAAATTTCCTCTCTCTCAGCCTATAGCACATAAAGTATTACCAGTGCATTAGGAAAGAGACTGATAGAATCAGTTTAATTGTCTCAGTGATCTAATGAGGAAAGCATCAGGCAGTGATTTTGCCAACCAACATTCCAAACAACAGTGACTGCAATATTTTTCCACATGGAAGTAGAAATATAATAAATCTAGGTCAAAAAGAGCGATTTGGTTACCAAGCAGTGATTTGGAACCAATGCAGCAATTTTCTCTCAATCTGAAAAGGAAAAGTATTTTGTTCTTGCAGCTGATTCAATTAAAATAAAACACACGAAAACATTACATTTTTTTTTCCTTGATGCCAGAGGTGCAGAAAGACTGAAGAGATGCTTAACAGGGCAATATTTCGGTCATAAAAGCTAATCTGCTTTGTCAGTGAGGTGTTTAAGGGAAAATTCAACACCACCAAGCACGTTAGTGTGGCCCGGATGCACAGCAGATTCTAGAAGCACAATGCTAACAGGAGCTTTCATCAGAAGGTGATCCTTTTACTTTCAGAATAACTATCATCAAATAAAGACAAAGTAGTTGAGAGGAAAGCAAACTGTTAAGAAGGAAAATTGAGCACTTCAGTTTGCCAAGAAATATATTTATAAACATGCTGAGCAAAATAAAAATTAATGCTATGATTTTGATACCTTTCATGTAAATTACATCTGAATACTAATATGTGTATGTACATGTATATGACTATGTATATATTTACATCTATACACAATCATATATATATACGTTCATTTAAGGAAGTTTGGGTTAGTTGGGAATATGGATACTTATATCAGAGAACAAATTCATTATATGTTTTATTAAGTGTGCTTTGGTAGAATTCTAAATATTTTTAAAAATTATAATTTTGAGAATGAGAAAAATTAATATGCAAGAAAGATTGTGAAGTCTAACAGCTTTTTGAAGGTGTAATTGAAATAAAACTAACTGTATATATTGAAAATGTGTAACATGATAAGATGCAATGTATGTATGCACCTGTGAGAACATCTTTTTTTTTTTTTTTTTTTGAGATGGAGTCTTGCTCTGTTGTCCAGACTGGAGTACAATGGCACAATCTCGGCTCACTGCAACCTCTGCCGCCCAGGTTCAAGCAATTCTCCTACTTTAGCATCCTAAATTGCTGGGATTACTGACACGCACCACCACTCCTGGCTGATTTTTGTATTTTTAGTAGAGACAGTGTTTCACCATGTTGATCAGGCCGGTCTCAAACTCCTGACCTCATGATTCACCCACCTTGGCCTCCCAAAGTGCTGGGATTACAGGCGTGAGTCACCGCGCCCAGTCTATTTAATACGTTCTTAACTCCCAAAGTGTTCTTGTGCCCCTTTAGTGTTTCTCATTCCTCCCTCTCCTTATTCTAGCCACCTTCAGACAGCCACTGATTATCTATCTATGTCAATTAACTTATATTTTCTATAATTTTCTATAATTTTATTTTATTTTATTTTATTTATTTTTGAGACGGAGTCTCACTCTGTCGCGCAGGCTGGAGTGCAGTGGCGTAATCTTGGCTCACTGCAAGCTCTGCCTCCCAGGTTCACGCCATTCTCCTGCCTCAGCTTCCCGAGTAGCTGGGACTGCAGGTGCCCACCACCATGCCTGGCTAATTTTTTTGGATTTTTAGTAGAGATGGGGTTTTACCATGTTAGCCAGGATGGTCCTGGTCTCCGGACATTGTGATGCGCCCACCTCGGCCTCCCAAAATGCTGGGATTACAGGCGTGAGCCACCGCTCCCAGCCTATAATTTTATATTGATGGAAACTATCTCAACATTATAAGAGCTATTTATGACAAACCCACAGCCAATATCATACCGAATGGGTAAAAACTGAAAGCATTCCCTGTGAAAACCAGCACAAGACAGGGATGTCCTCTCCCACCACTCCTATTCAACACCATATTTGAAGTTCTGGCCAGGGCAGTCAGGCAAGAGAAAGAAATTAAGGGTATTCAAATATGAAAAGAGGAAGTCAAATTGTCTCTGTTTGCAGATGACATGACTGTATATTTAGAAAACCCCATCGTCTTAGCCCAAAATCTCCTTAAGCTGATAAGCAACTTCAGCAAAGTCTCAGGATACAAAATCAATGTGCAAAAATCACAAGCATTCCTAAACACCAATACTAGAGAAACAGAGAGCCAAATCATGAATGAACTCCCATTCACAATTGCTCAAAGAGAATAAAATACTTAGGAATACGACTTACAAGGTATATGAAGGACCTCTTCAAGGAGAACTACAAACCACTGCCCAAGGAAATAAGAGAGGACACAAACAAATGGAAAAACATTCCACCCTCATGGATAAGAATCAATATAATGAAAACAGCCATACTGCCCAGAGTAATTTATGGATTCAATGCTATCCTCCTCAAGCTACCATTGACTTTCTTCATGGAATTAGAAAAAAAAAAAACTATTTTAAATATCGTATGGAACCAAAACAGAACCCCAAAGAGCCAAGACAATCCTAAGCGAAACAAAGAAAGCCGAAGGCATCACACTACCCACCTTCAACCTATACTACAAGGTTATAGTAACCAAAACAGCATGGTACTGGTATCAAAACAGATATGTAGACCAATAGAACAGAACAGAGTCTTCAGAAATAATACCACACATCTACAGCCATCTGATCTTTGACAAACCTGAAAAGAAAAGCAATGGGGAAAGGATTCCCTATTTAATAAATTGTGCTGGGAAAACTTGCTAGCCATATGCAGAAAACTGAAACTGGACCACTTCCTTAAACCTTATACAAAAATTAACTCAAAATGGATTAAAGACTTAAATGTAAGACCGAAAACCATAAAAATCCTAGAAGAAAAACTAGACAATACCATTCAGGACATAGGCATGGGCAAAGACTTCATGACTGAAACACCAAAAGCAATGGCAACAAAAGACAAAATTGACAAATAGGATCTAATTAAACTAAAGAGCTTCTGCATAGCAAAAGAAACTATCATCAGAGTAAACAAGAAACCTACAGAATGGTAGAAAATTTTTGCAATCTATCCATCCGGCAAAGGGCTAATATCCAGAATCTATAAAGAACTTAAACAAATTTACAAGAAAAAAAAAATCAAAAAGTGGGTGAAAGATATGAACAGACATTTCTCAAAAGAAGACATTTATGCAGCCAACAAACATATGAAAAAGAATCTCATCATCGCTGGTTGTTAGAGAAATGCAAATCAAAACCACAATGAGATACCATCTCACGCCAGTTAGAATGGTGATCATTAAAAAGTGAAGAAACAACAGATGCTGGAGAGGATGTGTAGAAATAGGAATGCTTTTTCATGTTAGTGGGAGTGTAAATTAGTTCAACCATTGTAGAAGGCTGTGTGGTGATTCCTCAAGGATCTAGAATGAGAAATACCATTTGACCCAGCAATCCCATTACGAGGTATATACTCAAAGGATTATAAATCATTCTGCTATAAAGACACATGCACACGTATGTTTATTGTGGTACTGTTCATGATAGCAAAGACTTGGAACCAATGCAAATGCCCATCAATGATAGACTGGATAAAGAAAATGTGGCACATATACACCATGGAATACTATGCAACCATGAAAAAGGATGAGTTCATGTCCTTAAAAGGATGAGTTCATGTCCTTTGCAGGGACATGCATGCAGTTGGAAACCATCATTCTCAGCAAACTAACACAATAACAGAAAACCAAACACTGCATGTTTTCACATTTAAGTGGGAATTGAACCATGAGAAGGCATGGGAACAGGAAGGGGAACATGATACACCAGGGCCTGTTGGGGAATAGGAGACTAGGGGAGCAATAGCATTAGGAGAAATACCTAATGTAGATGATGAGTTGATGGGTGCAGCAAACTACCATGGCACGTATATACCTATGTAACAAACCTGCACGTTGTGCACATGTACCCCAAAAATATTTTTATTTTCATATATTGATCTTTTATCTTACATCCTTACTAAATTCACTGTAATTCTAATTGCTCTTTTGTAGACACCATTGTGTTTGTATCTAGGCAATTATTTCATTTGCAAATAAATTGTTTTGTTTCTTTCTTTCTAATCTGAATGGTTTCATTCTTGCCTGTTGCACTGACTGGAACTGCAAATGAAATGTTGAATAGTAGTTGTGAGAGCAGAAATGCTTGCATTTTTTATCTTAAGAGAAAAGCATTCATTTTTTTCACCATTAAGTATGATGTTAGCTATAAGGTTTTACATAGATATCTTTTATCAAGATAAGAAAGTTCTCTTCTATTTCTTCTTTGCCGAAATCTTCTTTCATGAATAGATATCAGACTTTTTAAAATGGTTTTTCTGCATCTATTGAGATTATTATAAGATTTTATTTTTAATATATTATTTGGTGAATTGCATTCATTGATTTTGGAATGTTAAACCGTGTATTGCTGGAATACATTTCACTTATTCTCGTGATGTACCATCTTTCTATATCTTGTTGTGTTTAATTTGTTAATGTTTAAATTTTTTGGATATATATTCATGAAGATAAGTGTTCTATAATTTTCTTTTCTGATAATGCCTTCTTCTGATTTTGGTATCAAAATACTACTGACCTCACAGAATGATTTAAGAAAATTCCGTTGTGGTCAGTTTTCTGGAATAGCATGTACAGAGTTGGTATTATTTCTTCCATTGATATTTAGTAGACTGTCCCATTGAAGCCTTCTGGGACTAGTGTTTTCCTTTGTGGAAGGCTTTTAACTGCAAACTCAATTAAAAAAAAATGGGGATATTTGGGCTAGTTATTTCTTCTTGAGTCAACATTAGTATCTTGTGATCTTCAAGGAAATTGCTCATTTAAATCTAAGTTACAGAATATACTTGTACAAAATTGTTGACAATATTACCATATTTTTTCGGTTAATATTCATGGAATCTGTAGTGATGGTGCCTCCTTCATTCTGTATATTGCTTTTTGTGTCTTTCTTTTAAGTTTTACCTGATTAATCTGGCTAGAAATTTATCAACCATGTTAATCTTCTCAAATACTTACTTGTTTATTTTATTAATTTTCCTCTTTCTATGTGTCTGTCTCTCTGTCTAGCTTTCTCCCTCTTTGATCTTTATGATTTTTGTTCTACTGGTTTGTATTTTATTTACTGTAATTTTCTGCTTTCCTAAGACAATCAATTTGAGAATTTTCTTTTTTAAACCAGTCATAAATCCTACAAATTTTGATGTACTTTATTTTTATTTTAATTCAGTCCAATGTACTTTCTATGTTTTTCTTTAGATGTGTTCTATTTAGTTTCCAAATACAAGTTTGGCAATTTTCAAAATGTGTTTTTCTTATTTATTTCTAATTTCATCCTGTTTTTATCAGAGAAAATACATTGTATTATGCAATGCATTTTACATTCATTGATACTTCTTCTGCAGCCAAGAATATGTTTTACGTTAGTAAATGTTCATCGCGCACTACAAAAGAATTTTTAGTCTGCTTTCCTTGGGAAAAGCATCCAAGCCTTCTGTGTCTGTAGTTAATTTCTATTGACTGTTGCTACCAATTTGTGGTAACATCACCACAGCCCACTTTCCTGACATCTGGCTGCTTTTAAGATTCTCTTTATGACTGGTTTTGAGCAATTTGAGTATAGTGTGGCTTGGGTCATTTTTTTGTTTCATTTTTCTCATGCTTTGGGGTCATTGAGTTTTTTATCTATTGGACTTTATATCAAATTGGAGATAGTTTGATATATATTTAGTTATTTATGTACCATTTCCCACTTTTGGGGTCTTCGATTGTGTGTGTATTAGGTCGTTGGGGTTTCCTACAGTTCATTGATGCTCTTTTCATTTTTTAAAATTATTTTTCTCTATGTTACATTTTGTTTACTTCTGTTGCTGTGTCTCCAAGTTTATTAATCTTTTCTTTTGCAATGTTTAGTTTGTCATTTATTCCATCAGTGTATTTTTTTTTAATTTTAGACAATATAATATTCATTTCTCAGAGTTCAGATTGGATCTTTTTTTGGAGATCTAATTTGTTTTCTTAACTTTTTGAAAATATGGAATACAGTTAATATAATTGCTTTAATATCCTAGTCTGCTAATTTCAACATGTTTCAGCTCTCTATCAATTCTCAAATTATTGATTAAGGTATTGATTATTCCCTCCTTCTGAGCTGTGTTTTTACTGCTTCTTTGTGTACTGGTTAATCTTTAATTGCATGCATGACAGATGATTAAGTTACTTGGATGGAGTTATACGTACAGATCTTGTTTTATTTTTTGTTTGACAAATTGGAAGCAGTGTTTGATTGCGCATAATTATTTACCACTACTGAGGAATGGTAATTCTGAGTGTTCTACTTAATGCTCCATAAATTATGAGTTTTTCTGGTCTGGTTGGTTCTATTTTTGTCACTGTACAATCCTGGGCACTATCCCTTTTGATTTTTTCAGTTGGTTATTTTTCTGTGCTTGGGTAGTTTCCTCATACGTATGCAGTAATCAATACTCTATGGAATACTGAATAGAGATGCTCTGTGGATTGCCAGCATTCTTTTTCCTTGTAGCTCTCTTGTCTTGGTTACTTGGTCCTGAAAATCTAGACACTTTGCTCTCCCTGTACTCTCAGCTCTGTCTTAACTCCTGACATCCACTGGGATCAGCATAGACTCTGTCTTTCAGCACCAAAGCTTGGAACATTCCAGGCAGTAAGCTGAGACTATTGTAGGGCATATTACCATCAATAAATAGAAGAGTTGAAAGAGCAAAACATTTAGTATAAGATTGTACCTACAGAGACAAATGTCTAGCCCTTTTTACAGATAATGGCACATTAAATACCCAAAGGTAGGTGACAGATTCCCAAAGTTTTCACTTATTAAATTATATTTCCAGTTTTCTCAAATGTAACTCATTGGAGTGTTTTCAAATAAATTACCCTTCTGAACTCTTTTTGTTAGGTTTTAAGATTTTGTCAAAAGTTTTGTTATTTATTGTTTTGTTTGTTCAACATTGGTCAAAGAGCTCAATGTTATATGTGTCACAGATAAAGTGATATTGATAACATTACCAAAGTAAAATGAATAGATCAAATTTGTTTAGTCTTGAATCACTATAAATTTATTAAGAGTATTAACATCAATCATTCTTTAACTGATTTTCTCCAGTTACTTAAACTTATAACATATTTTAGCAATAGTTTACTTTTTAGGTAACTCTTTTTTTCATTGATACTCTCCAAAAGTGTATGCTCCTTGACATGTGAAAAAAAAAAAAATTGTCATGCTGTTTTTGACCTAACATATTTAATACTAACTGTAAAAACCATTTTCATGGGTTTCTACTTGTATTAGTCCATCTTTACTCTGCTATGAAGAATGCCTGAGACTGGGTAATTTATTTTAAAAAGAGATTTAATTGACTCACATTTCTGAATGGCTGTGAAGGCCTCAGGAAACATAAAATCATGGTGGAAGATGAAGGGGAAGCAAGGCATGTCTTACATGCTGGTGAGAGAGAGAGAGAAAAGAAAATTGCCACACATTTAAACCATGAAATATCATGAGAACTCACTCACTATCACAAGAATGGCATAAAGGAAAGCACCCTCATCATCCAGTCACCTCCCACTAGGTCCCTGCCTCAACACATGGGGATTACAAGTCAAGATGAAATTTGAGTGGGGACACAGAGTCAAACTATATGATTCCACCCCGGTGCTTCCCAAATCTCATGTCCCTCTGACATTTCAAAACACAATTATGCCTTCCTAATAGTCAAAGTCTTAACTAATTCCAGAATTAACCCAAAAGTCTAAAACTCACAGTTCTACATGACTGTGGAGGCCTCAGAAAACTTACAATCTGGCCGAAGGCAAAGGGGAAGCAAGGCACATCTTACATGGTGGCAGGAGAGAGAAGGGAGAGCACCAGACACTTATCAAACAACCCAATCTCTTGAGAACTTACTATCATGAGAACAGCATAAAGGAAACCACCCCTGTTATCCAATCCCGCTAAGTCCCTCCCTTGATACATGAGGAGTACAATTCAAGATGAAATTTGGATAGGGACACAGACTCAAACCATATCATTACTATAACACTACATTAGATACAGTTGCTGTGAACTGACAGAAACAGATCTATATTGAGTCAGAAGCATCTCTCTATTCAAGAAGGTCAAAATTTAGCAAGAGGGTTTCAGTTTTACTAAAGATGGGCTCTGTGAGACAAATCTGCAGTTCTTACTGAGAATACAGAAAATTAAAATCGAAGTTGAAACAATTGGGGGTAACTTAGAATGACTTTAGGAAAACTTTTCCATTAAACCCTGCAGGCTGTGAAAGGAATATGCTCAGATGACAGCCTCATTGAGTTATTAGTGCAGCAACCCAGTGTGTCTCTATGTCATACCATCACTCTTCCTATCAAAAGTGGGGACACAAAATAGTAGCAACAACAGAAATCTGATTGTGAGAGGGACTATAAATATTCTTTAAAAGTGTTTTATTTGAGGCAGCAGAGATCAGATCTCAAGGTATTGAAATATACTCTCAGAAGTATAATTTATTTTATGCCAAATATAGATTTTTAACAAACATTTTATGAGATTCAATAACAATGTTAAGAAGAAAAATTTCAATTGAAGGGAGAAAATAAAATGAATATAAAATGGCTTTTTTCTTGACTAGTAAGTGGAGCATTACATAATTCATCAGAAGAGCCACTTTTATAATCCACATAAATGAGTTTTATGATGATAGCAAATCAGAAATATGTGAGAAATATTATAATCTGAGTCAAAATAATTTTACCATTAATGTCTCGTTTAGTTTACCGATAACAATTTATTGTACTATTGGCTCACAGAGTCGGGAAACATATGCCAGTCAATAAACATTATGAAGAGTAAAAGAAACTCAGTTAGAAATAACTGGAGAATAGTTCTTTGTTTTCTTGAGATGAGTATAAAATGCAATATAATAAATCTTATAAGGGAAGGGAAAGAACATAAATGAAAAAAAAGTTATATTTTACCAAATAGCCTTTGATAAGTTTCAGAATGAGGCTTTTTAAAGTAATAATATTATTATTGCTTTGAAAGTTTACCATTTAGAACAGGCTAGATGATACCAGAAGAAAACTGCTGAGAAATAATGAAAGCAGAATAGTGACCACAGCCATTGTTTTTACTTACTTATTTATTCATTATTGTTTAAGTTTTCCTATTGTTTTTATTATTTTCTTGACAATAGTAATTGAGTTGCTGTCATTGGCTATAAAATTAGAAGATGCTTTGAAAGGATAATAAACATATAAATTATATTTTGGGAGACACAGGCTGGAAGTTACAATACAGAGAGGGTAAAAAGAAATTGGGGTTGAAATAATCAAAATTGATGAAGTTTACCTGGCATTTTCTTTGCTATTATGACAAATTTTTTATTTATACCTTAATATTAAAGTTGATTTCAGAGTTGTATTCAGGCCTAGTTTGTCTATCCTTAGTTCTAGTACCTTCTATTAGTGTCTTGAATAAAAAGGCAGAGAATACATAGCAGATCAACTGAAGACTCTCCTGTATATATTAAATATTTTGATATTGACAATTACATTTTGAAAACTAAGACAATATAAGCACCGGTTATGGTGTTTGAACTCAGATTGTTTCAATTTACTGATTTGTTAAATGAAACAATTGATCATCTCTTTGTCCCTTACTCTCTCCACCTCTGCAAATTGTTTCAAATTAATACCTACTACTGATTTTTTTTTTTCTTTTCTCAAGTAGATAACTCCAAGTAAAATTTATTGCCTGCTCTTGGCATCATTCATCTGTTGCTTACCTACACCTTCTTTCTTGCCTTGCCCTGATCATTTACTACATCATGCACCACACTATTAGGTTAGGATCACAAAGCAATGCAGTTATTTGATGAAAGACTTAAATTATCAACATTTTAACAACACATTGTCAATTCACACATCTGTTCTGAACACAGGTGCTGCAATCCACTGGGTACAGGTTGGCTGGGTGAACTGTGCATTTGTGAATACCTGAATAACATATTTGATGAGGAGGATCTATATTGACCTTCTTTTTTATTCTATTTTAGGTTCTGAAATTTCAAGCAACTAAGAGTAGAGATAGAAGAATGGCATTGGTCTTTGGGCAATAAATGCTAACTCTTTTTTCTTAAGTTCATAAACAGATGCTTTGAAGAAAATAGTTATCACAGCCATTTTCTAGGGGAAAGAAGACAAATACAACCAAAAATATAGCTTCCTGAAGGAGGCATGCACCATCATTCTTAGAGATAACTACTTCATATTTTGAAGGTAGGAGCCAAGTTCTTCATTAAATTATTCAATAATATTCATCCTTCTAGTAATAGGAATATAGTAATAGAAACATATAAAGTCCCAGAATTCAAGGGGCTTATATTCTAATGTTAGAGACAGATATTAAATAAAAAGAACAGTAAAAATATGTAAGAATTTGGGTAATGGTAAGTGCTATGGAGAAAATCAAAGTTGGGAAGAGGAATAGAAATTGTTGATGTGAGAAGACGATATTTTACATAGAGAAATACAATTAATGAAGACAAACCCATGCAGATGCTATGGAAGCACACTTCAGAAAAAGATAATAGAAAATACCTTGAGACATTAGGGTGTCTGGCATGTTTTTGGGACAGAAATGAGGCCAGTAGAGCTAAAATGGAATGAACAAGGGAGAGAACAGAAGGAAAATTTAATAGGTACAAAAGTGTCAACTATGGAGAGTTTTAAAGGCCACAGTGGATTTAGCCCTTTACTGTGAATAGTATCAGAAGCCATTAGATGGTTTTGTGTGGAGGAAAACATGATCAGGCTTAACTGAGTGCGGTGGTTCATGCCTGTAGTCCCAGCACTTTGGGTGGCCAAGGCGAGACGATTGCCTGAAGCACAGGAGTCCAAGACAGCCTGGACAACATGGCAAAACCCCGTCTCTACTCCAAAAAATAAAAAATAAATTAGCTGAGCAGGGTGTTGTGTGCCTGTAGTCCCAGCTACTCAGGAGGCTGAGGTGGGAGGATCGCCTAACCGTCGGAGGCAGACGTTGTCATGCGCCAAGATGGCTCAACTGGACTCCAGCCTGGGAGACAGAGTGAGACCTGTAACACACAAACAAATAAAAAATAAAACAGCAACAACAAAGTATGATCAGGCTCACTCTTCGAAAAGGTTACACTGGCTATTTAACTGAAAGTAGACTGTAGGATGCACGACAGAATTGGGAATATCAATTAGTAGGCTATTGCAAAAATCTAAGAAAGAGGTAAGAACAGCTTGGACTCATGTAGCAACATGAGAAGCAATGGAAAAGAGATTGGGATTTGCACGTATGTTAAAGATAGAGTCAACACAATTCTCTGATGGATTGGGCATGGAGCATGCACAAAATAAAACAATCAACAATGGCATTCAATTATTTTGCCTACACATAAAAAGAAAAATTGAGTTGTCATCAACTGAGATGGGAAATATTGAGAAAGAAGCAGTTTGTAGGGGAAGAGATAAGGAAATATCGGCAATAATAATTTTGCAAGATTGAGCAGATTCAGCAAGAAAGAATGGGGGGAAATTGAAATGGTGGAATAGACTACTTTAAAGAGTTTTGCAGTAAAAGTAAAAGGAGGGATGTGACCACAACTGAAGGTGGAAATGTAGTTGAAGTTTTGTTTGGTTATGTTTCCAGATGGGGAATGTGACTGAATATCTGTTAGAAAAGCAGTTGTTTAGCAAAGAGTTAGAAATGATGTAGATTAAAATATGTGAAAATTGTTGAAACAACATGGCTAAGTTCTTGGGATAATAAAATTGCTATGATACATAGTCGATATGTTTATTTTTATTATGATTGCTGTTGTTATTTTTTGAGATGGAGTCTCACTCTTTCACTCAGGCTGGAAGGAAGTGGTGCCATCTCGGCTCACTGCAACCTCTGCCACCCAGGTTCAGGTGATTCTTCTACGTCAGCCTCCTGAGTATTTCGGATTACAGGCATGCACTTCTATGCCTGGCTAATTTTTGTATTTTTAGTAGAAACAGGATTTTTCCATGTTGGCCAGGCTGGTCTCAAACTCCTGACCTCAAGTGATCTGTCTGTCTCCGCCTCCCACACTGCTGGGATTATAGACATTAGCCCATATTTTGACTTACAGAACCTATTTAATGTCAGGCCAGAAATCATTCAGGTTAAGCTTGATCATGCTGCAGTAACAAAACAAAATTGTAGCATTCTATCACAAAATTAATTTATGTTTTACTTTGTCCATTGGGAGTTGACAATGGCTATTACTCATGTAGTTACTCAGGAAACTAGGTTATCAGAGGTCCTATCTCAAACACGTTTCCACAATCAGTTTGAAGAGATTGACGCAGCGTTTCACACTGGCATCTTCTTCCAAGAAACAACACATATTGGTTAAATTGAAAGTACAATTCTATCATGAGCCCCAGGAAAAGAAAATTGGAAATATTTAACAATCTTAAATGACTACCACAGTTGGTTAATGTGAAGCAAGTATGCATTCTTATACTAAATATGTCAGTGTGAGTTTTGTAAAGCTTAAGAGCGAACAGGAACTATAATAAAAAGTAAACTCTGTAATCTTATCAGGTAGTGGAGTATACTTTGATTAATAGATTGCAATAATCCAGTTAAGCAACAAATTTTATCTCTGGATAAATCTTTCCCATTTACCTCTGTATCTCTCAATCTGCAGATCAGCAGTGATGATTTCAGAGGCATGGAAATTTAATGTAATTTTAGAATCTTTAATTTTTATGAAAATATTTTAAATTATGTTTGATTCTGTTTATTATCTGACTTTTACGCATGGAGTACAATTGTATTCATTCTATAGATGTGCATGATAAACTAGCACAAAACATAGAAACTTAATAGAATATACATTTATTATTTCATAATTTCTTCTAGTTGAGTCTGGCATGAGTCAGTTGCTTTCGGGTTTCTCACAAGGCTGCAATCAAGGTGCTTACTGAAGCTGTAGTTTCATCTGAAGACTCAACTGGAGAAGGACCCACTCCTAGGTTCTCTCACATGGTTTTTGGTATAATTTAGTCCCTCAAGGGTTGTTGAATTGAATGCCCCAACTCCCTTTAGGAATTGGCCAGAGACTTCCCTCAGTTCCTTAACACTTAGGTCACATCAGTTTGCTTCATCAGAGCAGTAGAAAGAGAAGAGAAAGAGGAATACAAAACTCTAAGTCTTTTATAACTAAATCTTGAAAGTTACACCCAGTTACTTTTGCTCTATTCTATTTGTTAGAAGCAGGTCACTAGGTCCAGCCCACACTCAAAGGAAAAGTATTATACAAGGCCATAGATGCTAGGAGATAGAAATCATCAAGAGCCATTTTAGAAGTTTATCTATAATAATGACCAACACAATTTTCAAAGATTTTACTATTCAAAAGTTTACTCATAATTTAAAGTACTCCAGTGAGCCAAGGCAACAGGAGAGGGAGATTTTGAATAATTAAAAGATAAAAGCCAGAAATAAACAAAAAACTTGTGAACAAAAATAATTGATTTTTAAATATTACTCACTGTATTAATTAGAAAGCCATTTTTTGACCTGGTATAAAGACAAAATTTGATATCATACTGTATCTGAAAACTAAAATTTTCTAATATAAAATATTTTTTTGAGACACAGTCTCACTCTGTTGCCCAGGCTAGAGTGCAGTGGCGCAATCTCTGCTCACTTCAACCTTCGCCTCCCAGGTTCAAGCAATTCTCCTGCCTCAGCCTCCCAAGTAGCTGGGATTACAGGTGCATGCCATCCCGCCAGGCTGATTTTTATGTTTTTGGTAGCGATAGGGTTTCACCATGTCGGCCAGGCTGGTCTCGAACTTGTGACCTCATGTGATCCACCAGCCTAGGCCTCCCAAGTAGCTGGGATTACAGGCATGAGCCACCGCAACCAGCCTAAAAGAAAATTTTAAATTAATAGTTTATAAGTGTAAAAAGCTCCTTTCCTGATTTCTTTACACTTTAATGAGATAATATGGTGATCTCATTCCAAGGCAAATTTATTCCTGATCTAAGAAAATGAAGCGTGAATATCCATTATGCTTCTACACTATCTGTTGCTGTGTATTCTTTTAATGACAGTGCATGATCTTTGTAGTTTTTCTAAAAAGGTATTTTTTAAAAAAGTAAAATGTTACCTGAGGCAAGACCAGGTTTTAATAAATAGGTATACAAAAAAAAAGTTTACTGAACAATGATGGCGTCCCCTTTAGTAACTATTGTGTTATTTACTGGTATATTTTTTCATCTAGAAAACATTGGTTGAACGCGTGCTATGGGATAATAGCAACAAGACTATTCTTAGCTTGGGATAATAGTAGCAAGGATAGGCTTTCATTAATAGGGGCTGTGCTTTTTCAGAAAAGAAAATAAGGAAACAATGGTGGTAAAATGTGATGAATGTCCTGATACTGAAAATCCATATGCTATGGGAACAAACAGCAGAATCACCCCATTTATCAATCTAATTACAGGGTCAATATAGTCCAAAGGGCTGGATCAGAGATTATATAGCCAAGGAGTATTATAGAGGATGCTAACAAAATAGACATTGCCCAACATAGCAGCCCACTTTAATCTACATATAGTCTTAATTATAATATTTTTCATAGAAATGAAATACTACATTTTACTCATCATAAAGGTGTTTCTTTGGACTACATTGACTAATACTTAGGAATACTACATAATGACTTTGGTTAATCTCTGCTCATGTGTTTGAAATTAAACAGCAGTAACAGTGGGGCATCTGGTAATTTTTTTAATTTATGATATAATAAAGCATAGGCAAGCATTTAAACTTGTGAGCTTTAACTAACATTCTAATTCCAAACATTTTTGAATTTATGTGTTGCCAGTACTAAAATTATTAATACTTGATTCCTCTGAACTTCAGTCACTTCAGTAATCATTTCTCCTTTCTTAGAAAAATACCCATAGAAGCATACTTAGAAGTTGGCAATTGATCTCTTGTTGTTCTCAATGAGAACAGGGTTCAACAGTTCATTTCCTGTGAAGTACAACATTTTCTTTCAAGCAGTGGTCCATAGCTGTTTCTGCTATTTCTTTAGCATCAGCATATTGTTTAACCTTGAGGTTAGCTGTTATGAGAGACTGCATCACTGTGTAAATGCTGTCTTGCAAT
The DNA here is from genome assembly GCF_000951045.1 of Mandrillus leucophaeus. NCBI lineage: Eukaryota > Metazoa > Chordata > Mammalia > Primates > Cercopithecidae > Mandrillus > Mandrillus leucophaeus. The sequence goes on from NW_012102155.1 coordinate 483,495, forward strand.
GCAGAGGTAATATAAAAATATCTTTCTCTAAAGATTACATTGTTTCAGTAAAAATTACAATACTATTTTGTACCTCTCCTTTGAACTCTGTGAATGATCTTATTGGATTTTATAATTTATTGCTAAAATCAGGCAATCATGAATGCAGATGCTATGGCTTTTAATCAAAGAATCATAATACAATAAAAAATCTGACTGGCATATATGCTTTTTTATGTCAGGTGCAGGTGGGAGGAAGAAGGAGTATCTCTGAAGTGTCTGGCACAAAATAGAGATCAATAAATATGGAGAGAATATTTAGTTAAATGAAATGATTCACATAATTAATATCAGAGGCACTGTTCTTCATTCTGGAAAAGAAGGACATTACATACTTTATAGGAGATAAAAATCATCATTACATTACACAAGATGTAGGAACATCCACAATCTGAAAACCCAATTTGTTTCAAGGGAAATTTTCTAAACGTTTCACTAGGAATCCCTTACTTCTTCTGATGAAGAACAACAGAGACAAATAAAAACATAGCAGAAAAAATTCTAGCTGTACAAAGCTAACTCTCGATAAATTAACCAAAGATGTTGGTGGACACAGTTAAGGAACTCTATGAGAAACGGGAGTTGCTATTAAGCAAGTGGTCCAGGTAAAATTCAAAAGTTGTATTTATCAGACATGTGGAAACTTGGTATGGCATCTATGCTGTCCAGGGTGCTGAGAGTTGTGAAAGAAAGTGCAGTTAGACGATGGGGACCTCTGGAACTAGGGGAAAGGTTATTGTAGAAGTCTTAGAAAACAGCCTACTTTTCTCTTAGACAGTCTCTCCATCTTATTGACTCTCTCTCTTTATATCTGGCCTTCTTTGTATGTCTGTTTTTTTCTGTCAACTTTCTCCTTATTACACATTTTCTCATTCTTCTTTCAAACTTTTTTCAATCTGTTTCTCATTTTTTCTATTTCTCCAACCAGAATTTGGCTCAAAATGGACATTAGTTATATTTACTGAATAAAAATTCACCTTAATGTCTAAATTCTAAAACCAAATAGTTGCATCTCTTTCATTCAAAAACTCTCTTCCTAAAGTTAGTTACATTTATTTTTGTGTTTGTGGTTTTCCAGTGATTTTCTTCTGAAAGTCAGCAGACCCTGAATACACACACAGAATTTTTTATGTTTTTCTCTCAGAAGCTAAGAGTAAGGCATAAAATAAAACCTTTTAGATAATCTTTGCATCTTGACTTTAGTGGTTATTACTGTCACTAGACACATAATCTCCCCTCCTTGCTTTAGGAAAAAAATATATATAGTCAAAGAAAAAAAGTGAATTAAAAAGGTCTTAGTATACATCCTAGCTGACCCATTGGCTTACAGAGGACTTTTCTACTTCTACTTATATTATCTATACAGGTATGTTTGGCAGGATACCCTGCATGTGCACAGGGAGACGGGCTGAAATGTGTATAGTAATTTGAATGGTGTGCCCCCAAATTATTGTCTGCCCTGAACCCCAGAACCTGATCTTATTTGGAAACAGGGTCTTTGCAGATGTAATTTAAGTTTAAGTGAGGTTATACTGGATTGTGCAATTCCAAAGTGCAAAGACTGATGTCTATATAAAAAGAAGAAGGAGCACACAGAGGAGAAACCCATGTGAAGACAAAGGCAAAGAATGGAGTGGTGCACCTACAAGCCAAGGAATGGCGAGGATTGCCAGGAGCTAGGAAGAGGCAAGAAGGGATTCTTTCCTAGAGTTTTCACGGGGAAAATCGGCCTGCTGACTATTGCATTCAAACTTCTAGCCTTCAGAAGTAAAAGAAAATAAATTTCTGTTTTTTTAAGCAAAGAGGCTTGTGATATTTTGCTATAACAGCCCTAGGAATCTCATGCAATGTGTTCTGCAAGCTTACGTTATGCTTTGGAATCTAGAGAAATGGCTCATTATAACCCTGCTACCTAGAAAATATAAATTTATGAGGTAGTTTTTTTTAACTTCTCAAGTTTACACAGATGAGTAAACTGAAATTTAATCAGTCAATAATATTTACTACATATTTCAATGAGTTATAAATATTCCTTTACACATTGTTGCTGCCAACTAAACTATGACTTCTCCATGAAATGAAGTGTATTACTTTATATACCCAGGGCCAATCAATATGAGTTTAAAGATAAATAAGAAGGCATATGAAGAGCAACCAGGGAGGCAAAACAAGCAGGAGACAGATAGGAGAGTGAAGGGGAGAAAAAAGGGGAATAAAAGAAGGAAAATATTTGTGGTAAGAACTTTAGTGTTGGCATCATTTGACTTGAGGATTGTCAAAACCGTCCTGAAACCTTAAGGCATGTAGAGGACAGTCTTCCCACTGTGATGAACTAAAGACCAGCAGTGAGTAGAGATATGGAATTGTATTAAGAATAAATATTACTGACCACTCATCATGTGCAAGGTACTGTCAAGTATTCACCAGAAATAACTATGCTTAAACCTTGCAACAAACTTTTGAGGCCAGTGTAGATGCTGTTACTACTGTTCTCACAGTGTGTCAACATGTGTCCAAAATCTCGATTGTAGAAAATGGCAAGATGTTTTAAACCCAGAACAATGATGACTCACAGCAATTTTTTTTATCCCTTCTATTATGTCTCTGATTATTTATTTATTTGTTTGTTTTTATTTTTAGAGATGGGGCCTCACTCTGTCACTCAGGCTGGAGGGCAGCAGCACAATTATAGCTCGCTGCAGCGTCTATTTCCTGGGTTCAATTTAGATTCTCCCACCTCAGCGTCCCGAGTTTTGGAACTACAGGTATGTACTAGCACACTGCCTTCTATTATATCTCTTGATGTGTCCTTAAGAAGGACTCCGTATTTTGTTTCTATGGTCCTCTTACTGATCTCTTGGTTTTGACCTCCTTTGGTGCTCCCATGCCTTCTTCTAGGAAGTCTTTTTAATTGTAAAATTTTCTCCCAGCTTTTCAATTCATTGGTTTCTCATTCTCACTGGCAGCAGGATAGCTTTCCTTACCATTGGCATCAAATGTGAACAGGGATTTGACTGTAGCCTAAGTCAGCCTATGTCTGCAGACACAGCATGTCATTTCCTTCCCAATCCTGATGCTTGCAACTGACAAGGACACCAATATTAAAACAGTAGCAGCAATGCCAGCCACTCAACATCAAAAAATTATCATAATAATTGGAATCAATTTTTTCATTCTAACATTAGTTTTCTGTAAAGAAATCTTTTAACAAGTATAAACACTTTAAGGGTTTTTTTTCCTCACACTTAACTCTTCTGAAGACCATAGACAATTTATCTACCTCAAAAAGCATTAAATGGTAAATTCAGAAATGAAAGTTAATTTTAAATATGTGTTAACAAAACACTGTATATTTTTTGATGATACTTAAATTGTATATTAACCACATCATCTTGGAAAATAATATGACCACTATATTCAGCCTGAAACCATATTAGAATAAAAGATTCTTCAAGGTTAAAACACCACAGTCCATGAACTAAACAGTGTAATACAAAATTGTGCAGCATTTCTTTTTAAAAAATAGATTATACTCAACTTTATTTACTTGAGCCAATTGTTTTTAATCTATTATGTAGTGTTTTAAGCTCAAGTGGTATAATGAGATACTGGCTGTAAGTCACAGTAGTCACTATTATCTCTGAATGTGTTTTTCAGGAACAACTTTAAATTTTCCAAGCGTAAGTGTAAAACCAATTTAAATTTTGAAGATGGCTGAACACTTTGGAAGCAGAGATGTTACTTTTCAGCATGATTGGATCCAAGTCAAACAGTTTCCAGGAAGTTTATGATGATCATCCTTTCTTTTTAAGCAGCTCCTATGGTTAATCAGTATATCAAGAGAGATTGTATTTCTACTTAAAGTTTAGTTATGTAAATAGCATAATGGACAGAGCTCAATCAAACTATCCTATGAAAATTTTAAATAGAAGTAAATTAAAAGAAAATGTTTACTGCTTATTTGCATTTTCAGAGGGCATATAGTATAGTTTTTGACGCATCACTTATTATGAGGCTTAATAAATTAGTTTCTGTATAATTAACTCTCAAATCAAGAAAATGTACCCAGTTTTGCCGATGAGAAGTCTAAATAGTGCTATCCTTTCCTTAAAATTGACCAGGACTCTACTTTTCTTCATTCTTAGTTTCAAGAATGCCTATTTTTTTCAAAAATGATATTTTTCAATTAATTAAGGCTCTTGAAAAGAGTTGAGAATTAACGACAATACCTCTATGGAATAATATATTTTTATCGTTAAATATTTTTATAGATAAAGCTTTTTATTGATGAATCTTTAAGATTAGATATTTTGCAGGAACACTTTCAAAACAGTAGTATTTGTTGGTAAAATTAAAATGTGAGACATGGTTTGTCTTCTAGATAGAAAAGAGTACTCAAAAAATAACTTAGACTACATTAAAATTAAAGACACTTGTTTATCAAAAGATGTCATTAATATATGAAAAATGAAGCCAAAGAGTGGGAAAAAAATTGCATGTAATAAGAATATACAGCAAAGCACTTGTACTTGAGTATAAGAAGGTTTCCTCCAAGTCAATAAGAGAAAGGATGACACAATAAAAATAAGAGACAGAAAATTTGAAAAAGCACTTCTTAAAAGAGGGCATATAAATGAATAGTAAACTTAAGAAAATATAGTCATCAGCTGTGAGGAAGATAAAAATTGAAAACACAATATCATACATAAATACCAGAAAGACAGACAATTTCAAATCTTGGTAAGTTGACAGAACACATACAATGCCGTTGGGAATATACATTAGTACAAGATTGGAGAAGTGATTTTCAGTTTCCAGTAAAGCATACCAAATGATTCAGCAATTATACTCCTAGGTGTATACGGGTAAAATAAATGTATTCATATATGCAAAAAAAATTCAAGATTGTCCTTCATGATACTCCAAAATTTCTGGCAACTCAAATGCACTTCAAGAGTATAATGGGTAAACCTTGTTTCATTTCAATAATGAAATATTATACAGTTACGAGTATGAAAAAAGCTATTGTTACACCTAAAATATGGATGAACTTTACAAACATATTGCGTGAAAGAATCCAGGCACAAAAAAGAACCTACTCTATATGTATGTGTACTGTTAATGTTCCGTATTTTGATCTGATGCTGGTTACATGAGTGTGTTTGCATTGTTACAACTAATGGAGCTTAGGATTTAGATACTTCTCTGCAATAAATTTACAATTCAATAAAAATTTAGTGTAAAAATAAAGGCAAATGGAAAGAAGGAAACATTTCCTGCAACAAAAATGCAGTAGCAATGGTTTTACAAGGAGAATAATAAGTGTAGTAAAAAAATTATTTTAGGATAGATGTTAAGAAATATTGGCATTATTCACAATAATAAAGTCAATCCCACTCTTGGCAGCGGCACAAATTTATTTTTAAGTATTATTTAGTGTGACGGGCAGTAAAGAGGCAGAATATCTTCATGGAAGGTCATACCTCGGGAGCCAAGCATATCTAAGACAGAATTCTAATTCTAAACTCACTATATTATTTTCAACAAAGAAACATTTAGACATGAATGAATTAAGAACAATAATATCTACCCCAAAGACTGTGGTGAGGATGACAGATGATACGAGAAAAATTTAGCTTTCAATGACTGTCACATAGTATGTTCTCAGTGTATGACAGCTTAAATATAGACACCTTAGACATATCATCTTACATGTATTCAAATCAAAATCCATGATCAAAAACAAAAATATATAAGTGGTTCTATAGGAGCAGGTATTTTTTTAAAAAAATAAAGAAATGATGGATGGTTTATCATTAAACTATAATATCAAATGAAAACATTTTTTGTAGTTGTCAGAAAATTTTGGCTACCTAGGTATCAGTGAATTATGAGAAAAAGTGTTATAAATAACAATACGAAAAGTCATTTTACTTATTTATCTGGTTTACCATGAATATAAACTACTTTCTTACAGATTTCAAACCACTACAGAAAAATATATTACTAAAATAACTACTAAAATATCATTGAATCAATTTTATTGCATCTTGCAATGTTAACCATTTCATATAAGCACATTTTTCAAACCAAGCACTAAAAAGCTACTTATTTTATTCACATTGAGGGAGAGGTAGTGATTTATTGTGGACACATGCAATATGTTATGAATGCATTTCTGAAAATTCATGTGTAGTGTAACTCCATGCAAAGCAAAGCAAAGTGTTTTTTTTCTTTTTTTGTTTGCTTTTTATTTTGCCAATGAGAAACTAGAGTTAATGTTATCACTCATTCACATAGACAATGGTAAGAGGTTTTGATTTCTCCGTTTCTTGTTGGTTAGCTGGTTACTATCAAATGCCCAAGGACAATTCTCATTAGAGCCAAACCTTTTCACATGAGAGTAACTAGTTTTCATTTAAAATAAAATTAGTGACATTTGTAAATATAGATTAAAATGTAACCATATGTAAACTAATAAGAGACATTAAACCAGAAAATAGAAAAACTGGCACCTAGAAAGAAAACATAGATGGAAATTTTAAAATTGAGATAGTATTGTTTGTTAAATCATTAGGATAACTACCACTATATATTCAGACCAACTAAGATCAGAAGAAAGAACATGTGAAATGCTGAGAGGAATCTCTCTTACACTTAAATGTGTTTCAAGGAGAGAGAGAGAAAAAATAAGCTAAGCTTCTAAAATGAAATTACAAGACATGGGATTAGCAATTTATTAAAATTTACACCCTTGATTTTACTCTGAGGAAAAAAAAAAAAAACAGTAGTTTTTTAAACAAGGGCATGAGACAGATTTCAGATTGAGATTTATACTACCATTCTGTTCTCACTGAAAAGTATTGATAGACAAAAATTAGATAAAAATTTAAGGCTTTTCCATTTAATCTGGGCAAAAATACAATGTTTATTATCTGAAATAAAATTGGTCAGTTTATTTTTATTTATAATATAAAGCGTTTTCCAAAAATCTACTCTTTTGAGTGTTCAAAATAATGCAGGAATTTTTCTCTATGCCTAGGAATTCTGGCAAAGCAAAGCAAAGCAAAAGTTTAATTCTGATGAACTAAAGAGGAAACTGATTTTTTAATGTATAAAAATACTTAATTTTTTCAAGTTTTATATTTTTGTTACTTTGCAATGGTAGTTTTACTTTTTCTAAATTTTTTTTTTTAAACTAGCCTCCTTTTATCAAGGTAAAACTATTCAAAGAAGTACAACAGATTTTTTTAACATCAGAAAAACAAATTCATATGATACACTCAAAACATTCAAAAATTACAATCCAGAAAGAAGTAGTCTCCCTGAAATAGAAAAAAAAAAGCCTTTGTTTTTGTCATCTTCACTCCTTATATATAATATGTATTTCATATTATTTACATAAAATATAATCACAGACTGACAGATGATTATTATTAGTTTGCCTCCCAGAGCTCATCAAGTGCCTTTACTCAGTCTTCTTAGTACGTTTCTTTTTAACATTATCTGAGGCATCATCTATAAGATTTGAGGCCAGTGGACCGGAGTCATTGAAAGGTAATTTTGTTTTGCTTTTCTTTTCAGGTGAAAACTGTTGGTGCCAGTCAAACAGTATCCAACTCAATGTATCTTTAAAAGAAACAAATGCTATGCTAGAAGTCTCTGTAATCATTATGGCTATCTTTGTGGCCTCAATAAAGATGTTTTAAAGGAACATCAGATTATGCTTTGATATGGCCAGATGCTTGGTGTGCTGGAATATGAGAATATCTGACCCCAGCATTGTTATCTAGGAAGGGTAAGACATCTTCAACCATTCTTTCCCTTCTGTTTCCTTTTACCAACTACTCAAAATTTGTGATAATGGTAGCATCTGCACCTTATGCCCATCCAATAGCTATCATGAAAATCCAGCCTCACTTTTCTTATTATCTATTAACCTGTTTGACTTTGCTATTTTCCAAATTCCAATCACGTTCTTCATTCTCTCAGCCAAGAGTTCAACAGGTAGAAATGAATAACCTTGGGCAAAAAAAATATAATATGCCAGGTGGAAGATGTCAGTAATATGTTAGTGTTGTTCATAAGAAATCTCAGTGGATGCTCTGTAAGCAGTACACAGACTAAAATTCCCCCACCAAAGCAGTGGAGCATAGCAGTAAACCAGTTGGAAATAAGATTCTTCCATGCCACTGCCACTGCCACTGCCACTGCTAGCTTATGCTTTAGTGTCATAACTGACACTAGATAGTGGGCAATGTCAAAAACGGGGACTGAGATGTGTGGCAGAAGGTCAGAGCCAGGTCATCTCATGACGATGACCCAGAATGGTGGTGCCCCAAGCAGTGGTGACGGGTTCTTCTCATGCAGAGTAAAGCGAGTTTTTCAATAAGAAAATAAAATAAGTATGTTTAAGAGGTGTCACTCATGATGGTAGGGAGGATATCTCATATTCCCATAGTCTAAAATGACTTAAAACTTATGGAATACAATAAATGTTAAAAGTAAGTAGTTGTAAAATCTCAAAATTTTAAATACTAAGAAATTAAAAAGAAAAAATGAACAGAGTAGCAATTATGTCAACAATGACAGGTCTGCTTTCTTAGTGGAAAAGTGGCTATGGGCGATAGGTAAATACATGAATGTGCCTCTGTTTCAATACAATTTTATATTCAAAAACAGGAGATGAAATATATTAGGCCCATGGACCATAGTTTACTGACTCCTGCCCTACAGCATTATGGTCACCCAGCTGAAGCTGAACAGCTGCCATTTTTGGGTATTGGTAAATTGGAAGGAAGGATAGAAAATGAAAAAGAAGATATTGTCCACTATCTTAAGGATGATTACCAAAGGTAGCATATGTTACTTCCACCCATATTTCATTGGTAAGAATTTCATCATATCTAACTGTAATGAAAGGTAGGAAATATAAAGGTCTTGGGCAGATTTGTGCCTGCCACAATTATATTAATGTTTAAAGAAAGGACAGAATGAATTTTGGTGGAACTATAACAGCATTTTCCACTAGAGGAAAGCCTGATTTTCTGCACTATGTCTAAGTTCCAGCATGACAGTTGTGTGCTTTACTTAATGTAATATTGTACCCAACTTAACCTCTTGTTTCCTTGATATCCTCTTCCATAAACTGGGGATGATAATGGAACCTATCTCATAGATTTATGGCAAACAAGAAATGTTAGCACATTTAAGTGCTTTGAGTGCTTTAAGACAATACCTCAAAATTGCCTTCATATCTTTAGAGGTAATATTAATTCCATTTAATAGATTAATAAATTGAGGCTGAAATATTTCAGTGCCTTGATTAAGAAAATATAGTTAAAAGGTAGAAAGTCAGAAATTAAACCAGGCTTTATTAATTTCATGCTTTCACTATACCACACACTGAGCACTGAACACAGAAAACGATGCCACTCAAACAAAAATGTGTGCAGAGACGCCAAATGGAATACTTAACAGGCAGAAGATATTGCACTATATTTGCATGTTGATTGGATTGATCAGCTAGGAAAACAACTTTTGGTGATAGAAAGACAGGGAGAGAGTAATTGCAGAGGCAAAATCTTGCATAGACAAGGTGGGTTAGGATTTAGTACATAAGTAGAAGGCTTGACGATAGGAGAACAAATTTCCAAAGTAACAATCACATGGCATCTATGACTTCTTTCAGCAATGTTTTGTAGTTCTTTTTATAGAGATCTTTCACTTCTTTAGTTAGATGCTTTTGTAATTATTTTTGTGGCTATTTTAAATGAGATTGTGTTCTTGACTTAGCTGTCAGCTTGAACATTATTGAGGTATAGTATAGAAATGCTACTGATTTTTTTTTTTTTTTTTTTTTTTGAGATGTAGTCTCACTCTGTCACCTAGGCTGAAATGCAGTGGCATAATCTCAGTTCACTACAACTTCCGCCTCCAGGGTTCAAGCGATTGTTTTGCCTCAGCCTCCTGAGTAGCTGGGACTATAGGCGTGAGCCACCACACCTAGCTAATTTTTGTATTTTTAGTAGAGACAGGGTTTCATTATATTGGCCAGGCTGGTCTCAGACTCTTGACTCATGATCCACTCCCCTCAGCTTCTCAAAGTTCTGGGATTACAGATGTGAGCCACGCACCCAGCCACTGAGTTTTATATGTTAACTGTACTCAGAATGTTTACCAAATTCAAGCCCCTAATGGAATCTTTAGGGTTTTCTAAATAGAGAATCATACCATCAGTGAAGAAAGTTTTACTTCTTTTCCTATTTGGATACCTTTTATTTTGTAGTCTTGCCTGATTGCTCTGGCCAGGACTTCCAGTACTACATTGAACAGGAGTGGTAAAAGTGGGCATTCGTGTCTTATGCCAGTTCTCAAGGGGAATTAATTGTTCGAGATTTTGCCTATTCAATATGATGTTGCCTGTGGGTTTGTCATAAATTGCTCTTTTAAGTCTGAACTATGTTCCTTTGATACCTAGTTTGTTAAAGGGTTTTTATCCTGAAAGGTTTTTAGATTTTACTGAAAGCTTTTTCCACATCTCAGAGAAATGGAAAAACATTCCATGCTTATGAATTGAAGAATAAATACCATTAAAATAGCCATAATGATGAAACAGAGAGAGAGTATTCATATTTTTATAGGAATAGAATTGAATCTGTAGATAGCAGTTGAAAAGCAATCTACAAATTTAATGTTATTCTTATCAAACTGTGTACATCATATTTTCATAGAATTAGAAAACACTATTCTAAAATTTATATAGAACCAAAAAACAAATAACAACATTAAAAAGTGTGCAAAATATATGAACAGACACTTCTCAAAAGAAGACATACAAGCAGCAAACCAAAATGACCCTGAACAGCCAAAGCAATCCTAGGCAAAATGAGTACAATCAGAGACATCACATTACCTGACTTCAAACTATACTATAAAGCTACTGTAACCAAAACAGTATAATACTGGTACAAAAACACACACACATAACAATGGAGCAGAAATTAATCTTCACCCAAAGCCATCTCACCTTTGACAATGTTGACAAAAATAGGCAATAGGAAAAGGACTCCATATTCAATAAATGGTTCTGGGTTAGCTGGCTAGTCATATGCAAAATAATGAAACTGAACACTTACTTTTCACAATATACAAAAATTAACTCAAGATTGATTAAAGATTTGAATGTAAGACCTCAAATTATATGAATCCCAGAAGAAAACCTAGGAAACTCGACTCTGGATATTGGCTTTGGAAATAAATTTATGGCTAAGTCCTTAAAAGCAATTGTAACAACAACCACCAAAAGACAAGTGAGACCTAATTACACTAAAGAGCTTCTGCACAACAAAAGAAACTATCAACACGTTAAACAGGCAATCTACAGAATGAGAGAAAATATTTGCAAACTATGTATCTGACAAAGATCTGATATCCAGAATAGTTTAAGGAACTTAAACTATTCAACAGCAAAAAACAAATAACATCATTAAAAAGTGGCAAAAGATAGAACAAACCCTTCTCAAAAGAAGACATGGGTGAAGTG
>NW_012102155.1:495360-515319 GCF_000951045.1 Mandrillus leucophaeus
AAATAAAAAATAAAAAAAATACAAGCAGCCAAAAAACATATGAAAAAGTACTGAACATCACTAATCACCAGAGAAATGGAAATCACAACCACAATGAGATACCATTTCATACCAGTGAGAATGGCTAATATTAAAAAGTTAAAAAATAATAGATGGTGGTGAGGCTGCAGAGAAAAAGGGAGTGCTTATAAGAATGTGAATTAATGAATTAAGAACAATAATATCTACCCCAGAGACTGTGGTGTGGATGACAGATGATATACGAAAAATTTAACTTTCAATGCCTGTCACTTAGTATGTTCTCAATGTATGACAGCTTAAATATAGATACCTTACACATATCATCTTACATGTATTCAAATCAAAATCCATAATCAAAAACAAAAATATACAAATGGTTCTACAGGAGCATGTGTGATATGTGCCTGTAGTCCTAACTGCTTGGGAGGCTGAGGCAGGAGGATTGCTTGAGTCCTAGATTTCAAGGCTGCAGTGAGCTATGATTGCCCAACCTGGGCAAAAGAGTAAGACCTCCATCTCTAATTTTTTTTAAAAAAAGAACTTAAAACAGAACTACCATTCAACCCTGCAATCCCATTACTGGGTGACAGCAAGACTCCACCTCAATTTAAAAAAACAAGAAAAAAAGAGAAACCAGGATGTGGTCAAAAAACTATTGGATATCGAAATAAACAAGAATTGTAACAAGAGTAGCATTAAGAGAATAAAGTAAATAAGGTACTTAAGTGCTGAGGGAATTAGAAGCAGTGATCAGGGAATTTGTAGATGTCTGCAATGAGGAAGCCTTGCAACCACAAACTGATGGCAAAAGCTACAGTTCTAATTGTGTCCTTTGGAATTGCTTTTTTTTTATTTCTCAGTGAATACAAATAATTTAATATGGATAACAACAATTTTCATAATTTAAAACAATAGGCAAGAAGCTCTTTAGAGTTCAGGATTTCCTGTAGTTTAACAAAAGTTACAATAAGAGTAATTAAATCTATCTAATGAAAGAAGATACATCTGAAATTAAGGTAACCGGTTTATCTTCCTTTAAGAAACACTTTGACAATTACAATTAAATTCCTTAAAAATTGTATTGGTCTTAACTAAATTTTACTCACTATAAAATAAGCATACTATCCCTGCCGTTGCATAGAAATGAAAACAAAAGACTATCTGTAAGGAAGTAAGATTATTTGTAAACATACTGGCAATTAGACCTTGCATCTCCAAACACCAGTTCTTTGTCTCCACAGCTAAGAAATCTACAACATTTAATGGTTGTGGAGCCTAGTGCAAATTCAGTTGGCAAAAATACATAAACATGATGCAGCATTATACAAAGAATGAAAGTGATTGTCAGCAAAATCATACAGGATTTGGAAAACATTAAGCTATCATTTGGGGAAAATGGATTCTGATTTATAATTCCTATGTTTAGTGTTTCAACACATTTAGACTCTGTTTGTATATCACTAAGACATTAGGTGATTTAATTGACCAAGCAGCTGGTTTGACTAAATTTTGAACTGAATTGACTGAGTTTCTAAATTTTCTTAGTCACAGACTTCACAAAACCATAAATGGAAAAAGGATTATTTCTATCTCTATGGATTTAAGCAGCAGAAAGCTTTATGAAATCATGTTAATATAATAAAGCAAGCAGAAGAGGCAAATCTAAGGCTTCTTGACATTTTTTGTGTCATGCAAAGACAGAAAAATAAGAATAGAACCTGGAAGCTTCAGGTCATGAGCACAGTAAATCCTAGTTGACATAATTGAAACAGAATGGGATTTATTACCCCAGCCATGTAAATTGGTGAAAGGTCATGGTCAAACATGGATCATGTAGAGTTAAAGGTTATCAAGGATCTGGCTTTGCTGTTCCATTACATACCATGAAGCAGAAGTGTAATGCATTATTGAAAGTAAATATTATTTTATCAAGCTGGAAAGACTTTAGGACAAGAGCTTTTGGAGTCCATCCTTTCAAATTGTGGCTTTTTCAGGCTCCTTTACATTCTTGATAGTGTTAGCCTCTTTCATAGATTGCTTCTCTTAATAAAGAGTAGAGTAGCAATTCAAAGAAAAGTGATTAAACTCTGCTTTTAACTTAAATATTTTAAACAGTTTTATTGATGCGTAAGCCATATATCACATGGTTCATCTATTTAAAGTGTATGGTTGAATGATTTTTAGTATATACACAGAGTTGTGTAATAATCATAACAAATTAATTTCAAAATATTTGTCACCCCCAAAATAAACCAGGTACCCATTAGCAGTCTCTCACTATTCCTCCCTATCCTCCACCCTAGATAACTACTAATCTACATCCTTTCTCTATAAGTTTGTATATTCTGGCCATTTCATAGAAATTCAATTATACAATATGTGATTTTTTTGTGTCAGGTTTCTTTAACATAGAATGATGTTTTCAAGGTTTATTCATGTTTTAGCATATACTAAAACTTTATTCTGTTTTTTATTTTGTTTTGTTTTGCTTCGGTTCTGTTTTTTTCCTTAACCATATTTTGTTGTATAAAGATTCCACACTTTATTCATTCTTTCATCAGTTCCTAGATATTTTATTGTTTTCCATTGTTGCCTAACATGAACAATGCTGCTATAAACATTTATCTAAAAGTTTTTGTTTCGAAATATGTTTTCATTTCACTTGAGTGTATATACTTAGCATTGGAATTTCTTTGTCCTGTGGTAATCTTAGTTCACTAGGGGTGCTGTAACAAAATATCATTCACGGAGTAGTTTATAAACAAGAGAAATTTATTTATCACAGTTCAGGAGTCTAGGAAGTCCAATATCAAAGTGCTGGCACATTAGGTAGCTGGTGAAGGTCTGTTTCCTGGTTCATAGACAGTGATTTTTCAATGATTCCTCACATGGTGAAAGGGGCAAGAACCCTGGGGCTTCTTTTACAAGGTCACTAATCCCATTCATGAGTACTGAGCCCTCATGACCAGCCAAAATCCCCTCCTCAACTCCCTGCTAATGCCATCACAGTGGTGATTAGATTTCAACACATGCATTTTGAAGGATATTAACATTCAGAACATTGCATATGATAACTCTATGTTTAACATTTAGAAGAATTGCAACAAGGTTTTTCAAATTGTTGCAACATTGAGTATTCTCCCAGTTAACATATGAGGGTTCAGATATCACTACATGTTTGCCAATACTTATAATTATATAATATATTGCTTATAGGTACACTAAAAAGTGTAAAGTGGTATTTCATTGTCATCTTGACTGAATTTCTCTAACAAGAGATAATGTTGATCATCTTCTCGTGTGCTTATTGACCATTTGTATATTTTGTTTGAAGAAATGTCTGTTCAATTTCTTTGCCCATTTCTTAATTGGATTATTTGTCTTTTTATTGTGGAGTTGTAAGAATTTGTTATATATTCTGGATACTACAATTATAGTCACAGTTATGTGCCACATAATGACTTTTTGGTCAACAATGGGTTGTATGTATGATGGTGGTCCTATAAGACTATAATGGAACTGAAAAATTCCTATCACCTAGTGACATAGCAACCATTGTAACATCATAGATTGATGATTGTTCACCAGTTTGTGGTGATGCTGTTCACTGCCAATTATATAAAACAGGGGTCCCCAAGCCCTGGGTTGCAGACTGGTATAGATTCGTGGCCCACTAGAAACTGGGCTGCACAGCAGGAGGTGAGCAATGGGATGAGCATTACCACCTGAGCTGCCTGCCATCTTCCATCAGATCAGCAGTGGCATTCATGGAAGCATGAACGCTATTGTGAACTGCGCATATGAGACATCTGGGTTGTGCACTCCTTATGAGAATGTAACTAACACCTGATGATCTGAGGTGGAAGAGCTTCATCCTGAAATCATCCATACCCCAATCCTCACCTCCGCCTCCACCCATGGAAAAATTTTCTTCAACTAAATTGGTCCCTGGTGCCAAAAAGTTTAGGGACTTTTGGTATAAATATAGAGCACATAAAATTATATATAGTGCACAATGCTTGATAGTGATAACAAATGACTGTGTTACTGGTTTATGCATTTACTATACCATACTTTTTATCATTAGAGAGTATTTCTTCTATTTATTAAAGAAAGAAGTTTACTGTAAAAGAACTCCAGGAGTAGCCTTCAAGATGTATCCCAGAAGAAGGCATTATCATCATAGAATATGGCAACTTCATGTGTGTTGTTGCCCTGTATACCTTCCAGTGGGACAAGACCTAAAGGTGAAAGACACTGATATTGATCATCTTGACCTTGTGTAGGCCTAAGCTAAAGTGTGTATTAATGTCTTAGTTTCTAACAGAATTGTTTAAATATAAGAATAAATAAATAATTAAAAAATAAAAATATATAAAATAAAGATACAAGGAAGAAAATTGTTTCATACAGCTATGCAATATATTTGCATTTTAAGACAAGTGTTATTACAAGAGTTAAAAAGTTTTAAAAATTAAAAATTTTATAACATAAAAAATTATAGTAACCTCAGGTTAATCTATTATTGAAGAAATAAAATAGTTTAATAAACTTAGTATAGCTTGTGTAGAGTGCTTATCAAATCTACAGTAATATATATGAATGTCCTAGGTCTTCCTATTCACTCCCCACTCACTGACTCACTAGAGCAATTTCCAGTCCAGTAACCTCCATTCATGGTAAGTGTCCTACACCAGTGAACCATTTTTTAATGTTTTCTTATTTTTACTATACCATTCTTGCATTTAGATATGTTTAGTTACATATATACTTATCATTGTGTTACAGTTGCCTATAGTATTCAGCACAGTAGCATGCTGTACAGGTTTGTAGCCTAGGAGCAATAGGCTACACCATATAGCCTGCGTGTAGTCAACTCTACCATCAAAGTTTGTGTAAGTATATTCTATTGTGTTTTCACGACAAAGTCACCTAGTAACACATTTCTCAGACTGTATTCTCCTCATGAAATGAAGCAAAACTGTACTTGATTTAAAAAATATTTTATCCCATTCTGTGAGTTATTTTTACATTTTTTACAGTGTTCTTTAAGTTACAAATGTTTTAAGTTTAATTTTGATGAAGTTCAATTTATCTATTTATTATTTTGCTGCTTATACTTTCTGTGTCATATCTAACTAATTATTGCCTGATTCAAAGTCCCAATAATTCACTCTTGTGTTTCCATCTAAGAATTGTATACTTTAGTGTAAGCTCATACACTTAGGTTTCGGATCCATTTGGAGTGAGTTTTTACACATGAAGTGAGGTAGAAACCTGATATTGTTTGGTTGTGTCCCTACCCAAATCTCATCTTGAATTGCATTTCAAATTTTAATCCCCATGTGTCGAGGGAGGAACCTGGTGGGAAGTGTTTGGATCATGAGGGAAGTTTTCACGTGCTCTTCTCATGATAGTGACTGAGTTCTCACAAGATCTGGTTGTCTGATTAAGTGTCTGGTGCTTCCCTGTTCTCTCTCTCTCTCCAGTTGCCTTTCAGATGTGCCTTGCTTCCCCTTTGCCTTCTGCTATGATTGTAAGTTACCTGAGGCATCCTCAGCCATGTGGACCTGTGAGTCAATTAAACTTTCTTTCTTTATAAATTACCCAGTCTCAGGTTGTCTCTTTACAGCAGTGCAGGAATGGACTAATGCAAAATCTAAGTTTAAAATTCTGCACATGAATTTCCGATTGTCTCAGCACAATTTGTTGAAAGTCTATTTAATTGTTTTATGAACATTTTTTATTGGAAAACAATTCATCATAATATGGATTTTTATAATAGTGTGAAATAGACTCTCAATTCTATGTCATTGATCTGTAGATCTTTGAAATAAGAAAGTGTGAGTTCTTCAAATTTGTTCATATTCAAAATTCTTTTGGCTATTCTGGGATTTTGATTTTTCCATATGAATTTTAAGATCAGCTGATTAATTCCCTTATGTCAGTCATATAACAATTTGATAAGATTTTCAATGAATTTATAGATTAATTTGGAAACTATTATCATCTTAACAAAATTAAGTGCTTCCATCTATGATCATGTGATGTCTTTCCATTTGTTTAGGTGTTGTTTAATCTCTTTCAACAATGTTTTATAGTTTTCAGTGTACAAATTTTACACTTCTTTGTTAAATTTATTCTTAGGTATTTTACTCTATTTTATGCAAATAAAACAGAATTGTTTTCTTAATTTCATTTTCAAATTTTTTATTGTTGGTATATAAAAGTATAACTAATTGTTTAGATATTTGCTTTGAGGCAGTAAGCTTTCTGAACATATTTATTATTTCTAATATTTTTAGTGAGTTGATTAGTATTTTCTATGTACATCATTATGCCGTCTGTAAAGAGACATCATTTTACTTCCTCATTTCCAGTCTGATGGCTTGTATTTACTTTTCTTGCTTAATTGCGAGGCTGGAAGCTCTAACACAATGTTGAATACAATGGCAAGAACAGAAATCACTATCTTCTTTCTAATCTTAGGTGGAAACACCCAATCTTTTTTTTTTTTTTTTTTTAAATGGCCTTTATTAGATAGAGAAATTTACCTCTCTTCTAGTTTAATGGGTCCTTTTTTTTGTTTTTTGATTATAAAAAGTTTTAGAATCTGTCAATGCTTTTTGTGTATCTGTCTGTACAATCATATTGTTTTTGTTCCTTACTTTGTTTATATAGTGTACAACATTGATTAGGGTTTGGATGTTAAATTAATCCTGCATTCCTGGGATAAATTCAATTTGATCATTATATATGATTCTATTTAACGTGTAGTTTCGGTTGTGAAGGAGTTAAGAACATGTCATTCAAAATACACTACTTTGTGAGATGACTATTTTGAGTTAAAGGCAGCTTGGAAAACAGCAGGTACAAGAAAATTACTCTGACCTTTCTTCAGTGTCTTAATCACAAAATATGGAATTTTCATGTGAAAGATGACTTTCCTATACTAGAAGGAATGTAGCATTTTTATCATCAAGGACAGAAAGTTAAGACTGACAGAATTCTATACAGACCTTGTTAAAATAAGTCTTACCTTCATTTAGACTCACTACATAATTTAGTTATGTTCTCAAAACTTAGTACTCTCTCCAATTCATTATGTATGTGTTCAACTCTGTGTCTTCAGTCTTCATTTCTTTATGTAAGTTTCCATGCCACATAAAATTTATGCTAAATAAATTTGTATGTTTTTCTTCTGTTTATCTGTCTCATGGTAATTTAATTCTCAAGCCCAGCTGAAAAAACCCCGAAAGGGTAGAGATGAATTTTCATTTTCCTAATTCTATGTATATACCATTTTAATGGAAGAAGACATGAAACCTAGAGCTTCTATTCCAAGGACCAACAATCCAAGAAATGTTAAAAATGTTTCCCTCTTGGCTACAAACATGAAGTAAGGATACCTTAGAAGTTAAAAATAAGTAGAGTCAGGGGAAGGTTAGATAGGCCTGAAGAGATTAGTAGAGAAGATAGATAGAAAAAGAGAAGAAGACCTAAATAAACTGTTTTAAGAGAGAAACCAAATAGGTTTAGTTTTATTAAGTAAATCACATGCAATTGCTGATATTTGACCCTTTGACCTACAAAAACAATAATTTCATTTAGTACAACCTATACATTCCTGCCAAAGTTCTGAAAAAAAGGATCAATCCCTTTTATAACTTATTAGTAAATAAAGATAGAACAAATGAAATTGCCTAAGAGTGATACAATATTATATCTTTTTACCCACAATTATTTTTTAACCCTGAGGATAATAATCAATATAACCTAACTTAAAAATATTAAGTTTTTTTAAAGCACATTTCATTCTAAAGTTTTATTTCAAATGACATTTTTGTTTTTTCATTTCTTTGAATGAAAATTTTTGAATTTCCTCAAATTTTTATAATCACAATAATCCTTTGTTCTGATTACTATTATCATTAGGATTATCATTTTTAGCAGTTCAAGTAGTCATCATCATTTTTCTCATCACTGCCAGTGTCATCATGGTCATAATAGTAATATTTTCCCTTTTGCAAGGAAGGCATCCAATAGGTATAACAGTAAAACAGGGAGATTAATCTTGACTATGCTTGCTAAGTTGTTATATGCACTTTATGCTATGACTTTAACCTCTCAGTTGTTTTGCTTCTTTAACTACAAAGTGTGGATTGTGGCAGTTTTACAAGGTTAACAGAAAGGTTAATGTCTGCAACTTTTAAAACTTCTTTGGTTAGAAGCTCAGAGAAGGAAAAGTATTAATCTACATTGTTTAGTACCTTCTGTCACAAGGCTAAGCTATGAATATAGAATATGATTAAAACATATAATTTTTCTCTTTATTTGTCAATTGCCCTCTTATTGAATAAATAAATTGAATACCAAAGTAGGCATTTACTTAAAAGTTCCATCAGATTCAGTCTCTTTCTCCTGACTGTTCCAATTTTGTTTGTTAAAAAAATGCATTTTTAGTATGTCTGGACTGCAAAACACTGAATAAAATTACCATGAAAAATAAGTACTCTCTGCATTAGATTGATGAAGTAATTGAATGATTACAGTGAGCTTAAAATATCTTCTGATGAGCATATACTTATGGTAATCATAAAAACAAAATTTGAAAAAGAAATTTGCAGTTGAACATAAATTTTAATTTAAAAAAAAAATTAGAAATGTAACAAACGGCTATTTCTGCCACTAGGATAGAGCAGGTGACACCTTGAGTTACTCTGTAGGTAACTTAAAAAGAATGTTTAACTGAACCCAAGCCAGTTTCATTTTACAACATTTTCTGGAGTGGGGAGTTGAAAGTATCTTTGGTTCTTTGACGATTCTGACGCGTTTTCAAAAGGAGTTGTGAATCTCCTCAGGTTTTAAACCAGATTTTTCTTTCTATAAAATGGAAACTTGTAAAGTTCACTTCAATATTTATTTTTTGCCTAAATGTCCACATACTTGAGAATGTTTAAAGGCATTATGATATGTTCATCTAATAAAACATAAGTATTAAAAATCACATTTTTATGAAAGCATGTGAAGTTTCAATAAAAAGTGTAATTATAGAATAAGTAGGAAGAGAATAATTCAAATTCTGTTATTAGGTTATATATATTGAAATATATATCTATCTGTAATCAGAAAACATACAATGATCTGTTAATTGTGTTTATCATCTGGTAGTATAAATGGAGGTTGTTTAATTTCTACATTTTATTTGCCATATTTTATACACTAAACATTTAAAATTATAACTACTAGTAATTGGTAAACTACATACAGATGTATATAATTTAAGAAATTACTAACATGTGAGTATAATAAGCTACACTAAAGTCCTGTAGAATTCGACCAGATGGAAGGTGAAATGTTAATTCTAGTGAGAAAATCAGTAAGCATGGAAGGTAGAGTTCACTCCTTCCAGAATTGAGCAGCTGGGAGCTTCATGGGTTAGCACTATGGTCACTGTGACTGCATGGTGTGGCCATAATTAGAAGTTCTGGTCGAGACAAAGGTCATTAAGAAAATAAAATTATTTCGGAAAAATCAGCGATGGCATGAATGTGAAGGTTTCTGTGGAATGAGATGCTCCAGAGAGTTTAGGGAACAACTAACAAATTGAGGAAAAAAGGAATAACTTGTAAAATTGGGGTATCTCTCTTTATTCCATTTTAATGTTCTTTAGGAATGAAAGCAAAGGATTTGAGTGACTTTAATATGGCTTTGAAGACAGGCCTATGTTTTTGTAAATGCAACCCTGCTCTGAAACTGTAACACCCGGATCTCCAAGTTCCATGGGTGTGATGAAGAGATGCATGTAGATACATACATGCACAATTTTTTTTTTTTTTTTTTTTTTTTTGAGACGAAGTCTCACTCTTTTGCCCGGGCTGAAGGGCAGTGGTGTGATCTTGGTTCACTGAAACCTCCGCCTCCCGGGTTCAGGTGATTCTCCTTCCTTAGCCTCCCAAGTAGCTGGGATTACAGATGCGCGCCACCACGCCCAGCCAATTTTTGCATTTTTAGTAGAGACAAGGTTTCATCATTTTGACCAGGCTGGTCTGGAACTCCAAACCTCAGGTGATCCACCTTCCTCAACCTCCCAAAGTGCTGGGATTACAGGTGTGAGCCACCTTTCCTGGCCCATCCATGCACATTTCTCTATTCCACAATTATAAAGTACGTTTTGAACACTTTGCATAGCAAAGAGGTCTTACAAAGGTTTTTCCTAAGTCAAACAGTTCATTAAGTGTTTCATTTCAAGGCTACCTTTATCCCTGAAAACCACAGCCATTTCCTAATTCCCTACCACAGACTCCAAGTCCCTTTTTGGTCCTAATGAATGGCATCCCCCTCCACACTCTCTGGTAGGTGGGTAAACAACAGAGGATATCTCAGAAAAAGAGACTTGTAAGAGCACATTTCCAGCACCAAGGAAGTATGATATATTTTGGTAGGAAAAAAACTAATCAGAGATTTTTAACACACAATTCTGGAAGAAGAAAATGGTATCCACGAATGTCTTGCAATAAAAATACATGTTCAGGTTGGGTGTGATGGCTCACGCCTGTAATCCAAGCACTTTGGGAGGCGAAGATGGGTGGATCGCCTGAGGTCAGGACTTCCGGATCAACCTGACCAATATGGTGAAACCCCATCTCTACTAAACACACAAAAGTTAGCCGGTTGTGGTGGCATGTGCCTGTAGTCCCATGTACTCAAGAGGCTTAGGAAATTTAACAATATATAAGAGACGGTTGTCAAGGTTTTCAAGAACCACTAGGAGAACAAACATATAATCTTAAAAAAAATGAGTATAATACAATATGTGCTTTTTTGCTGAATAAGGAGTGTGAGGTCGTGGGTGCTAGAGGATTCTGATGATCATGCAAATTTGTGAAACAGGAATGTATGTGAAGAAGAGCTAGCAAAGCATTTTGAACAAGAAACATCAGGTTCAAATATACATATTATAAAGATAAATTACAGTAATCTGCAGAATAATCTGGAAAGAAATGAAATTTGGATCTTTCTCTTAAGCTATATTATAGTCTCACATTTTAAACACTTAAACATCCTTCAACATTCATCAAACAAAACCCTGTGGCTTTAATTTTCTTCTGCCAACTTTCGTGAGTCTTTTACTCTCACTAAGCCTTCAGAACTTCATTTATAAAATAAGATGGGTAATCTTAGCAATCACTAAAATATGTTTCAGGTTTCAAGTTCTCTGGAATAACAAAACTAAATGGTTATGTGAAGTACTAAAGGTATGTTTTCATAGGCTGTCTGCCTCTTCATTTAGGAGAAGAAAAAAATCATTTGCCATTTCTGTATAGACATACACTCAGTATATATTCAAAAATCTGAATGATTTATTTTGGTTTTCTCATTTTTTTCTGATCTGCAAGCAATATGAGATTGTATGCAATGAATTGAGGGGAAAAGGAATAATACAAATTTTGAGACTACTCTTCAGTCTGAGGATGCTCAATACCTTAGTTGCCATAAAAGTTAATGAGGATGTCAAATTACTCTGAGGTTCAACCCCCAAAGGACATCCTCAGTTCTGTCAAAAAGCAAAAGCTATGCATGATAATAAGCATCTCTGAGGAAAATAAAACACTGATGACAGTATAAGATGCATGACTCAATTATGTGAAGAATAATGATAAGTCTTGCATCCTGTATACTTCCCTAATTGGATAACAGTGCAATCCTGTGTACTACAAATAGTGTAGAGCACTCATTAAGAGGTAGAGGAAAACACAAGTGATCTTGTCTTAGTTATAACTCAAATGCGAGTTAGAAATAAGAGGCTAAGTCAAATACAAATTGCTTTACATATTTTTTTCATAAAGGTTTCTCTCATTTGGATAAGCCTCAGGAACCAAAATAAGTTTAATTGGTTCAATGTATCATGCTAAATTGTAAAAAGGAGTAAAACTAGGGGAAAAAAAGGAACAAATATCTTTCTTAACCATAGAAGTCTATATGTAAGGTGGGACTTTGAAATGCAGGAGCAACAGTGATTTTTAACTTTTCTCCAGAAACCTAGAATTCTATCTATATATGAAATTTCTGGTAAAGGGGTCACCCAAATTTTAATTCATCTATGTTTTTCTACCTCACTTCATTTGCTGTCAACTCTTCTGACAATAATAGTCTTTCCAGTCAACAAAATGATTGTTAAGAAGAATCACTTGCTCATGTGTTTTATGCCTATGAGAGAACAGGGGATACAAGAGAATTGGATAGTAAACCATCACTGTTTATACAGCTTAGGAAATTATCAAACACTGTCTGGAAATAAAAAAAAAAAAATAGAAAGGAAAGGGAAGAAAAGGAAAAGAAAGAAAAGGAAATGAGAGAACAGGAAAGGAAGGGGCAAGGGAAGGAATTATGGCCCACTAAGGAGAGACAAAAACTGCTAGGTCTAGACACGTGGCCAAACGATAAATAATTAAAAGTTTTGAAGTAATTGTATTGATCGTAAAACTAGATCTTCCTGAAAGAAATGTTAGAGGAATAGCAATAGCTAATGCTCAACTTGATCTACCAAAAGATTTTTTTTTTCTAGTGGAAATATACTTTTATTAGCATTCAAGTTCTAGGAAATTGATCCTTTTTTCATTGGTCTATTTATTTTCAAAGACTGATAAAACAGCATTGAAAATGAGAAATGTTTATTCTCAAGCTTTTGTAAACCCAACTCTACACATATCTTAATCGTAAGCCACAGGGTGTATACAACAAAGTGTCTCTGGATTCAGGTCTGTCCTGGCATTTGTTTTCAAGGAGAGAAGGTTACAGAAACAAGAGATACACTCTTATTTATTAAGTCTCTGACTTGAATTTTATCAGATCTTTGTTATCCAATTTTCCAAAAATAGAACAAGCATTACTCAAAGAGTCCTCCTGCCCTCTAGCAAAATCCCAACTAGTTTTGTTGGTTTATTATTCCTCAAAAGTATGAAAACTATTCATGACAAAAACTTACTTGGTATTATCAAAGTCATATGTATAGAGAAGAGTCCATGAGTTTCTAAGTAAAGTTGTTCTAATATGTAAGTGGATATCATGATGACTTGATTACTTTTAGAAGTAAGTTTACAACAAAGCCTTAACCTAGAATCTATTGTTTGGGTGCTGGATGAGATTTCATACACTACTAAGTACCTTCAGAATTGTTTTCACTTCCCTGACACAGTATAGTATGAAGTGTGTGATCCTAGACTGAACATCCCCATTGTAGTTACATTTTGCTGAGAATAATTTCATTTTCTTATCCAAACACATTGCTACCTATCTCCATAACATATTCTTCTGTGTCATTAGTCCCTTTTTAACCCATTCCATTCTAGAACCAGAATATCAGGGAGAAGTAGGCTTTAATTGATTTCCTTTGATCACAAGACTATGATCATGTTTTCACCAGAGTACTGACTCCTATAAAACTCAAACTCACACTTGTAAGCCTCTTCTAGCAAAGTCTATAGAGTCTAGCATTTTTTTTCTCACTGAACTAACTTCATGTGACTATCATTTTTTCCCCACCCTATTATTTTTCCTTCCCCTGTTAAACCATTTATTGTATATTTTTATATATTTATACACTACGAATTCTTTTCTGGGCAAGCAGCTAATACAACACACAAGACGCAATCAGCAATGAGTTATAAACAAGCTATTGTATTCCCTTATTCAAATATTTTTGGAATTATTTTGCACAAAAGAAGTCCAGAGGTAAACAAAACTGGTCTTGAATTATGGATCCAGTTCTGTGTCAGGGACCCAGGATATTTCCCATACTTAGTGTGAGGCTTCTGTCTTCAAACATGCAACATGCCTGCAAGTTCACCAGAAGGCAAGAAGCAGGGGAAGGACAGAAGACATATGGTGGCTGATTCTCTTTTTTTTTTTTTTTTGACTATCATTAGTTCGTACATAATGCTTATGTTTTCATCTTATTTGTAGAGTTATTTGGCAGAGTGACTAGAATTTGCAAGGCATTCTGGGGATGTAGTTTTTCTGGACAACTTGTGACTCTCAAAGAATTTAATATTCAGTTAGTTTTAGAAGATGGGGAGAATGGATATTGGGGAGGTAAGCAGCACTGTCTGCTATCATAGGTACAATAAAACAAAAATATTTAACATTTGCATAGACACAAACACACACACGCAGACACACACACACACATATATATATAAAATTGGTCGTTGAAGTTCTTTTTTTTAATTTTTTCCTCATGACCCCATAACTGAGACTGCAAAAAGTACTTCTTTCCTGAAGAAAAAAATCAAAAAACTTGTAAATATGAATATGTAGCATTCAGTTGGCATTTGTGAAAGTATAAACTAAACTAAACAAAAAGCTTGTTTCCTTTTAATCAAACCAACATTTTTCTGAAAATTATTTTGTAAAGCATAGTGCTAAGGATGATTAGGAATCATGAGATTAAGTAGATAATATGACTGCCCTTTAGGGTCTCATAATCTAGATGTGGGAATAGACTCGAAATATTTGTTCGATTTGTGATCTTTATAGAATTCCAACTTCTAAAATTGATTTCTAAACAATTTATCTCATATCTTTTAAGTTTTTTATTTTTTATTTTTATAGACACAAAATAGTTACACATATTTGTAGAGTACATGTGATATTTTGATACCAGTATACAATATGTGATAGTTAAATCAGGGGAATCGGTATATCCATTACCTAAAATTATTATTATTTCTTTGTATTAGCAAGATTAGAATTCCACTTTTCTAGTAATTTTGAAATACACAATAAATTATTGTTATTGTGGTTATCTTATTCTGCTACCAAGTACTAGACCTTATTCCTTCTATGTAACTGTACATTTATGCCCATTAACAAACTTTTCTTTATTCCCCCTCTCCCCTATCCTTCCAATCCTTTGGTAACTATCATTCTACTCCTTATGTTTATGAAATCAATTTTTTTAGCTCCCGCATAAAAGTGAGAACATGTAATATTTTTCTTATTGTACCTGGCTTATTTCACTTAACATAATATCCTCTAGTTCCATCCAAATTGTTGCAAAGGACAGGATTTAATAATTCTTTATGGCTGAGTAATAATCAATGTGTAAATGTACATTTTCTTTATCCATTCATCTACTGATGAACAGTTAGATTGATTTCGTATCTTGGCTACTGTGAATAGGGACACAATAAACATGGGATATTCAGTTTTCCTAGCACCATTTATTGAATAGACTGTCCTTTCTCTAATGTATTTTCTTGATACCTGTGTTGAAAAGCAAAGTAAATGCATAGATATATTTTTGTGTAGTTTATACAAAACATCTTAAGAGATGTTTCCCAAAAAAATGTTTCAAATGCTTATGGCTTTGTAATCCTCAGAACGTTTCAAATGACTGTCCTGAAAATGATAAAACTATTTTGTTTCTTAAAAAAAGTATTACAGTCTGAAACACTGAAAATTGTAAGATTTTCCCCCTACCTTTCCCCTTCTTTACATATACCTTTGTTCTTCTCTGAGTGAATTGAATGATATAAATATATCATTCCTAAAAACACATCAGTCAGCTTCACTTTGAGTGAATATGTGGAAGATGTGCACACCCTGCAGACACTGATGAAAAAGATATCTTGTTAGTATTTCTGGTTATTGTGACACACATTAAAGTGTGTTAGTCCTATGCTATCTCTTATTAGCAAATCTGTTCTACTTTTCCTTCTATTGCATTCTATCAACTGTTTCTCATGATAATTTTGTATTATAGTTATTTGTATAGCTTTCTCAAATTCATTTTAGAATGATGCAAGAAAGGACATCAAACAGAAAGAATGAACAAAGGAGAGAAAGTGATGGAATATTTTGTGAGTTTTAGCATCCTACATAGTCACTAAGAGAAATGCTCATCATTGACGTTATTCCTCATCATCAGTGTTAATCTGTCTTACTTTTAAATACATGTAATATGGTTTGGCTGTGTCTCCACCCAAATCTCATCTTGAATTTTAGTTCCCATAATCCCCATGTGTCATAGGAGGGACTTGTTGGGAGGTAACTGAATCATGGGGGCAGTTTTCCCCCTGATATTCTCATACGTTGTCATGAGCTCTGATCGTTTTATAAGGGACTTCCCCATTTACTTAGTTCTCATTTTTCTCCTTCCTGCTGCTTTGTGAAGAAGGACATGTTTACTTCCCCTCCACCATGACTGTAAGTTTCCTGAGGTCACCCCATCCATGCTGAACTGTGAGTCAATTAAACCTCTTTTTAAAAAATAAATAAATAAATAAATTTATCTGTCTCTTGTATTCCCTTATGGCAGTATGAGAATGGACTAATATAACAGAGGATCTTAATCTTGGCATCAAGTAATAATGAGCTTTTACACTGTCATCCTTGTACTTTTAAGAGAGGCTATCGAATTTTCAAATAGGTTAGGGCAAGCAAATTTCAAGTGTGAACATAAATATTGCTCCCACATACTTAAGATATGCCTACCTCTGACTGCTACCTGAAGTATTAAGACACTGGAAATATTTTTATGCACAGTGAAAAAGTGGACAAAACAGAAATTGGAAATAATTAATGTAATTATCATATTTTCACATTCAATTGGTAAAACAAATAATCTTTCTGGATTTTATCATCTAATTCTTACCTATTGGTAAAATTCTCTAGATCTACCTTACTTTCTACTTTAGGGAGGTGTTCATTATTTCAAATTGTACTTTACCTCCTTAATTTTCATCAAACATATAAGATTAATAGAAATGGAAGCCATATTCTGCACATTAAACCCATTCTTTCAGAAGGTGATCAACAACAAAAAACTTAAAAAATAATTGACTCAACAATTGCAAAATCATCAATTGTTGGAATATTTTTTAAAATAAGTATGATTAGTAATTGCCTATAAGAAGGCAAATACATACAATATTGAATATTATATTCTTCTTTTGTCCTCAAAGCTCTGATTATAAAGTTCATATCAGTTAACTTGAATATCAAGAAATTTTTGCTCCAATTTCTTGAACTCACTACATTTATTTATTTTTCAACTTACATTTTAGGTTTTGGGGGTACACGTGCAGGTTTGTTATATGGGTAAATTGCACGTCTCTGGGGTTTGGTGTACAAATAGTTTCATCACCCAGGTAGTAAACACAAACCTTATAGGTAGTGTTTTGATCCTCACTACCTTCCCACCCTCCACCCTCAAGTAGGCACCAATGTCTACTTTTCCCCACTTTGTGTGCATGTGCATTTGGTGTCTAACTCCCACTTATAAGTAAGAACATGTGATGTTTGGGTTTTTTGTTCTTGCATTAATTCACTTTGGATAGTGACCTCCAGCTCAATTCATGTTACCACAAAGGACACTATCTCATTCATTTTTATGGCCGCATAGTATTTCATGTTGTATATGTACCACATTTTCTTTATCCAGTCCACTGTTGATGAGCACCTAGGTTGATTTCATATCTTTGCTATTGTAAATAATGTTGCAATGAATACACAAGTGCTTGTGTTTTTTGGTAGAAAGATTTGTTTTCCTTTAAGTCTATACCTAGTAATGAAATTAGTGGGTTGAATGGTAGTTGTGTATTGTTATTTAAGATATCTTCAAAATGTTTTTCACAGTGGCTGAATTAATTTACATTTCTACCACCAGTTTGTAATCATTTCTCTTTCTCCACAACTTCACCAAGCTTTCCTTTTTTTTTTTTTTTCTTTCAGTTAGTAATAGCCATTCTGAGTGGTGTAAGATGCTATCTCATTGTGGTTTTGATTTGCATTGCTCTAATCATCAGTAGTATTGAACATTTTTTCATGTTTGTTGGCTGGGTGAATGCCTTCTTTTGAGATGTGTCTGTTCATGACCTTTCCCCATTTTTTAAAATGGAGTTTGTTTTTTGCTTGTTGACTTGTTTAAGTTTCTTACAGATTCTGGATATTAGATCTTTGTTAGGTGCATAATTTGCAAACATTTTCTCTCATTCTGTAGACTGTCTGTTTACTCTGTTGATAGTTTCTTTTGCTGTACAGACGCTCCTTAGTTTAATTAGGTCCTACTTGTCTATTTTTGTTTTTGTTAAAATTGCTTTTGAAGATGTAGTCATAAATTCATTTTCAAGACCAATTTCCAGAATATTTCCTAGGTTTTCTTCTAGAGTTTTTATTGTTTTAGGTCTTGCATTTAAGCCTTCCATCCATCTTGAGTTGAAATTTGTGTGTTGTGAAAAGAAGGGGTCCAGTTTCAATATTCTGCATGGCTGACTAACCAGTTACCCAAGCACTATTTGTTGAATAGGGAGTTCTTTCCCCATTGCTTGACATTGTTGACTGTCAAATATCAGATAGTTTTGTCTGTGTGACTTTATTTCTGGGTTTTCTAACCTGTTCCATTGGTCTGTCTGTTTTTGTACCAGTACCATGCTGTTTGGTTACCGTAGCCTTGCAGTATCATTTGACATAGGGTAATGTGATGACTCTGGCTTTGTTCTTTTTGCTTAGAATTGCTCTGGCTATTTAGACTCTTTTCGGTTTTATATGTATTTTAGAATAGTTTCATCTAATTCTATGAAAAACTGACATTGATAACTTGATAGTAATAGGATTGAATGTATATATTTCTTTGGGTAAGATGGCCATTTTAATAATATGTCTTCCAATCCATAAGCTTGGAATATGTTTCTATTTGTGTTATCTCTGATTTATTTCGGCAATATTTTGTAATTCTTATTGTGGAGATCCTTCACCTCCCTGGTTAGCTGTCCTCCGAGGTATTCTATTCTTTTTGTGGCTATTGTAAATGGTATTGCATTCTTGATTTCATACATTCAATTTTAGTTCTTTAAAAATATAATCGTATGTTAATAGGATCCTTCACTAACTGCCTGTTTTAATTCGCCAATTTTACTTCCACAATCACTTTGTTTCTGTACTTCACAAGTGATTATACTGTTATAGCTGTAATATTAGCAGTAACATTTAATTAACACTCACACTGTGAGCTAAAATTATACTTCACTATCGCCTAACTTCTTACGTTTGGCTCTCTTGCTAAGTGTAACTAATGTAACAGGTAACCTCCTCTTCTTTACACTTCATAATATTCCTAAATTGAAAGAAAATTTACATCAGTAAAAATAAGTGTGGAATATTTTTGTGAGGTTCATAGTATGAAGTAAATTAATCTACCAAGTATAAAGTATGTGTTGAGTATCAGTGTATTATATAAGACAGGACAATGGAAGAAGAGAGATGCATATGATAAGTTTCCGTATCCTCAAGAAACACATCAACTAATTAAGACATGGTGAACACATTGAAACACTTTGGAAGGAAAAGCATGAAAATATGGTTTGTGAAACTATTGTTCATGTGATTTATTGTTGAAATTTTATAATTTTACTTTTTGCCTTTATGTTGATGTCCATTTCCAGTTAATTTTTGAATAAAATATAAACTACCTATTATCATGTGCTTCCGTGTGAAGAGACCACCAAACAGGCTTTGTGTGAGCAACATGGCTGTTTATTTCACCTGGGTGTAGGCGGGCTGAGTCCGAAAAGAGAGTCAGTGAAGGGAGATAAGGGTGGGGCCGTTTTATAGGATTTGGGTAGGCAAAGGAAAATTACAGTCAAAGGGGGGTTGTTCTCTAGCGGGCAGGAGTGGGGGTCACAAGGTGCTGACTGGGGGAGTTTTCTGAGCCAGGATGAGCCAGGAAAAAGAATTTCACAAGGTAATATCATCACTTAAGGCAAGGACCAGCCATTTTCACTTCTTTTGGTGTGGAATGTCATCAGTTAAAGTGAGGTAGGGCATTCGCACTTCTTTTGTGATTCTTCAGTTACTTCAGGCCATCTGGGCTTATACGTGCAAGTCACAGGGGATGCAATGGCTTGGCTTGGGCTCAGAGGCCTGACACCTATTGAG
>NW_012102155.1:515369-516314 GCF_000951045.1 Mandrillus leucophaeus
AGAGACGGGGTTTCACCGTGTTAGCCAGGATGGTCTCGATCTCCTGACCTCGTGATCCGCCCGTCTCGGCCTTCCAAAGTGCTGGGATTACAGGCTTGAGCCACCGCGCCCGGCCTGAACCTCTTATTTTCAAACATCTCTTTAAATCTGCCAGCAGTTGCCCTCAGCTTTTCATTGTCTGTCGCTAGCACACTGATAATATCCAATGACTGTCAATAATAATCCCATAATCCTCATAATTTCTGTTTTTCCCAAACTTCCTAAAAGTGTGATACATTGCAGGCACCAGTGCATTCCTTTTTATGGGTGTCTTATCCTAGGTCTACACAGAGGAAAGCCTTAAAAACTGTGGCACTGTAGCATACTAGGGGCTAGTAATTTTCTACCTTGTCAAGAATGAGGAGATCATTGCTAGTCAGACTGCTGATGATCCAGCTCCAATTCCTTTCAAAAGTGTGTATCTTAAGACAACTTCTGATATCAGCTCTCCTTGGTTTGGTTTGTGGGAAAACAGTCTCTGTGAAAGAGTTCTGAAGGTACAAGGTATATTTATGAGTGCTTTTGAGGAAAAGACCTGTAAAGAAGTATGGAAATCAGGATTTTGTACAGGGAGAATCTGAACTGAGATGGAGACGCAACCACAACTTGGCCTGCTCAGGAGCTCAGGAGTTGAGAGAGTGCTTCAGAGTTGTCCAGGATTAAAGCAAGGTGGCAGGTCTTTGTTCCTCTGCATTGAATAATTATCAGATTTTGGTTGCCCTATAGGGCATGGGACATAACTATCAGTGAGGCAACTCCTTTAAGCCAAGGAAATATCCCAAGGACTTAGTTACCAGCTATCGATAGCCAATGCTCCTATCAACTGGGGAAATGTGTGTCTCTGGGTCCTGAAAGGAGCACAAGCAGTGTGCCATTGCAGCCACCACATATATTTTCACCCACTGT
>NW_012102155.1:521194-524032 GCF_000951045.1 Mandrillus leucophaeus
CATTTTCTTATTTTGCAAATTTTACTTTATTGGCATTAAATTTCTCAAATGTTTTATCTTCTTTTCTTTTCTTTAAATAACTTTGTTGAGGGATGGGAGAACTTACTGTAGCTATGTTTTCAAACACTTTACCATTGTGGTATATAGGAGTTAAGTCTTTATCTTGTATAGTGAGAAATAAATATAATCTCTAATGTAGAAAAATCAACAAGTCAGAATGAAATTTATAAATACGGTAAGTAAAACAAACAGCTGAAGAGTTTAAAGTGGATGACACTGAGGAAGGAATCGGGGCAAAGAGAGGTAGGGCAGGTAACTGCTGTTCTTCATTATAAACCGTATAGAACTGTTTGACTTTTTAAACCATGAAATGTGATTACTTTGAAAAGAAAAATAAAAGTAAAAGTTTGACTGTATTAGCAATTCCACTTCTGGGTATGTACCCGAAAGAACTGAAGGCAGGGACTCAAACAGATATAGTAATGTTCATAGTAGCCTTATGCATACTAGCCAAAAGTGGCAATAACCCAAATGTTTTGTTCTTCATTTTGGAGAGGTATTCCTGACATGGCCCAGACCATTCTAAAAATTTTAGGGCCTTTAAAGTTTATAGGTTTTATATCTTTGTTCTGGAATATATGTGTCTTATGAAGGCCTCCAATATATTTGCCATGTCTTGCTCATCTGGTTTAATTAAGTTAATGTCATCAAAATAGTGGAACAATTTTATATTCTGTGAAATGTCCAGATGGTCCAGGCGCCTTCTGAGTTTACTAGGGCAGAAGGCGGAAGAATTGACATAGCCTTGGAGCACAATGTTAAATGTGTTCTTACGTTTGTCCCACATAAAAGAAAACTGCTTTTGATCTTTTCTCTTAAAAGGGATGACAATAGAAATGCTTTCACCTGATTGTGGATGCATACCTGAGACTGAATTAAGTTGCTCTCTCAAAGACACCATATTTGGCAGAGCAGCTACAATTAAGGTTATGACTTGGTAGGGTTTGTGATATTTCACTGTCATCTGCCAGGATCCATCTCCTTTTGTAGAACCTAAATTTTGAAATAAATTGAGCTATAATGAAGACCAAACCCCTGAATCCCATAGATAATTTAGAACGGAGCTAATGTCTTCTATTTTCTCTAGGAGTTGATACTGCTTTTGTATTACCTTTCCCAGGAGAGGAACAGTTTCAGAAGCTTCCTCTTGGCAAAACACACCATGACAGGTCATACAGGCTAGTGAAGCATTTTGAGGATTTCTTTCAGCTACCGATTATTTCCACTGAGTTATACATGTGAAGACCAGAAAAATGACCTGTATATACATTCAGAGATACAAAACACTCACTGAGAGCCAGGCATGGTCAGGACTTGATTTATTACCTGTGTCTCAACCGCCCCCATTCAAATGGTAGGGGTGAGAGGTGGGTCGTCAGGATGCCTCAAATCCCCAGTATTATTGCCAACTTAAATCCTGCAGACATTAGTTTTGACCCCTATTGTTGTCGCCTGCATAAATGGTCATAGATCCTTTTGCAGAAGGTCTAGAGAGGTTATTTCTGTATAACCTTGTTGTGGTATTTTAAGGTCCTTTCTCAATGGGACTCTGCCTCTCCTTCAGGTAGAGGTTTCTGATTTACAAAACTATATCAGGTCAAGAAATGGGAAAAGATACTGTGGATTCCTATTAGAGCGGTTGATCTCAGTGTTGATCATCTGATACTTTTGTTGACTGTACAACTTATGTTGCTCTAAGAATACCATACTCAATTATCTCCAAAGCTTTCCACAAATCAGCTTGCCCTCCCAATATCATTCTGCCATCCATTACAGATTGCCTTGCCTCTAATGATTAAGCACCACAACATGGTCTCCATTAATTCTAGAGCCTATCACCTATCAGGAAGTCAGTTCTGTAACACCATCTCCCACAAGCAACCCTATTCTAGAGCGGAGAGTTGTTTCAACAATGCCAGTACCCTGATCACCAGTGTATTTCTTATCACTTTGGTAAATGAAGAGTCCTTTGGGTCCTTCAAGAGACTAGAGACCTATGATGAGTTTTCCAGTCTTAATAATATATCCACTCCAGGCTGAATACTTCTCTGAGCCTTTTATTCACTTATTCTCTATCTGACTTAACAATACAGCATTTCTACTTTACTTTATTTGGACCACACCCTTTGTCAAGCTTCCAAGAGCCATCCTTAATAGCATGTTAGCCCCGTTTTCCAATCTCCCTTGAAATTAAAGGTATTAACTCTTGCATCATGAGGCACTGCTCATTTGAACAATCTCTCTTTTCTATCCAACTCTATGCTTCACATCCCTGAATACGGAACTTTCATAATCCAGCCCCATTTTTTCTTCCTGGCTCTTGTCTTACATGTTTTCTAGGACATTTAGCAAATTTGGCATGTATTTCACTTCCTTCCTTGGATGGCCAATACTTCTCCTCCAGGTTATGTTGTAATTGGACCCCAGTTATTGGTTTTGTGCCTAAGAGAGGAAGTAAGATAGGAGGGGTCTATACCACAAGGAAAGAGAACAGGAAACTAAGGAGACATCTGCATTGTCTTCAAGCCAGGGAGGGCACTGACCTTTAGCGGAGAGCACTGAGATATTTCTACTGGTCCAGAGATCTCAAATATCTGGGATTACAAGATTCTTGAGTCCATATATCTAGGTATCTCCATTTCAAGACTCAGCCTATCAGGGACCAGGCTTTGGGATAGAAGACTTGATACAGTTGAAAATTCAAATGTCCTTGGATTTCCTGTACTCTTAGATATTTAATTTCTGAGCCTAGTTCTCAGATTTTCTGTTATCCCTTTC
>NW_012102155.1:525807-527302 GCF_000951045.1 Mandrillus leucophaeus
AGGGCATTCGCACTTCTTTTGTGATTCTTCAGTTACTTCAGGCCATCTGGGCTTATACGTGCAAGTCACAGGGGATGCAATGGCTTGGCTTGGGCTCAGAGGCCTGACACCTATTGAGATGTAATTTCTGTTTTGCATTTATATGACCAATTGTTTTAGTGTCATTTGTATAAAAGACTATCTTTTTATCTTTGAGTTACTTTTGCAGCTTTGTCAAGTCAGTTGTGTCTGAACTCTTTTGTTTCATCAGTGTATGTCTACCTGTTCCTCTCACCAACAACACAGTGTCTTATTACCGTAGCTTTGGGTACATCTTGGAATCAAGTAGTGTGAGTCTGCAACTTGGTTCTTATTTTTACAAATCTTTTTAGTTATTCTAACTCCTTTGCACTGCTATTTAAACATTAGAATCAGTTTGCAGATACATCAAAAGAAATACCTGCTGGAATTGGAGTTTGTACTTTTTGTTATTGGTAATGTTTTCTTGTTACTTGTAATTTATTTTCTTATGCTTTGTTACTTCTAACATTTTTCCTGTTACTTGGTTTTGGTATTAGGGTATGGCTAGCTTCATAGTATGTATTGAGTGGTGTTGATCTTGCTTTATTTTGCAAAGAGTTTTTGCAGACTTAGTATTATTTCTTCCTGAAATGTTTATTAGAATTTACTATTAAGATGATTTGGGCCTGAAGTTGTCTTTTTTGGAAGGTTTTTTAACTAAGAATCCAATGTATTTATTAGATCAGTCTTTATTTATATTAATCTATTGGACTAAAATATGCTTGGTTAGTTTGTGTCTTTCAAGGAATTGCATATCTTCTGAGTTGTTGAATTTGGAGGCATGGTATTTTTTGTTATATTTTTACATCAAATTTTATTATCTTTTTTACTGTCTATGAAGATTTAATGTTGTTCCCAGTATTGAAAATTTTATATTTTCTTTATTTTCTTGGTCAGTCTGTTAAAAGGCTTGTCATTTTTGTTGATATTTTCCAAAAACTAAGTTTTCATTTTATTGATTTTCTGATTTCATGTGTGTGTGCATTGGATTTTATTGATTCACACTCTTACTTATATTATTCCATGACTTTTGCTATTTTGGTTTTATTTATTTTTTATGTTTGTTTCTTAATGCCAAAGCTTAGATTTCTATTTTAGTTCCTTTTTATTTCCTAATATAAAATTCAAGGCTATAAATTTTGATATTTATTTTCAAAATTTTTCTTGAGATTTTCTCTTTGACTATTTATTTAGAAGTATATTGTAAAACTTCTAATATTTATAAAATTGCTAAATACCTTTATGTTAATGCTTTCTAGTTTGAATTAGTTATGATTCAAGAACATGCTTAGTATGAGTTATATTATTTAAAGTGATTAAAGTGATCATTTTAAAGTGATTTAAGGTGATTTGTCATTTCACTCAGGATATGGTATTTTTATAAATGTTTTATGTACACTGAAAATGTGTATTCTCTTTCGGTTGAGGAGAGTGT
>NW_012102155.1:533827-538263 GCF_000951045.1 Mandrillus leucophaeus
CTATCAACTGGGGAAATGTGTGTCTCTGGGTCCTGAAAGGAGCACAAGCAGTGTGCCATTGCAGCCACCACATATATTTTCACCCACTGTCGTGTCTGATTTTACTACACTTTTGCTTATCTTAGTTCCAAATACTACTTTATATTGTTACACTGAATCCTCTGGCCAAAGACCCTTACCTACTGACCTCCAGCACCTGTTCTCCTGCTCAGAACACTCCCTTTTTTTTTTTCTTTTTTTTTTTTTTGCTGAACACCTCATTACCTGGAATAAACACTATGTTTTCTACTTTGCCTTTCTATAGATGTTGTCATGTGATCAAATTCATGAAAGTTAGACATAAGAAGTGCTACCAGGCAGATTTCAGAAAATGTTCCTTTCTTTTATCTTGCTGGATATAACTGGAACTTTGTAATGGATCATGCATTGAAGGTTATACCCTAGTAACACAATATAGAAAGCTAGAAGCTGTTTTGGCCCTGGAAAATTTACAGCTATCACTTCATTTCAGGATTGCATTTATCCACATATTATCAGCGAAAGAGATACACAATGAGACTAAGTACCTGCATTTCAGGTCTCTGTTACTCTTACCAAACATTATTTATAACTACTGTATTCACGTATGGTCATATTCAGGAGTTATTTAGGTAAGGGGCAATATAGCTCTGTATGGAATGCCTAAGGAGATGCAGGATGTGAACCCCTGCAAAATCCTAGGAGCAAACTAATTACAAAGATTGAAATTTCAGAGGGGGAAGAGATATTCATGCTCCAGAAAGGAGGAAAGTGCTATGTCCCTGGTACAGAAAGGGCATAGAGTCACCACATGAAAGCAATGTTTAGAACTCAGCTTTGCCCAGAAAGATATTCTGAGTAGTTTATACCCTCTCTTTCATCTGGAAACAGACCCTGCTTTTCACTTGACAATGTAATTCATTTTAAATATTCCAAATAATCTCACTTTGTTTTGACGGATTTAAAAAAAAGAGAAAATGATCTTTCTGTATATTACCATTCTGCTAAGGGAAGCTTGGCAATGGCAATTAGAAGTGGCAATTCTGAGATTTAAAACAACAGCTAAATAAGCAGAAGCACAGGAGTTTAGAGCAATATGGAGAGCAGCTGAGATGTGGATGAACTTAGGAAAAGATTCTCCTCTTTAGCAGCGACTCCCCGTCCATGCTACCCGTCATTAGGGGTGGAGGGAGGGTACTTAAAAATAAAGCCTAGGCCCTATGGCAGATCTATTAAATCAGAATCATTAGGGGTAGAGACAGCCCTGGTTGTTTTGGTTGTTTGTGTGTTTTGTTTTTAACCTCCAAGTTGATTCTAATACACAGCCAGGGTTGAAAACTGCTGCATTAACACTTAAAGTGAGCCTTGGAGATACCAAATGAACAGTCATTTGAGTTACCAAATGAACAGTCATTTGAGTTTTGTGACCTAAGCACACCTTTTGTATTAGTTCACTTTCACACTGCTTTGAAGAAATATCTGAGCCTGGATAATTTATAAAGGAAAAGAGGTTTAATGTACTCATAGTTCCACATGTCTGGGGAGGCCTCACAATCACAGAAGAAGGCAAAGGAGGAGCAAAGTCATGTCTTACATGATGGCAGGCAAGAGAGTGTGTGCAGGGAGATTGGCCTTTATAAAACCATCAGATCTCGAGACTTAGTCAGTATCACAAGAACAGCATGGAAAGAATACACACTCATTCAATTACCTCCCAACATGTCCCTCCCACAACACATGGGGATTATGGGAGCTACAATTCAAGATGAACTTTGGGTTAGGACACAGCCAAACCATATCACCTTTTGAGAACGTGTACCTTAAAAAACCTCAGCTACTTTATTTCCATATTTAGTATGAATTACATAGTCATTTTTATACCTATAAATGTATTCACCTAAAAAATAAAACTTAAAAATAATAAATAGTAAAGCCATTTAGACCATAGAAGAAGTTAAATCTCTTTAAATAATTATTTGAAATTCTCTGTAAATTTTATTTCAAGCCTCAGCCTGGAGACACCAGAGTAAGCCTCAACAATTTTTGTGATAGAATATTTCATTTCAAAAGGAAACAGAACACTCATTCAGGTTGGACTAGGTTATGTTTTCACTCTCAATGTCATTTTTGCTTTGTATGGTTTCATTGTCTGTGTCTGGGGTTGAGGACAAAGTCTCTCATTGTTTCTCTTCCATCATTTCACATTTAAGACAATTACTGCACAGCTGGGCAAATATGCTGGCATGCAAGCGCCTTTCCATTTCGAAGCTCTCATTGTGAAGAAGAAGCCTGGAGAGTCAACAGAAAAATTAATTACAATTGAGCAGAGCAAACTATATCATATTCAAATAATATTTACATACCAAACAAAAATAAGATATTGATGGTTAATTATTTATTATTGTCAGGCTTATTTTGAACACTTTTCTTGTATAAAAGGACTCTGGCCCTGTAGGTACATAATTCTAAGTGAAATATCCTCAGTCTGGGGCTAAACTTCAAACTAAAGAGAACTGAATCTTAATAAAATCATAATAGTCATGTTCTGTTTATGTGTGTGTGTGTGTTTGCATAAACATACTAATTTGCTCTGCACTTCTGCGAAGTTCTATAGAAGACTGTTCCAGGTAAACAATTTGGTAATCCTTTTACAATACATGGAAAGAAATAGTACTCACAGAATCAGGGAGGCTCCTCATGGAATATCATTCAGTTCCCTTCATATGTGATCTGAAGCCCAGAACTGATTATTCCCACTATGTGGGGAATTGCACTCTATAGTGAAAACTAGTGATACATAGGTTTAAATAAAGCATGATGATTATTGGTTGACTTCCTAACTGAAGGTAAATAATTCTTAATGATGTCTTCCAAGGCACTGACTGACTAGGAGGGGTGCTCATAATCCCATTCCCATCTGCGGTGTGAAAGTGAGAGCTAAGTAGGTAAGCGAATGGGACAAAGGTCGTGAGGAGAAAGATGAGAGCAAATGGACTCATTCACTGAGCATTGTTCTTATGATAAAGTTTGAGTTTTTTTTGGCATAGTACAAAAGAAGGTTGTTTCTCCAGAAAGGAACACAAAACTGCTGATGCTTTGATTCCAACCCAAGAGATTCATATCAGACTGACTTCTGACTTACAGAATTATGAAATAATACCTTTATATTGTTTTAAGCCACTAGTTTTGTGTCTATTTGTTACAGCAGCAATAGAAAACTAATACAGTCCTGAAATAATCAGCATGTTGAATTCAATACTCTAAACATTGAACATTATAAATTCAATATCATAGCTCATAATTTATCCATTAGTATATTTAAAGGAATCAAAATAAGACGTGTATCTATATATATATTTATAAGTACATAGGCAATTTAAATATTAAATCAACATTAAAATCACTTATTAAAATATCCCCAAAATGGAAAGAATGCTGACATGCTGGAAGTTTGGTAGATGTGGAAGAGATTGGCATAGCATAAGATCAGAAAAATAAGTGAGGCACATACATACTACGTAGCGTTTATAAACCACGCTGAAGAATTCAGATTTTCTTCTCGATGTGAAGGCGAAAAGCCCATCAACAATAGAGAATTATTAAAAAGTGATGAAACTTTCTATAAAATGATATGAGTAGAGCTCCATGTGAAACTGTTGAGTGAGTAAAAGAGGTCACAATAGAGTATATATAGTATGCTAATTTTGTGTGCAAGAACCCAAGGGAAATAAGAATGTACACTTGTATCTACTTTACTTGCATTCTTGATAAAGAAACACTGCAAAGATATACAGGGGAAGAAAGTAATTTTCCATAGTGGGAGGAGAAATATGATGAATGAGATATAAGTGGGAGCAGATTTTTCAAAGCTCATTTTATGTTGTTTTGATTATTGAAACTTGCAAAAGTACTGTTCTTTTATAAAAAACAATGAAATTTATTTAAATAAATTAAGTGAGTATTTAACATAAAAGCAGAAAATTTTCCCTACCAGATATAAAATATTTTAATATATAAAGTTAACGTGTTCTTAGATGTAAATGCATCATTTATCTGTTTTATGACTGGCTTATTCAATGTGATGTTTACATTCTAGATTAAGATTATAAAATAGTACTTGTTACTGCCTTATTTCATCAAATAAACACACTTTGCATTTGGCAATTACTCTAGTAAGTAATACTCAATGTTCACAATAAATATGTTATAATTACCTATAATCAATATAATTAAGTCATGACAATACAGCACTTCATTTACATGCAAATTCTTTATAGCTGGTCTACAGTGTGCTAGTAAAATTATCAAGCAAGTCTATGTTCCAAATGTATTTAGAGACACTAGATTAATGTTCTGTCAGTATTTTGAAGAAAATCAAATATATGTGTGGGTTTTTATTGGAAAGTTAATAATTTTGC
>NW_012102155.1:538313-540617 GCF_000951045.1 Mandrillus leucophaeus
CTTTCTAGTTTGAATTAGTTATGATTCAAGAACATGCTTAGTATGAGTTATATTATTTAAAGTGATTAAAGTGATCATTTTAAAGTGATTTAAGGTGATTTGTCATTTCACTCAGGATATGGTATTTTTATAAATGTTTTATGTACACTGAAAATGTGTATTGTCTTTCGGTTGAGGAGAGTGTTCTAGAAGTATTCATAAGGCCAATTTGATTAATGATGTTCAAGTTTTCTCTGTTATTATCTATTTTTTTTCTATCCATTATTAGGATAGTTGCAGTAAAGTCTTCAAATATAATTGCAAACTTGTCCCTCTATTCTGTTCTGTTTTGCCATGTATACCTTGAAGCACTCTTGTTCAAGAGTTTGAGGTTTGTTAAGTCTTCTAAGAAAGTTGACCTAATTATTATGATGAAAAGGTCCCATTTCCTTTAATATTCTTGCTTTGATGTCCTCTTTCTCTGATTTAGACATAGCTTATTCAGCTTGCTTTTGGTTAGTTCTAGTAAAATGTGTCTTCTTTTATTTCACAACATTGGGAATTATAGTCTTAAATTATCATGTTCAATATTAATTCTCTTTGATTATTTTTAGTTTTTTCTGGAGTCTTTTAGACTCTATATATGTGTGTAGAATTCTTTTTGCCTGTCTTCTCTACTTATATTCCCTTTGATTCATTTTCTTATTTTGCAAATTTTACTTTATTGGCATTAAATTTCTCAAATGTTTTATCTTCTTTTCTTTTCTTTAAATAACTTTGTTGAGGGATGGGAGAACTTACTGTAGCTATGTTTTCAAACACTTTACCATTGTGGTATATAGGAGTTAAGTCTTTATCTTGTATAGTGAGAAATAAATATAATCTCTAATGTAGAAAAATCAACAAGTCAGAATGAAATTTATAAATACGGTAAGTAAAACAAACAGCTGAAGAGTTTAAAGTGGATGACACTGAGGAAGGAATCGGGGCAAAGAGAGGTAGGGCAGGTAACTGCTGTTCTTCATTATAAACCGTATAGAACTGTTTGACTTTTTAAACCATGAAATGTGATTACTTTGAAAAGAAAAATAAAAGTAAAAGTTTGACTGTATTAGCAATTCCACTTCTGGGTATGTACCCGAAAGAACTGAAGGCAGGGACTCAAACAGATATAGTAATGTTCATAGTAGCCTTATGCATACTAGCCAAAAGTGGCAATAACCCAAATGTTTTGTTCTTCATTTTGGAGAGGTATTCCTGACATGGCCCAGACCATTCTAAAAATTTTAGGGCCTTTAAAGTTTATAGGTTTTATATCTTTGTTCTGGAATATATGTGTCTTATGAAGGCCTCCAATATATTTGCCATGTCTTGCTCATCTGGTTTAATTAAGTTAATGTCATCAAAATAGTGGAACAATTTTATATTCTGTGAAATGTCCAGATGGTCCAGGCGCCTTCTGAGTTTACTAGGGCAGAAGGCGGAAGAATTGACATAGCCTTGGAGCACAATGTTAAATGTGTTCTTACGTTTGTCCCACATAAAAGAAAACTGCTTTTGATCTTTTCTCTTAAAAGGGATGACAATAGAAATGCTTTCACCTGATTGTGGATGCATACCTGAGACTGAATTAAGTTGCTCTCTCAAAGACACCATATTTGGCAGAGCAGCTACAATTAAGGTTATGACTTGGTAGGGTTTGTGATATTTCACTGTCATCTGCCAGGATCCATCTCCTTTTGTAGAACCTAAATTTTGAAATAAATTGAGCTATAATGAAGACCAAACCCCTGAATCCCATAGATAATTTAGAACGGAGCTAATGTCTTCTATTTTCTCTAGGAGTTGATACTGCTTTTGTATTACCTTTCCCAGGAGAGGAACAGTTTCAGAAGCTTCCTCTTGGCAAAACACACCATGACAGGTCATACAGGCTAGTGAAGCATTTTGAGGATTTCTTTCAGCTACCGATTATTTCCACTGAGTTATACATGTGAAGACCAGAAAAATGACCTGTATATACATTCAGAGATACAAAACACTCACTGAGAGCCAGGCATGGTCAGGACTTGATTTATTACCTGTGTCTCAACCGCCCCCATTCAAATGGTAGGGGTGAGAGGTGGGTCGTCAGGATGCCTCAAATCCCCAGTATTATTGCCAACTTAAATCCTGCAGACATTAGTTTTGACCCCTATTGTTGTCGCCTGCATAAATGGTCATAGATCCTTTTGCAGAAGGTCTAGAGAGGTTATTTCTGTATAACCTTGTTGTGGTATTTTAAGGTCCTTTCTCAATGGGACTCTGCCTCTCCTTCAGGTAGAG
>NW_012102155.1:540667-564788 GCF_000951045.1 Mandrillus leucophaeus
TAATCCAAGTAATCAATGAAAGTTTGTGTTAATATTTACATATGTTCTTTATAATTTATTCAACTATTTTCTGATTTATCCACCATTTAGTCTTTTGACACCTCCATTGAACCCTCCCAGAGCACTTTAACTTTGTTCATTTTTGTTCATTTGTTAACTTTGTTCTTTTTAAATTTTGTTCATTTTAAGTATTTTTGAATGTCTAAACTTTTATCATAGGCCTGTCTAACACTAGACAAAAGAGAGAAGATATTTTCTCTGTTGCCTTTGTAACTCTCAGAAAAATTATCTCTTAAAATTGTATAGAATTAGCCAATGAGAAATAGGATACTTTTGTATTATGGAAATTTAGAAATATAAACCAATATAAACAGAAATAGAAAAATTAGCAGGAAAAAATTAAAATATATGAGTCCCCAAGTATCCTCAGCTATTTTTTACAAATTGTCAACATGTTACCATTCTTGTTTAAT
This sequence comes from Mandrillus leucophaeus, assembly GCF_000951045.1. Lineage (NCBI taxonomy): Eukaryota > Metazoa > Chordata > Mammalia > Primates > Cercopithecidae > Mandrillus > Mandrillus leucophaeus. The sequence continues at coordinate 541,141 of NW_012102155.1, forward strand.
CAGTACTCTCATTCTTATCTTTGACTCATTTTCTGAGATTTATAAAGTAAATTGCAGACCAACTGATGAAATTTTGTCTGGTCTCTTACCAAAATCAATGACAGAGCAAGGAGCCGCAAATATTCTGGTGGCCAGTAGATCACTAATAAGTCCTTGTAATTTTTTTGTTGTTATTTAGGAGTACATAATTTTATTGTGAAAACATTTTTAGCAATTACTTTAGTATTATTCGTGGTATATAAAAATAAGTGTGTATAAATGCACAAACACACATATGCAGTCTACATGTGTTAGCAATACAATACAATAATAAGCAGCACCGTAATTGCTAATAGGTTATCTGTACAATAATTTGTACCATAGAGTGTTCACACAAGGCTGTCTTTAGGAGTCTTAAAATTTTATAATTACATTTGAACAAAAATGTACATTGACTTCAAAATACTTCCTTTTTGTTTATAAATCTAAATAAATATTCTGTTACAAACTTATGGAGAAAAATCTTAGGATATTTATTCAACTAAAATTGGTTTGCTCGGAAAAAGTACTCCAGGGTCTTTGGGGGAAAAAAATTGTAATAGAAAAATCCTGAAAGAAAAGTAAGCAGAGTTCACCCTAGGTGTTGAGAGTTGACAGGTTAACCACCTCTGGCTGGGTAGCAAGGAATTTGTGGAGAAAATTAAAGCAACTCAGCAGAGTTTCTTGGTGAATGGCATGACCACTGTGCATATCTTTTAGAATGTGGCTCAAAGCTCTACCAACTACTCTCACCTGCTATTCTCACAGATTTTCAACAGTTATGGTACAATAGGCATTAGCTCTTTAATATAAATTTATACCAAATCACAATTTCTATTTAGCAAGGAGAGTTGCCCCACTAAAACACAAGAAATGTAATTTATTTTCTAACCAATTATATTCATCAAATGACACCACTTTTGCCACTTATTTGTATATTTATTTGCTTTCCACAACAATGAAGGTCTAGGAGAGCAAAACGACTATCGAAAGCATCCTATGGCTTTCTTAGTTGATTGACGTTAGTCTTTGATAATATACAGTTGAACAATATGCTGCTGTTTGCCAATGTATCTACTATCATGATAAAATATGTTTATTTCAAAATTGATTAATTCATTGTGGAGTTTCCATTGGATAGATCTCAAACAAGAAATACTTAAGTTTTATTATTAGTTACTACAGGTATTCATACAATAAAAGAAAAACCTGCTGAGACAATCAAGCAAATACATGAAGATCAGAGACTCTAAAAGAGGGGATTGACCAGGCATGGTGATTCACACCTGTAATCTCAGCATCTGGGGAGGCCGAGGCAGGGGGATCACTTGAGTCCAGGAGTTTGAGAGCAGTCTGGGCAACATGGTGAAACCTCATGTCTACAAAAAATACAAAAATTTGTTGGGTGTTGAGGTGTGTGCCTGTAGTCTTAGCTACTGGGGAAGCTGAGGCAGGAGGATCATCTCAGCCCAAGAGGTCGAGGCGATGGTGCTACTGCCCTCCAGCCTGGGTGACAGAGTAAAACCCTGTCTCAAACGAACAATCAACACCAACAAAAACAGAAACTGACTGAGCAGAGAAATGTCACCTATATATGTTTTTAAATAGGACAAATATCTGTAGTTAATGTAATTACTTTCTATTAAAACATAAGCACTCATACAGTAAATTCTTGGCGTGCAGGAAGTTTGTATCTCTGATTACAGTCTCAAATCTATGAAGACCATTGTTAAAAATTATATTATTTTCACTATGATATAAAGTTTAACTGAACATTTTAAGTGATTCTTTTAGATAATTAAACGTTACATAGATGTAGAACTAAAATTATAAATATAAATATCATGTAAGCATTCTTGCTTCTTTTCAAATATCATTTGTTTTTTGCTTAACTAAAAAGAAAATAGTGATTTTTGAAGTAAAAGGCAGTCTTACAAATTTCAGTCTCTCTTTTTCTCACTCTCTTTCTCTCTTCTGTTGGTATATAAAATGTATGAAAAATTTGTCTATTTCCATATCAGAGCAATGGTAAATTCAATATTCTTTTTATATTCCCCAAATTTTTCTCATCTAAATAAAAACTATCTCTTTATATCTCTTAAAACTTATTTCCTTAAGTTTTCTTCACTTTTAAATATAGGAAAACTGATTGATTTTCTTTTGGGGGTGTTCATATTCCCACAAAATCATAAGATTTTACCACTACACGTAACTATACACAGAACAAGTAAAATAAAAGAGCCAGGCTGAGCTGCATATGCTAGAAAGTCAGCTAGGATTACTCACCACAAACTTATTCTCACAAATAAGTCCATAATGGGGGAGACTAAGTTTGTTCCATTTCGATTACAAACTATCATGGGTCATGGAGGTTCAGCCTGCATCTTGGGGAGCCAAATGTTTCATTAAGCCTGATCAAAGGATCTACTATATCTATAATAATGAGGAACAGAGCTACCAGGGGTAGCTGAAAGGCAATTTCTATCGCAGCAGTTCCCTTTCACAATGGGTAGTAACCATCTTCCCAGGCAGAGAAAAAGAAACTAAGACTCCATATAATATACCAACTTTCTAACCTTTTTGACTCTTCTCTGATTAGTGTTTGTTTTCTAGTATTAAGTTGCTTTTGTATAATGGTAGTTTTCACATAGCTTTTCAGAGTTAGACTTCCAATACAAATATACAAGTTAAAAAAATAATTATATGTATTTAATTGCTGGTGAAAATCCCAAGTTATTATTCAGGAGGAGCAGGAAAAACAAGCTTTATTTAAACTGTTTTTTTGTTTTCTTCAGTATGGAAATATATTTTCTTCTGTCTCCTGACCCATTTCTAAGTATAGCATTTTAAAATTTCCTGTCTCAATATTATCATAATCATCCCACTGAAAACTAATTCTAATAGACTTCTAATCTTAATCATCCCACTGAAAACTAATTCTAATAGACTTCTCAGAGTGACTCTGATTATCAAGGTGAAACAAGGATCATATTCTTTATCTTTAATTAATAGTTAAATTGCACCTTCTGAAGAGGAGGACTGAAGAAATTATTTCAGTCTGGTCTGCCAATCAGAATTTAAGAAAATGGGGAAGGTTGATGCTCAGTGGTTGAATTTTGCAAACAAAGCAAAGCTAAGATGCATTAGTTTCCTCTCTTATTAAATGAACAAACAAAAGGATTGGATTAAATAAAAGAGTTCGGATTACTGGGTATTAGTTAGAGAAGAAAAACTAAGAAATTAATCTAGAACACTAATGTCTAATTATTGGTTCATCGTAACAATTTAGACAAATGAATTTTGAAGATTTCTTTAACTGGAACTCACTGTAGAATTTTCCAGAAGTTCATCTCTTCTTTTCCAGTTATTTCTAAACGTTTTGGGTGAAATTAATATTGTTTCTAAAGCAGAGTTCAAATCTCTAAATGTAGCTATTCCATTAACTGAGATGTGTTTATGCAACAAAATATATGATGTATAGTTTATATATAAAAAAGAGTTCAGAGGTAGCTTATGAGTCATTTCTTCTACTTCATCAAACATTTCTTCAAACCCTGAAGAGAAAAGGCCATGCTGTGTTAATTGCTAGCAGAGCTTTTCCTTCTTCACTCTGTTCCTCCTTGGTCTTTCTTTTCAGCACAGCCTTCCCTGTACTCCTTTCTTGCTGCTTTTCACCTCTCCAAACAGTTGTCTGATTGCAACCACACTCGATTTAAGAAAAACTGAAAAAAAACACTAAAACCTTCAAGTCTAATTCTGCACAGAAGATACAACTTAACAAGGAGACAGATGAAAGGAAACCAGAAAAAGCTGAGAAATAAAGCAAGGCACAACACAGGAGCAGGTCAGGACTTAGACACAGAAAAAAAATGCAGTTCACATGAACTTGGGAAAAAAACCTTCTACTTTCAAAAATAAATTTTCCTTTGAAAAAATTCTATAAAAACCTTTTTCTGTTTCTTTTATCTCATAGCTCTTCAGTGAATCTGAAATATTCCCTCAAGAGAGAGATGAAAAAAAAAAATGCATGTTTTATTCCGTATTAGGAGTTAAACTGAGAAATATAATTCTTCCTACTCTTCAAACTGTAGTGTAGCTGAAAACTATTTTCTTACTAAATCTCACTAGGTGATGAGGAACACAGTTATTGTTTAATTGCCCATGTTTTAATGTTTGTAAGCAACGTTAGCAAAATTATATGTGTAGTATGTTGATTTAGGAGATGTTTTAGACCATTGAAATAAATTGTTTCAATAAAATTTTTATACTTTCACAAAAGCAAAACATTTGGAACCTGGCATAAAGATACTGAAATCAGTTCCTCTAAAATATTTTTACTAACCTGTATGCGAGGTCATTCCTGATTTGGCTATTCATAATCTTATCATTTGCTACCTTACTCCTTTCCAATACAACTCACTCTTTTCTTTTTATCAGAATGACTTATTTGCCTTAGTGTAAATATGAGTTTACCCTTTTGATTATCAACTTGTTCCTTTGTTATTTGTTCATTGAGTGACTTTGTCAGCATACTCGCATTTTGTATATGTTGTCTTGCTAATGAGTTAAGAACTGGCTGAAAAGAAATGACTAAGATATGATTTCTACCTGATAATTGTTTAACAAGAGTGCTAAACATGAGGTCCGGCATGGTGGCTCATGCCTGCAATCTCAGCTCTCTGATAGGCCCAGGTGGGCGGATCGCCTAAGGTCAGGAGTTTGAGACCAGCCTGGCCAACCATGACCTACATGGTGAAACCCTGTCTCTACTAAAAACACAAAAATTAGCAGGGCATGGTGGCACATGCCTGTTATTGCAGTTACTAGGAAGGCTGAGGCAGGAGAATCGCTTGAACCTAGGAGGCAGAGCTTGTAGTGAGCTGAGATTGTGCCACTGCACTCCAGCCTGTGCAACAGACTAAGACTCCATCTCAAAAAAAAAAAAAAAAAAAAAAAAAGAACAAAATTTACTATACAATAGATAAGTAAGTAAAATACTATCAGATTGCAATAATAGTGAAATTAACTTTTTCTGGTGTACAGGTGGCTAGGAATAAAGCAAGACTCAGAGCAGGTTATATTTAAATGGGTTCTGAAGATGAGGAAAGGTATGCTAGATGGAGCTTTTAACAAGACTGAGGTACGAACTGGGTATGAGTAGAAGAAATCAGAACATGACATCACAGACTTCATCATTTTGCTGAGTTCTCCTTAATGTTATTCTGGAAAATCTATGGATTCTAGGATAGTGTCATGCAAATGTTGTAAGCCTGTAACCTGGCTCAGATATCCACATAGCTTGAAACTGATTGTTAAACTATAATTTTCCAATAGCTTAAAAGTCATGACTCTCAGGCAAATAATATAAACACATGTGAAAATTTTATTTAACTTATTAATTAATAAAGGTTTCATTAACATTACATATTAATGATAGTATTATTGATTCAAAGAGCATCTGAGAAGCTAGGCTATGTATAGGACGACAGGGTCACTGAGCAGGTTAGTAAATTAGTTAACGTCCACCATCGCCATGAAATACCATCTCTAGGGTTATGTGTCTCACAGGACAAATCATTTGTATCTCTATTAGACAAAAGTTTACAAGCTAACCTGTAACTTTTCTATGTTTGAGAGCTTCACCAGAGGTAATAGAGCATAAAACTAAGCATATTAGGTTGATTTAGGTTATTTCCAAAAATAATTTTCAGTAGTCTTTACCCTTATATAATATTGAAAAGATGTATCATCCGTTTTTTACCTTACTCCCCAGTTTTAGACAATTTTTCAGACACTGTACATAGGATTCTGATTTACAGCCAGTATTAGAAATACCTGAACTAAGAGTTTCTATGACTACCAAATGCCAATACAATCCAGATTTCTCATTTTGTTATGGGGCATGGGTAGTATTAGGTGCAGCTTGCTGAGGATGGTTGATGCTGGGATCAACTATCAACCATCCCTGTGAGGAAGTCATTAAAATCATGGGCTTCAAGACTGGCAGAAGTGAGAAAATGCCTGTGTGGCAAGTACACAAATAACTAATCCCACTTCTGTCCATTTGTTTCATATAGGTTGACAATATATTTTTCTTTTGTTGCTGTTTCCAGTGCATATAAAAGTTATGTTTACATTATACTGTAGTCTATTAAGTGTGCAATAGCATTGTGTCTTAAGAAAACAATGTGCATACCTTAATTTATTTTGTTAGCTAAAAAATGCTAATGATCATCTGAGAAGATAATTCTTACAATTTTTAAATTGATTCAAATAATGAATTATATTGAAATCAGGTTTTAAAGATCTCCTTTTCTGAGATGATGAAATTACTTAAAAATTCCATTCATTTACTAATTTGAAAGGATATTACTTTGAATTACACACACATATACACACAAATTTGTATCCACCATGGGATATAAGTATATATAATTTATAAATGAGGAATTCAACAACATGATTACTGGAGCAAAAACTGATGAAAATGTACTTAGCAGTGTGAACCATGGGCATTTGAAATTTCCCCTGGCAAATTATCAGAAAACTTATTTTAAAGCCCCCAAGGTGACCTTGGATCCTTTGCATCTCTTTCCAAAAGTAAGATTGCCAATTTGTAGGAAGCAATATCTTTCTGAGATATTAAAGAAGAAAAAATGAGATTTAACAAACTACACATCTTCAAATCAGAGCTGCTTCTTATGGCAAAGGTCAGGTTGAAGGGTAATATAAATTCAAATGTGAACTAATAATCAGAACCTCGCAAATAACTTGGCAGGCACCAGAATGAACTTTAAAATATATGTGGTTAGGAAGCTGGGAAACAGATGCCTATATCTTTTCAACTAATGTAAAGTGCAGATTTGTGAAAATCTTAGCAATGATTTATACCAGAGAAATGTAATGCTCTATTAAAGAAATAGAAAATAATTTTAGTGTAATTATAGATTACATGAATGAAGAACATAGCTGGATATAACTGATTCCTTAAGAATTTATAACATGGTGCGGCTGGGCATGGTGGTTCACACCTGTAATCCCAGCATTTTGGCAGGTCTAGGTGGGTGGATCACCTGAGGTCGGGAGTTCGAGACCAGCCTGATCAACATGGAGACACCCCCTTCTCTACTAAAAAAAAAAAAAAAAAAAAATTAGCTGGGCTTGGTGGCACAAGCTGAGGCAGGAGAATTGCTTGAACCTAGGAGGCAGAGGTTGCGGTGAGCCAAGATAGCACCATTGCACTCCAGCCTGGGGAACAAGAGTGAAACTCCGTCTAAAAAAACCAAAAAGTTACCCAGATGCTTTTCTTTCTTTATATTCTCTGCCATCTAATTATTACAGACTTCCAATAAGAACAACAAAAGCAGTATTTCATTAAACTTGAAAAATGGGGTTGTATCCAACCTGTTTGTGATAAAATGGTATCATAGAATGCTCAGTGAAACAGGTTACTCTTCTTGATAGTCGAGATGTGCTCTCTAACCTACTTCCCACTCAAGAACACACAATTGGACCCTTTGACTATACACGAGTGAACATGGAAGTAGTTGAAGAAGGAAATTTGATTTGCCCTGATGTTCACTTAGCCACATGTGGGCACTGAACCTGGGAAGGTGACGTGACATGGAGGAGGAGTACTGGCAGTGGATGAAGGAAGGTGAGTCTGTCCTGTGCAGGTCCTTACAAACTGATGAAGTCAAACTGGATGTGGCCCAAGAAAACTTCAAAGGCCAGGTAGGCAAATATCACTTATTTTTTTTTGGACCAAATGGAAGAAGACAAGTCCCATTCTTCAACGGCACCAAGTACCAGGAGTAGACACCATGTTTACATACATAGTGGTTGAGAGCAGGAAGAAAAAGAAATAAGAAATGACTAGCTTCTCAACTTTCCCTTTCTTGAGGCTGGCCATGACTCAAAAATGCAGAGGCCCTCCTAAGAGGTGGAGTTGAAACAAAAAGGAAAACAGTCATTAGAAAAGAAAATTCTGAGACTGAGATTACAAATTAGACAGTATCAATGATTTTTATTAAAAGAATTAGAGTGTACAATTGCTAGGCTGAATTTACTGACATAAGAAAATAATCCATTTGTAGCAGAAGGAAGATGGCAAATGCAAGAGAGGGCTGATATGCACTTCACACTTGACTGGACAAAACAGCTTCTGGAGACTCACACTATGGACTTTTGCTCCAGGAACCACCACAGAAGCATGCCAGGAAAACAGAAAGAATTCACAGATCCTTTGAAAGAAGCAGTAGGCCACTGCAAATTCCATGAGACAGGCAAAAAATATATGAGTTTCTAAAGTGTGACTGGGGATAACCTGTCTCTGAACACGTATCTCCACTGGGAACCCAAAAATCCAATTACGAAAGAAAGATTTAACCTTAAACCCTATCTAGAGCTGAAATGTAAAGGTAGAAGCAGCAGTGGGAAGAGCCTTCTAGGCACTCACATTCTCCAGCTCAGGGAAGCCACTCCTGACAATATCACACAGACTGGCTCTTGGAGAAGGCCGCTGTCAGAATTTGGGAGTGGTCACAAGGTGAAAGGAACTTCCAACTGAACTTTGTAATAATTTTGACTGGGTGTAAACTTTTGGGCAGAATAGAGAGAGGAACAAGAACAGCTGCAGAAAGGAGAGAAGGAGCCCCAGCAAGTGTGGGAAGACAGGTAGGGGCATGGCCTGGAAGCCATGCTTGCTTTCTTTGTGAGGAAACATATTGCCTGGGGCTAGGTCGGAGTCCAAGGCACAAGCTGCTTTGAAATAAGCTCTACGCATGGCAAGACCAGCCTCACCAACTGTGTGGGAACGGGGTGAGGCCTATCACTACCGGCTTTCCCCCACTTCCCTGAAAACAAACGTACCATGAAACCCTATGGAACATAACCCACTTGGCCCCAGAACTATGTTGATATCCCCAACAGTGACTGCAGCAAGTCCCACCAAATGACAGTCTGAGCTCAGACCCACCTAACACTTCCCTGACTGTTGATATTTCTCTACCCACGCCAGTAGCCATTCACAAAAGACATAAACTCTTGGGAGCTCGATGACACCACCCTTGCCTGAGAAACCCAAAACTTATCCTGGCCAACTTAGGGCAAACTTATATCCTGCTTCTACTATTGCAGCTAGTGCTCTCTTGAAAGCGCCACCTCCTGGTGGAAGGCCAACCAACTCAAGACATTATAGCAACTCATGACAGAATAATCATGCTCCAAGGAAAGAGGAAACAGCTAATTCCATGGCTTCCAACATCTTGGCTAACAAGTGGTCATGAATCTGTCCACGTGACAACTTCACTGCGAGCATAACCAGCATTCCAGAAAGTCAGCACACTAAACATATCTACAACCAAGGATTCTCACAGAGTCTACTTTACTCCCTTGCCACCTCCACCACAGCAGGTGCTAGTATCCACGGCTGGGAGACCTGAAGACAGATCACATCACAGGACTCTTTACAGACACTTCCCAGCATTATCCCAAAGCCCAGTAGCCTCGCTGGGTGGATAGACCCAAAAGAGCAATAACAATCACTGCAGTCTGGCTCACAGGAAGCCCCATCCCTAGGGAAAGGAAGAGTGCACCACATCAAGGGACCACCCTGTGGAACAAAAGAGTCTAAACAACAGCTCTTGAGTTCCAGATTTTTCCACTGAAATAGTTTACTTAAATGACAGGAAACCAGGAAAGTAATTCTGGTAATATGACAAAACAAGGTTCTCTAACACCACAAAAAGACCACACTAGGTCCAAAGCAGTAGATCCAAACCAAGAAGAAATCTCTGAATTGCCAGATAAAGAATTCAGAGGTTTGATTATTAAGTTACTCAAGGAGATACCAGAGAAAGGTCAAAACTAACTTAAAGAAATTTTAAGAACAATAGAAGATGTGGATTAAAAATAATCCAGAGAAATAGATATCATAAAGAAAAACAGTCACAACTTCTGGAAATGAAAGACACACTTACAGAAACACAAAATGCACTGGAAATTTTCAACAAAAGAATCAAATGAGTAGAAGAAAGAATGCAGAGCTCAGAGACAGGGTTTCAAATTAACCTAATCCAACAAAGATAAATAAAAAATAATTTTTTAAAAAAGAACAAAGGCTCCAAGAAATTTGGGATTGTGTTAAATAGCCAAACCAAAAAATAATTGGTGTGGTCTCACTAGAGGTCTAGGCATCCAAATACAAGAAGCTCAAAGAACAACTGGGAAATTCATAGCAAAAAGATCAGAAGCCAGGCACATAATCAAGAGGAAGCAAAGAATCTTAAGAGTTGTTTGGCAAAAGCATCAGGTAACCTAAGAAGGAAAATGTATGAGAGTGATCGCAGATTTCTCAACAGAAACCATGCAAGCCAGAAGGGATTGGGGTCCTATCTTTAGCCTCCTCAAACAAAATAATTGCCAGCAAAAAATTTTTATCCAGCAAAACTAAGCTTTATAAATGAGGGGGAGATAAAGTCTTTTTTAGACAAACAAATGCTGAGAGAACTTACTACTACCAATCCAGCACTACAAGAAATGCTAAAAGGAGTCCTAAATCTTGAAACAAAATCTCAAATATACAGCAAGATAAAACCTCCCTAAACATAAATCTCACAGGACCTATAAACAATAACACAATGAAACAAAATCAAGGTATTCAGGCAACAACTAGCACAATGAATAAAATATTACCTCACATCTCAATAGTAATGTTGAATATAAATGGCCTAAATGCCCCACTTAAAAGATACAAAATGACAGAATGGATAAAAATTCACCAACCAAGTATCTACTGTCTTCAAGACACTCACCTAACACGTAAGAACTCACGTAAACTTAAGGTAAAGGGATAGAAAAGATATTCCAATTCCATGCAAAATGAAAACCAAAAGTGAGCAGGAGTAGCTATTCTTGTATTAGACAATAAAGAATTTAAAAAGCAACAGTTTAAAAAGAGAAATAGTGATATTATATTATGATAAAAAGAAAAGTCCAACAGGAAAATATCACAATCCTAAATATATATGGAACTAATATGGGAGCTCCCAGTTATAAAACAATTATTACTAGACATAAATAATGAGAAAATGGCAACACAGTAATAGTGGGGTCTTCAATACTCCACTGACAGCATTAGATAGGTCATCAAGAGAGAAAGTCAACAAAGAAACAAGGGACTTAAACTGTACCCTACAACAAATGGACTTAATAGATATTTACAAAACATTCCACCCAACAACTGCAGAATATACATTCTTTTCATCAGCACGGGGAGTACTCTCCAACATAGATCATATGATAGGCCACAAAACAAGTGTCAATAAATACAAGAAAATCAAAATTATATCAAATACCCTCTCAGTACATAGTGGAATAAAATAGGAAGTTAACACCAAAAAGAACCCTCAAAACTATAAAAAACATGAAAAATAATCTGCTCCTGAATGATATTTGGGTCAAAAATGAAATCAAGATGGAAATTTAAAAATTCTTTGAACTGAACAATAATAGTGATGCAACTTATCAAAACATCTGGGATAGAGACAAAGCGGTGTTAAGAGGAAAGTTCATAGCATTGAATGCCTACATCAAAAAGTTTAAAAGAGCACAAATAGACCATCTAAGGTAATGTCTCAAGGAACTAGAGAAACAAGAACAAACCAAACCCAAACCAAGCAGTAGAAAACACATAACAAAGATCAAAGCATAAGTAAATGAAATCGAAACAAAAGTAAAACAGTACAAAAGATAAAAGAAGCAAAAATCTGCTTTTTTGAAAAGATAAACAATATTGACAAACCATTAGCAAGATTAAGCAAGGAAAGAAGAGAGGAGATCCAAATAGCTCAATTAGAAACAAAATGGGGGATATTACGACCAATACCACAAAAATACAAAAGATCATTCAAGGCTACTATGAATGCCTTTACATACACAAACTAGAAAATCTAGAGAAGATGGATAAATTCCTGGACATATACAACCCTTTCAAGATTAAGGAAGAAATAGAAACTTTGAATAGACCAATAAGAAGCAGTGAGATTGAAACAGAAATTTAAAAATTACCAACAAATAAAAAAGTCCAGGACCAAGTGGATTCACAGCTGAATTCTATCAGGCCTTCAGATAATTTGTATCAATCTTACTGAAACTATTCCAAAAGATAGAGAAGTAGGGAATTCTCCCCAAATCATTCTATGAAGCCAGTATCACTGTAATACCAAAACCAGGAAAAGACACAACAACAAAAGAAAACTACAGACCAATATCGCTGATGAACACAGATGCAAAAATCTTCGAAATAATACTAGCTAACTGAATCAAACAGCATATCAAAAAGATAATTCACCATGATCAAGTGGGTTTTATACTAGGGATGGAGAGATGGTTTAACGTATGCAAGTCAATAAATGTGATATACTACATAAAGAGAATTAAAAATTCTATGATCATCCAAATAGTTGCAGAAAAGCATTTGACAAAATTCAGCATCCCTTTATGATTAAAACTCTCTGCAAAATCAGCATAGAAGAGACATACTTCAAGGTAATAAAAGTCATCTATGAAAAACCCACAGTCAGCTTTATACTAAATGGGGAAAATTTGAAAGCTAAACTGGAAAAAGACAAGGATGTCCACTTTCACTATTTCTATTCAAGATAGTATGGGAAGTCCTAGCCAGAGCCATCAGACAAGAGAAAGAAATAAAAAGCATCCAAATCCAAAGAGAAAGTCAAACTGTTGCTGTTTGCCAATGATTGATCGTATTCCTGGAAAATCCCAAAGACTTGTCCAAAAAACTCCTAGATCTGGTAAACAAATTCAGTAAAGTTTCAGAAAACAAAATCAATGTACACAAATCAGTAGCACTGCCATACACCAACAGCAACCAGGCTGAGAATCAAATTAAAAACTCAACCCTTTTTACAACAGCTGCAAAAAATAAAATGAAATTCTTAGGAATATACTTAACCAGCCCTCCAAACTTTCAGGGACATGGATGAAGCTGGAAACCATCATTCTCAGTAAACTAACACAAGAACAGAAAATCAAACACCACATGTTCTCACTCACAAGTGGGAGTTGAACAATGAGAACACATAGACACAGGGAGGGGTACCACACACACCAGGAGCTGTCAGGCAGTGGGGAGCTAGGGGAGGGATAGCATTAGGAGAAATGCGTAACGTAGATGATGAGTTGATGGGTGCAGCAAACCACCATGGCACTTGTATACCTATGTAACAAAACTACTACATGTTCTGCACATGTAACTCAGAACTTCAAGTATAATTAAAAAAAAAAAAAAAAAAAAAAAAAAAGAGTATTATACCTAACCAGGAGGTGAAAGATCTCTACAAGGAAAACTACAAAACACTACAGAAAGAAATCAAATTGACACAAACAAATGGAAACACATACCATGCTCATGGATGGGTAGAATCAATAGTGTGAAAATAACCATACTGCCCACAGCAATCTACAAATTCAATGCATTTCCCATGAAAATACAATCATTATTCACAGAAGTAGAAAAAACAATCCTAAAATTCGTACGGAACAAAAAAGAGCCCTCATAGCCAAAAGAAGACTAAGCCAAAAGAATAAATATGGAGGCATCATGTTACCCCACTTCAAACTATATGACAAGCCTATGGTTACCAAAACAGCATAGTACTGGCATAAAAATAGGCATGTAAACCAATGGAACAGAAGAGAGAATCCAGAAATAAATCCAAATACTTATAGCCAACTGATCTTTAACAAAGCATACAAACACTTAAAGTGGGGAAAGGATACCCTATTCAACAAATGGTGCCGAGATAAATGGCAAGCCACATGTGGAAGAATGAAGCTGGATCGTCATCTGTCACCTTATGCAAAAATCAACTCAAGATGGATGAAAAACTTAAAGACCTGAAACCATAAAAATTCTGGAAGATAACGTTGGAAAAACTCTTCTAGACATTGGCTTAGGCAAACAGTTTATGACAAAGAACCCCAAAGCAAATGCAACAAAATCAAAGATAAATAGATGAAATTTAATTAAACTAAAATGCTTCTGTACAGCAAAAGAAATAATCAGCAGAGTAAACCCACAGAATGGGAGAAAATATTCACAAACTATGCATCTGACTTAGAACTAATATACAGAATCTATAAGGAACTCAAACAAATCAGCAAGTAAAAATAAATAATCCCATCAAAAATTATGCTAAGGTCATGAATAGACAATTCTCAAAAGAAGATATACAAATGGCAAACAAACATAGGAAAAACTGTGCAACATCACTAATGATCAGGGAAATACAAATCAGAACTACAATGTGATGCTACTTTACTCCTGCAAGAATGACCTAAATCAAAACATCATAAAATCAAAAAATAATAGATGTTGGCATGGATGTGGTGAAAAGGGAGCACTTTTACACTGCTGGTGGGAATGTAAACTTGTGCAACCACTGTGAAAAACAGTATGAAGATTTCTTATCAAACTAAAAGTAGAAATACCATTTGATTCAGCAATCCTACTTCTGCATATCTACCCAGAGGAAAAGAAGTCATTATATGAAAAACAGACTTGCACATGCATGTTTATAGCAGCACAATTCACAATTGCAAAAATAAAAAATCAGCCTAAATGCCTATCAATCAACGAGTGGATAAAAAAAAAAAATTACGTATATATATGTACACACACACACACACACATGCACACACACCGTGGAATACTACTCAGCCATAAAAAGGAACAAAATAATGGTATTTGCAGCAACCTGGATGGAGTTGGAGACCATTATTCTAAGAAGTGAAGTAACTCAGGAATGGCAAACCAAACATCATATGTTCTCACTTATAAGCAGGAGCTAAGCTATGAGAATGCAAAGTCAAAACAATGATATAATAGACTTTGGGGACTTAGGGGTAAGGGTTGGGTAGGTGAATGATAAAAGATTACACATTGGGTATAGTGTACACTGCTCAGGTGCTGCGTACACCAAAATCTCAGATCAACACTGTTGAACTTTCCATGCAACCGAACATCACCTGTTTCCTAAGTTTTGAAATAAAAATTTTAGAAAAGAAAATAATCCATGTATCCATTTTAGGAATACAACATAGTTAGCCTGGAGTTGTGGAGCATAAAAAGAACACAGTTACAAGACCAAAACAGATTATATGATTGCATATAATGTGCAAATATTAATGTCTGATTCTCTAAACCTAGTAAGGTTATTTCACTTTTCCTAGTCGTCACAAGCGATATGGTAGTTAAATTCAAAAGAGAAAACAAAGGCACAGAGGGTGTATAGTCAATCTGTACTTCTAGTCATATTAAGGGTAAATTTGCATTGCCATTTAAATGACTAGGTTGATTGTCACATAACTAATAATTAGTATATAAAAATGTTCCACTTATATTGCACAGTTATAGGCTCTGTCTTAAAATTAAGTTTGAAGAAAATAAAATAATATAAATTATTTTGTGAATGTAATGTATGATAAGTTGGTGGAAGCTCATTCTGTCATCATGGTTTATTCATTTTATGTAATTGAAAATTTTTCTTCAGGGTATCGTGTATTTAATTTTTATTCAACCATAAACTGAAGCAGTCAGGAGCAGCAGCTGTTTTACTAAGTAGGGAGAAATGTTATGGGTCTTTTTTTCTCCTTTTTTAACCTGTAAGAAGTTTTACCTTCCCAGAGAGAGTGGAAGTGGAAGTAGTCATAATGATAATTATAAATGCAATTAAGGAAGTTTATTTACTTTTGACAAGACATTTTCACATGTAGCCCCTACCATGTCTTTTACAATGTAAATATATATTTAGTGTTTTTAACAAATTACTAATTAAGTAAAAGAAATAAACATCAAATAGGAAAGACAGTCTCATGCTGAAATATCTCTCTCTCTCTCTCACACACACACACACATTTTATCTATCATCTATCTGAAGGTTTTTTCCCAAGTTCATGTGAACTGACATTGAAAAACAAGAAAACAGATTCTGTCTTGATATTTTCCAGTCCCAGACTTTTAGAATTCATTCATTCCTTTAAAAGATGACTAATCTGTTATCACTTAGTTCCTTATAGTTGTCTTTAATCTTAATGAGTTGGTAACACAGTGATTGGAATGGTGTGACACCCAGAAAGAGCTCTCATTTTATTCCACTCTGAAGCAAAAACTACACAAATGTTAATGATTTTCCATAATCAACTCAAGAGTATCCATAAATCCTAACAACAATTCAGATATTTCATGATTTGTTTCCCAACCAACCTGTTTATTCTTAGGTCATGTAATTTTGCCTTAATTCCCCTGGAGTGCAGCCAAAATAAAATGTAGGAAAAATTATGTTCTCTAAACTCACCAGACTTGCTAGACAAAGCAACATGCTCCATAAACTCTGTAAATCTTAGCTGTAGACTAGAATATGTCTAGCTAAAGAGAGATTTTGTGAACTGGAATTTTGATTTTTATAGACTCAACAGTTGTAGAAAAGAGGAAGGAGAAAAAAGCAGAAAAGACAAGAACACACATTACTTAATAACTTCAAAATTATACCATCTATAAAACTGGAATCCTATTGTAAGTCCCCATACCCCTGCCCTAATAATTAAAAGAAATATTGCTTATCTTGAATTTTTGTGTTGAGTAGAATGTGTGAGGCAGGACCAACAAACTTATAACAAGTTAATTCTTATATGAATGTAGAATCCAAATTTCTGATAAACAACAATTGACTGCACCACTTCAAATAAACTTTTCTCCTTGTCTTATTAGATAGGAAATCTTTGCTCCAAAATTAATTTCCCATCAGTTCCTTTGGTATGCCCTTCTAATCACAATCCCTTCTCTGGCTTGATCGATGTCTGTGGTCCACGATTTGTGGCTGTGGCTACATGAAATAGTTTAAGAGTAGCTTCCAGCAATGATTCCTCAATATTTTACCAAGTGGATTGCCTTACATACTTGTATAGTTTCTACTGTACTCTGCAGATATCTACTTGGATTTCAATTTAGGAAATAAAAATTGAATGGCTGAAATACATTATAACAAAAGAAATTTGAGCCTATATTTAGCAACCAGCATAAAAAAATCATTTAAATATTATACATATTACAATTTAAAGTGTCTTTGTACATGTGATATTTACAAAAATTATGAAGTGTAGACAGGGCTTAAAATAATATCTCAACTTTACAAAATGTGAAGTGGTTTGACCAAAATCATGGAGATAATAATAGTGGTGGTAAAAGAACAAAAGTCTGCTTAATCTAAACTAAATTTTCTTCCTGTTCATGTTGCCAAGACTGAGATAAATCTTATAGTTTTCTTTTTTCACTCTGGAATGTGCCAGAAACCTCATCTCAAGAGTCATTAAATCTCAACGTATTATTCATTAATTTTAATTTGAAATTTGTCTAAAGTAAAATATTATAAAACCAAAAAACTGATTAAACATGATAGTATAGTCGAAGTTGTGGAATTTTTTAAGTTTTAAGAATTTTATGCCTTAACTAAAGCAATTCAGAGACAGCTAAATTAATGAATTATGTTATAATTTATCATCTTGAAAGAGCAAATAATAAACATGGCATCATCATTTTCTTATTCCAAAATAATTATTTATGCAAATAATTCAACTTAACATTCTTTGTGTATGTGTGTGTGTGTGTGTGTGTGTGTGTTTTAATAAGAACTAGAATTAAACTGACAGTTATCTTCTGTATCTCTTTTCCTTGAGAAGTTTTTTTGTTTTGTTTTTCTTTTTTTTTTTTTTTTTTTTTTTTTTTTTAGCAGAACGACCGCACACTTCTGGTGTTAGCTTGTTATGTTTTGATGTTAAACAAAGAGTTCCTGGCACACAATCAATTGCCACCTTTGGGTCACTAGTTCAAATGAGAATTGTACTCTCAATGTCAATTGTGCAGCATTTGGTGATTCTTTGTTGTTCCTGATGTAGTCTGTTTTCTACAAAACATCACAAGTTTAGTAGAAAGATACAGACCAGGGAAGAAAGAACAATATAACCTAAAGAACTTCTTGTTTCAACTTAGTTTCTGGTTATCAGAGCTACAAACTGACCACACTGCAACCCAGTTAAAGTCTTACAAACATCCTCAAAGAAGTCAAAAAAATTGAGGGAAAGAAGAGTATGTTTCCAGGATTCATTCCAACAGTCTCAAAAGATAGATAGGAGCAGAGACAGAAGAGAAGAAGGGTCAACCCTTAGGCTTCATAGAAAATGTGGGAGCAAGGTCACCCTGAACATTTGAGGACAGGCTCTTTATACACCGTGAATTTTTAATAGTAAACCGAAATCCCAATGTAGTTACCCTCAAGAACCTAATATATAAAAAAGAGAGAAAGAACAAACATATCTGAAGTATTTACTGTATACCAGAATTTGTTAGGCTTATTTGATATTCAGAATAAGATATTAGGTGTCTATTAGTAGCTGTAGTACTACAAGCTGTCATTATTGTTTTTTCATAAGAGGAGGCTGAAGTTCAGAGAACTTTAAAGCTTGCCAAGGATTATGCATCTAGTTAGTAACAGGGCTCAAAAGTGCGGGTTTAGACTGAAGTTTCACATTGGTAGGAGTCTCTGTATTCATTCCAGAATTCATTCTAGAAAAGTAGCAAATATTTTAGTTTTCCACTTCTGCAAAGGTTATGGTGGTTAATTGGAGCTACTGGGCTTCCAACAAATTCTGGGGAAATATATGACTGAAAATTTAAAGAATGAAGAGCATTGTTTCTGGGAGGTTCTTGCCATACCTCATGTTCTTTGCTATACATTATTTACAATTTTTAATTTAGGATTGGCCCAGATATTCAAATCATATACTGATCACACCATTCTTTTATTTCACTTTCAATGAAAAACTTCTTAAACCTAGGAGAGATCAACACCTGCAGTTCAAATATTTTAGCCTTTAGTTTTATATGATTTTGAGAATCGTATCTCACATGTTAATATACTGCTGGGATTACATCCTCCTCCATAGATTCTACTTTCAATTCCTGCAATGAATCTGTTATACACTATTATACTGCCAGGTCATTCTGTTATCTACTTGAACCCAAAGTATTTTGGTAGCTAGTCTATTGCAGAATGCTGAGTTGTGCCACTCATTGGAAGTGAGAGTTTCATTTCTTTGGATTGATTCTCCATGTATTACTTTCTTTCAAAAACATAAATACATACAGTATTCTATCAGATTCTTAGTTGGATCGCTTTCTCCTGCATCCCAATGTTATGATTCTATGTATTTATTCAACACTCCTCTAAGCATCATATAATTATGAAGTAGAATTCCTAGCCCTTAATGTTACCAGCAAAACCCATTAGGTAATTTCTTGTTGCCTGAATTGCCCCTATCTCATTAAAGCAGTCTACAGCCTTTAATGACTCTTTGCCAGAATAGATAATGTGGTTAAAAAATGTAAGCAATTATACACAGAATACTCATTTTAAAAATGATGGTGCCTATGATGTGCAAAACGCTAAAACTCTCTACCTTTAGGAATATCAATTCAGTTTGATTCAATTTAACAAACACTTATTGGATGCCAGATGTATGTCAAAGCACTAGTGCAGGTTCTGGGGATCTATGGATAAATAATATACAGTGTCCAGTCTCAGGGAACTCACACTATAACAGGAAAAACATAAAAATTAACCTGGAAATAACATGATAAGCACTATAGGAGAACTATGCAGGAAATATTATGAGACCACAAAAAACAATCAATCAAGTTGACCTTTAGGGGGCATTGAGCAGCAAATACTTTTATAGATAGCCAAAGGTGGTTATTATGTTTGACTTTTAAAGGTAAATCGTTGCCCACTAGGAAGATAAGAAGGAAGAAACAAAGGAAGCAAGGAAGGAAGGAAGGAAATGAGGGAGGGAGGGAGGGAGGAGAGGAGGAAGGGAGGGAAGGAGAAAGAAAGAAAATTCTAAACAGAGAAAATAACAAGAGCGAGAGAATGAAAATGTAAATGTAACCAGGATGTTTTGTAGGTGATTGGGTCACTGTACTGGCAAGAGAGGAAATTTGGAAAAAAAAAAAAAAAAATAGAACCAACCATTAAAGGCTTTGAATGCCACAATAAAGCATTGGAAAAGTATTTGAAAGGTGACCATATTAGTTTTCTATACTGCATAAAGATTTACTACAAACTTAGCAGCTAAAAGCAAAATTCATTTGCTATCTCAAAGGTCAGAAGTATAGGCATTATTTAGCTGGATCTTCTGTTAAGGACCTGAAAAGCCTGCAATTGACATGTCAGTTAGGGTCTGATTCTCAACCAGAGGCTCAACTAGGTAGGCATCTTCCTCCCCACTTGGGTGATTGTTAGTAGCATTCAGTTTCTTGCTTTTTTAAAGTCTGCAAGGAAAGAAAGACTGAAGTAAGTCTGATAATAAGACAGTTTTATTTAACATAATGGAAATGCAGGAAGACTATCCCAACATTTTTGCTACATTCTATTTGTTAAAAGGAAGTCACAGTCCCACTGACACTCAAGGGGATGGAATTATATGAAATTGTAAACTCCAGGAAGTAGGGATCATGAGGGTCATCTTAAAGTTTGCCAACTGCAGAGAATGAGATTTTTTTTAAAAGCAGTGACATGTAATACCTATACATAAGAAAGAAACTAGTGTGGGATTGTGAATAGTGATTTGAAAGTACAGAGAGACAAAAACAGATAAACTTATCTCTTCCATATTTTCTACCTTGTGAAGTAACTTTCTCTATGAAGAATAGTTTGTGTTATTTTTCTTCCAAAGAACAAAAAGACCATAAGCTTCCTGAGATTTACTGAAAACACTGTTCCCTTAGAAAAGAAGAAAAGAACAGTGACTTGGAATGACTAACGGTAGCCTTCCTTAGAAAAGGAAGGAGCAGAGTAGAGGACCCATTGTCCTGATGAATGGGACAAAATTAGATTCTTTTATGTTTCAAGGGTTTGAAATAGATTCCCTGGAAAGAAGCAAAGAAAGACGATAATAACAAGTCTTTGAGGAAACAGGCACCAAAATCAGTTCTGACCTAGTTGCCCTTCCTTAGTCTACAGCCTAGAGAGGTAGTAGCGGGCATTTATTGAACAAAGAACTGCTGTGAAAGGGCATTATTCCTGGCTGAGGGAAAAGAGGGTGATGGGATAGTTAGCAGAAAACCCTGGTTTGACCTCTGTTGTTAAAGCATGACCTCTGGACCAGTTTCTAATAGCCACCTGCTTTGCTCCATGCTTACTTTGTGGGAGGCAGAATATATCTTCTAGCAATAGAAGATAACTAACTCATGCAACACCCAGGTTTCTTGCAAGTTCTTGTGCAGCTTCTCAGCCTTGGTTGCACAATTACAATCATCTTGAAAATATACATATTTCACAAATATAAGGCCAGCATGGTGGCTCATGCCTGTAATCCCAGCATTTTGGGAGACTGAGTCTAGTGGATCACCTGAGGTCAGGAGTTTGAGACCAGTCTGGCCAACATGGTGAAACCCCGTCCCTACTAAAAGAATTGGTTTTGGTGCCTGTTTCCTCGAAAATACAAAAATTAGCTGGGCGTGGTGGCCAGCTACTCAGGACGCTGAGGCAGGAGAATCACTTGAACCCAGGAGGGGAAGTTTGCAGTGAGCAGAGATCATGCCACTGCACTTCAGCCTGGGTGACAGAATGAGACTCTGTCACAAAAAAATATAGATAGATATATAGATAGATAGATAGATAGATAGATAGATAGATAGATAGATAGATAGATAGATGGATGTCCAGTTTTCATGGGCAGGTGATCTGATTCCAATCATCGGGGATAGACCCAGGCACTGGAATTTTGTTGCTTTTTTAAACCCTTTAGGTGATTCCAATGTATATCCAGGGTTGAGAACCATTGTTCTAGAAAACTCTGATTACATGGTAGTCTGGATAACAGGGTTTATCCTAGACTTGCTTATATTACCAACAGAGAGATTAGAGCTTGAGCTTCTAATTTGTGATGATGGGTTGGAGTACTGATAAATTCCAATTGAGGCTGGGAAGGACACACTTCATATTGCTATTTTATGAATGAACGGAGATGTGCTGATAAATGTTTAATAATCAGACCTAATATACAGATTTTCCAATTTCCATGTCATAAATCTTCCTGCTATGGTAATTTTAAGATATCAAAGTGACATCACTGAATATGAATTTGGGAGAAGATGCATAGTAAGTGGCATATGATTATATAGCATTTCTATAATACAAATACAATCAACAATATCTTCAAGAGTGTAGATAATAGAAAATGTAGAAAAAATATTTAGTTGTGATTATTTTCTTTCTTTTTGTATAACTTACTTAATTTTAAGTTTATAATATTTAACTTTTAATACCAGTTGTGTTTCACAACTAAAGATTCACATAATTCTTGAAAATCCACTATGACATTGTCCGAGTAGGCTTCAGCACACTCCTGTATGAACCAACTTATATATAAGCGTGACTCATATTCAAAATATTTAACAACCAGTTTTGCATGGGCACCAACCTATTAGAATGGATATTAGCCAACATGCCATAGCTGTGACTACAAGAATTCACGTGTCCAGAGGAGAGATGCCTTTCACTATTAACCTTCGTAACTTTTAAGTTTCCTAGCCCACTGCCTTTAACATAGTAAGTGAACTCCGGTAGTTTGGAAAGACTAAAGGCTGAAAGAATAAATTATGCATTGGCGGAAGTGACTCCATAGTGCAAATATATACGTATATAGAAGTCTATTACTGAAGACTTAGGTTTTTTAAAAGCCCCTCCCTCCTTTTATAGAAAATTTGTGTTTGGTTGAGAATTTTCATGCAGGACAAGTAAACAGTATTTCACTTATTCCTTTACCTTAGTGATCCTTTTTCCCTTATGTTGAAATTCTACATTGGAATAGATGTCCATCCCACTCTCCATGCTCCAGAAAGTTGTTCATGCTACTCTCAGTCTACTAGATCATTTCATGCTCTATCAGATTTATGTTTATTTCTTCTTAGTACTCACTTTTCTTGATTTTTTTCCCTTTCATGTGCTCTTACTCTCTCAGTCACCTAGGGATCACCTATTTTCAATCTTTTTCTACTCTTCTTGACAACTGTAATTAGACTGGTTACATTATCCCCTGTGCCTCCACTGAGTGCTACAGAATGCTAACACATTATCTAAGAGTTTATTAGGTTTAATTATTTATATGTCTGTATTTGTTCACATGTCCTTCCTTGCCCTTGGGGAGAATAAGAGCTTTGGTAAGGCAACATTACTTTTTCACATTTCCTTTTCCTATTCTTCTTCAGTATTCCTTCAGACTTTCTAAACACCACTTATCCCTTTCTAGGGCTTAGACTGTTTGACAGCAGAGGAAATATATGGTCAATCACTATCACTACACCAAAAAGTATAGTGGACTTCAGAGCCAGACTGCCTAGAGCTCCACCATTCACTACACATGTAATTTAAAACCAATTATTTCCATCTGCCTCAGCATTCTCATCTGAAAAAAATAGTATTAAAAATGTACCAATCTCATAGCTTGTTAAGAAGACTGGTGGTTCGCTGAGCAAGATGGCTGAATAGGAA